>NC_084481.1:213006644-213323988 GCF_030035675.1 Rhineura floridana
AGGTTAAAAATGTTAGCCGTCCTCCTCCTTGCCTGCATCAAATCTGCTACTGATCCCTAGGAATAGCTAATCCAGACTTCCTTACATAGAGTTGACAGGAAGAATAAAGCCATTGTGTCATCATAATAATTCAGACTAATCACACATTTATGAAAGGAAATTAGGGAGAAATTGTTAACTCTTCCTCGTTCAGCAGTTTCATGCTTTTTTGAATGAACTCAATGGAAACTATTCAAAATTTGCTACAGCAATGGGTGGGAAAGCTGTGGCTCAGCACATGCTGCTGGACTGCAACTCTCATCATTCCTAACCATTGTCTGCAATGGCTGGGTCTGACAGCACTTGGGTCCAACAACATCAGGAGGCCCACAGGTTAGCAACCCCTGTGCTACAGATTCCAAATGCAACCTAGTGCATAAGAACATTAATTTTAGATCTTGAAACCCCATGATCAAATCCACCATCAGCCAGAGTAGCTTGTCAGCAATTTACTGGACCATTTGTTGCACAATGTCTGCTGCTGAATGCATGATACCAATATAAGCTGCCTAATACCATGTCAGGTATTTGGTTCAACTTACCCAGTGTTACCTACTCTCTTGGACTGGCTCTCCAGGATCTCAGTGTCAGGTCTTTCCTAGCTTTGCAACCTCTGATGTTTTAACCAGAGAAGCAGAATTGAGACTGGGGCCTTCTACATGCCAAGCATGTGCTACAGAACTGAGCCATGTCTCCTCCTCCTCCTCACCAAACAGGTTATCAGTGTTGTCATGTTTTAAATGGTGTGGAAATTAGGCGATGGGGACCCTTTCATCCTCTAAATATTGTTGGACTACAACTCCCATCATCTCTGTCTGGGGCTCATTGGATATTATCCAATAACATCTGGAAGGCCAGAGGTTCCCCATCCCTGTGCTAGAAGGATGTTTCGTGGGTTAGGGGAATGGCTGTGGCTCATTGACAGAACATCTGATATGCATGCAAAGAGTCCTAGGTTCATTCCTGGCATCTGCAGCTAGGGCTGGAAGAGACCCTTGCCTGAAATCCTAAAGAGCCATTGCTGGTCAGTTTAAACCATTTTGAGTTAGATGTACGAATGGTTTGACTCAGCATAAGGCAGCTTGCTGTGCTGTTCCTTTGTTGCAATCCAACACAAGCACATCTGGTGGGCCATTGTGAGAAAGGATGCTCGACTAGATGGGTCTTTGGACTGATCCATCAGTATTCTTCTTATGTTCTTACATTTTTATCTATTTATCTCTACATATTCTCTTGCAGTGAGTCAGTCCATAAGCTCATCCAGCTAAGTACTGTCTACTCTGACTGGTCCAGCCCCCACCCCCAACCTTCTGAGCGGATTCTTTGGGGTTGTGCAAAGAGCTGCAGGGAGGAGAAAAGGAAGTCCAATTTGTGCAAATTGAAGTCCATTGTGAAACCAGGATTCTGCAACTGGATATCATCCTAAGTTCTTGTGAATCGCCCAGAGAGCTTCAGCTATGGGGCGGTCTATACGTTTAATTAATTAATTAAATAAATAAATAAATTATAATGAGCATTTGCTAGTGTAACACATGTTTTCAGCATCTCTCTCTTCTCTTGCAGTTGGTGCCAGCCAATTTAATCAGTACTATTGGCATTGTTTTTTTTCTTTTTTAAAAAAAGTGATGCCTTTTTTGAAGACACTCATACTTAAGTATAATAAAAAAACCTTTGATTTCTACATTGTATTCCATATATTGGCAATTTGCTCAAGTATCCGAGAAAGGAATAGTGAGACTGTGCTAATGCTTTTAATATTAACCTTTAAGCTTGGTCTGAAATGAAATGAAAACATAACATTCATATGTAAATCCAGCTACATTTCAACTAGTCCCTTTCATTCCAACCTGGTTCCTCTCTTTTGTGAGGTAACGAAAAACAGGTTATTAATAATAATGTCTGTATGTTGGGTGGGCATGTATCTGTACACGTATGAGGAAGAAAGCAAAGCTCTTTTCCCCATTAGTCCTATGGAGCTATGGATTTCTAGCTCTACTAGCGTACATTATGTCACTCTCTAAAGAATTCTGTCAGTGCTATGAATTTCTAGACCGTGTCTTGAAGAACATGCATGGAAAGCATATTTGAATGAGACTTTCTTGGATGGTCTAGCCTTGGTGGCGGGGTGGAGGTGACTACAGAAAAGTTGATCATTTTTATAACCTGTTCCTTAATCAGAACTATACGATTAAGTCCTGTGTATAAACAGTGATAGACTCAGCAGCAAGGAATCACTGGCAATCACACAAGCCCCCCACTATGCATTTAGACCAGTATCATACCACTTGGCTTCCCCCAAAGAATCCTGGGAACTGTAGTTTGTTAAGGGCTGCTGAGAGTTGTTAGCAGGCCACTATTCTCTTCCTAAAATCATCAGAGTGGTTTAACAGTCACTCCCTCTTCCTAGGGAACTTTGGGAACTGTAGCTCTGTGAGGGGAATTGGTGTCTCTTAACAACTCTCAGAGTGCTTAGCAAGCTACACTTCCTAGGAGTCTAGGGGGGGAGCTATGATATTTTAAAGTGGTATGACACTGCTTTAATTGTATAATGCAGGTGGAGCCACACTTAAAACAGGCTTTGAGAAATCAACCTATGCAAGATCCTGTGATTTCTGATGAGCAGTGTGATTGGCCACCACCATGTCCCTCAGCAAGCAGCCAAGGTGGCAGTGGTAGCCTTGGCCAGAGCTTGGAAAAGTTACTTTTTGAACTACAACTCGCATCAGCCCAATCCAGTGGCCATGCTAGCTGGGGCTGATGGGAGTTGTAGTTCAAAAAAAGTAACTTTTCCAAGCTCTGGCCTTGGCGAGTGAGTGAGTTGTGTGGGATACATGGGGTGACAATGGTGGCAGCTTGGGTGGGTCGGTGGGAGGCCACTGCGTAGTGACAGAATTAGTCCAGGGTGGCGGGGGCAGAGGTGACAGAGGCATAGGCAAGGCAAATGGGTTGGCAAAGGGAGTGTAGGTACCTGGGGATGGGGAGGGGAAGGGGTGGGAGTTGGTGAGTGGAACAGAAAAGGGGCAGAGCGTATCTAATATTTATATATTTACTGAATTTTAAAAACTGCCCTTCATCACAATGTAATCTCAGGGAGGACTGTAATGAGATAATAATAATATAATAAATACATCAAGACACTAACAATGAAATTAATATAATATAACCATACCAAATTTCAAATAAGAGCAGATTAATCATCAGAATAAAAACCTGACACCAGTTAAAAGCAGGGCAAGCCGACTCATCCAAAAGCCTGTGAGGATAGGGTTTAACCAGGTGTTACCAGGAAGCACATTAATGTTGTTGCCATCCAAGCCTTGAACAACAGCCACCAGATGCCTCATGGAAGCCCACAAACAGGGCATGATGTTAACAGCCCATTCCAGGGTTGAAATCCTCCCTTAGCTATAAACTCTTTGGAAAGATTTGGGCAAATCAGAAACTCTAAGGCTCAGTTCTCTATCTGTAAAATGGGAAGTTTAGTGACTGACTTCATAGGACTGCAGCGCAAGGGAGTAGGCTAAATATTGTAAAGCAAAAAAAAAAAAACACCAAAGGGTGGGTGTCGTTTTAAGCATATTTACTACAAAATAAGCATATCTAGAATAATAATCAAGTGACTAAGGACAAGTTCACACATGCATACAAGTAACTTGATTATTGCTTGACACTTGATGACTCAAACCTGAATGTGTAAAAATCATCAAGTCTGCGGTGTTTCTGTGGTAATCTGAAAATTCTGTCAGTGATCTGTGACGGCTAATTCGCACGTGTGAATTAAATCAGTAGCATGTGAACATATGTTGATATCATTGAGGTAGATGCAGGGAATGGTATGGAAGAATTCATCCCTATTATGGTATGAAAGTTGGAGGGAACACAGTAAGGAAAGGGTCTTATTAGCTTTTTTGCAGAGCTTGGAAAAGTTACTTTTTTGAACTACAATTCCTATCAGCCCAATCCAGTGGCCATGCTGCCTGGGGCTGATGGGAGCTGTAGTTCAAAAAAGTAACTTTTCCAAGCTCTGCTTTTTTGGCTTAGACTGCATGCTTCCAATATCCTGGAAGGTCCATATAGGCTAAAACCTGTTTTGTAAATTGGCTACATACAAAGCTCTTGAATCGTGGTTCTTTTCAGAGAATATCACTGTGGTCGTTGTGCCTTTTTAAAACTGTGAAGAGAACAATGCTCTCTTTTGACATTGCACATTTCCATGATAATATGTAGTTTGCATTGATCTAGCCCATTTCAAGTGTTCAAAGAACTTCATATACAAGATCTCAAAAATCTTTATCACAGCCCTGTAACATAAGGAAGTATTTTTAATGGTGCAGTTAGGTCATTTTAGACCCTGGACTTAAGGATCTCATAGGCAGACCCCTTTAGATGGCCATGTGTATAACTTCAGTTGTGAAGTGCACATCCACCCCTCACTCAGCGCCATTCAATGATTTACATCTGCTTCTACATTCCTGATGCTTCAGAAAAAACGGTTTGCTAACCATTATTTTTTAAAAAAACATGAAATACTCTGAGCACATGCAATTTGGCATTTTAAATTAAGAACACAGGAAGAGTCTGCTGGATCAGGCCAGTGGTCCATCTAGCCCAGCATCCTGTCCTCTCAGTGGCCAACCAGATGCCTTTGGGAAGCCCAAAAGCAGGACCTGATGCATCAGCACTCTCCTCTCCTGCAACTGGCATTCAGAAGCATGCTGCCTCTGACAGTGGAAGTGGAACATAGCCATTGTGGCTAGTAGCCACTTAAATAACAGCATCATCATAACTATGGGAATAAGATGGAGTTTGCTTTTGCTGCCCCGTTGCTAAACACATGTTCTTGAGAATAACTATAATTTTGTTATGTAAAATATATGTTGGCCGGTGCCAACCCAGGTGTAGAATCATAGAAAAACTTTTAATTAATTACCCATCACATTTGATATTGATCAATGGGGATCTTAATGCAAGATTAGGCCAGTCCTACCCTTTAGTAGGTGCATTAGCTGGAATTTCGCTTGATGATTACCCGGTTCTCCCACGATTATCAAACGATAAAATTTTAAACCAAAATGGAAAATTATTATTTCAATTACTGATTAGACACCAGTTAATCTGTTTTAATGGGACATATTTGGACTCGTCTCATGGCAGCTACACTTTCACCTCAGGCAGGGGGGCAAGTGTGGTTGATTATTTTTTAGGATCTCCTTCTTTAGTCCCTTTGGTTGACGAGCTAACAGTCTTAAGCAGGGCAGACAGTGACCACTTCCCTCTCTGCTTATGTTTAAGGGTTCCCGGTACCAAATGTAGACCACAAACGTTCAACCCAACTTTGGAAAGCCTTACTGGGCCTAGATGGCTCAAATGGTCTTTGGACATGGAAATCTCAGTTAATCAATTCCTTCACTCAAATATTCTTCTAGATCTTCATTTACAGGCTACCTTTTTCCCTGAAGATATCCTGACGATTTATGAACGTATAGCCACGTCCATTAAACATATGGTGTCTACCTCCACCCCCTTCAGACCTCAAAGGGCCCTAAATTCATGGTTCGATGGGGAATGTTGCGCAAATAAACGAGAGCTGACAACCCAAATTAAAATCATGCGCCAACACCCAACTGAAGAATCTACCCATCAAGTTTTAATTTTGAAGAGAGCTTATAAACGCCTTTTAAAAGAGAAGAAACGAGTCTTTTTTGCAAATAATTAGAGAGAATTAGGTCATGCCTTGCTACACAAAAATGACCAGCAGTTTTGGAAAATGGTTCAGGGAAGACTTTCTCAATGTGATTCTCTCCCTATTCCCCTGATCCTCCCAGACGTTTGGGTGACTCACTTCACTGCCCTTTTTGGATTAGCATCACCGCTCCATTTCCGCCTACCAGATGTGAAGGCAGATTTGCCTTTCTGGCCTCCAGTTACCTGTAATGAGATAAGAGAACTGATTTCAATGCTACACTCAAACAAAGCACCCGGAGAGGATATGTTGCCACCTGAGATTTTCCTAACAGAAACTGCTTGGTGAGGCCCCCTTTTAGCAAATTTTTTCACACACATCAATAACACTGGGGATTTCCCCAAAGGCTGGAGTACTAGTATCATAGTACCTATCTTTAAAAAAGGGGACCCAACAGATCCCCGAAATTATAGAACATAAGAACATAAGAACATAAGAAGAGCCTGCTGGATCAGGCCAGTGGCCCATCTAGTCCAGCATCCTGTTCTCACAGTGGCCAACCAGGTGCCTGGGGGAAGCCCGCAAGCAGGACCCGAGTGCAAGAACACTCTCCCCTCCTGAGGCTTCCGGCAACTGGTTTTCAGAAGCATGCTGCCTCTGACTAGGGTGGCAGAGCACAGCCATCATGGCTAGTAGCCATTGATAGCCCTGTCCTCCATGAATTTGTCTAATCTTCTTTTAAAGCCGTCCAAGCTGGTGGCCATTACTGCATCTTGTGGGAGCAAGTTCCATAGTTTAACTATGCACTGAGTAAAGAAGTACTTCCTTTTGTCTGTCCTGAATCTTCCAACATTCAGCTTCTTTGAATGTCCACGAGTTCTAGTATTATGAGAGAGGGAGAAGAACTTTTCTCTATCCACTTTCTCAATGCCATGCATAATTTTATACACTTCTATCATGTCTCCTCTGACCCGCCTTTTCTCTAAACTAAACAGCCCCAAATGCTGCAACCTTTCCTCGTAAGGGAGTCGCTCCATCCCCTTGATCATTCTGGTTGCCCTCTTCTGAACCTTTTCCAACTCTATAATATCCTTTTTGAGATGAGGCGACCAGAACTGTACACAGTATTCCAAATGCGGCCGCACCATAGATTTATACAACGGCATTATGATATCGGCTGTTTTATTTTCAATACCTTTCCTAATTATCGCTAGCATGGAATTTGCCTTTTTCACAGCTGCCGCACACTGGGTCGACATTTTCATCGTGCTGTCCACTACAACCCCGAGGTCTCTCTCCTGGTCGGTCACCGCCAGTTCAGCCCCCATGAGTGTATATGTGAAATTAAGATTTTTTGCTCCAATATGCATAATTTTACACTTGTTTATATTGAATTGCATTTGCCATTTTTCTGCCCATTCACTCAGTTTGGAGAGGTCTTTTTGGAGCTCTTCGCAATCCCTTTTTGTTTTAACAACCCTGAACAATTTAGTGTCGTCAGCAAACTTGGCCACTTCACTGCTCACTCCTAATTCTAGGTCATTAATGAACAAGTTGAAAAGTACAGGTCCCAATACCGATCCTTGAGGGACTCCACTTTCTACAGCCCTCCATTGGGAGAACTGTCCGTTGATTCCTACTCTCTGCTTTCTGCTTCTTAACCAATTTCTTATCCACAAGAGGACCTCTCCTCTTATTCCATGACTGCTAAGCTTCCTCAGAAGCCTTTGGTGAGGTACCTTGTCAAACGCTTTTTGAAAGTCTAAGTACACTATGTCCACTGGATCACCTCTATCTATATGCTTGTTGACACTCTCAAAGAATTCTAATAGGTTACTGAGACAGGACTTTCCCTTGCAGAAGCCATGCTGGCTCTGCTTCAGCAAGGCTTGTTCTTCTATGTGCTTAGTTAATCTAGCTTTAATAATACTTTCTACCAGTTTTCCAGGGACAGAAGTTAAGCTAACTGGCCTGTAATTTCCGGGATCCCCTCTGGATCCCTTTTTGAAGATTGGCGTTACATTTGCCACTTTCCAGTCCTCAGGCACGGAGGAGGACCCAAGGGACAAGTTACATATTTTAGTTAGCAGATCAGCAATTTCACCTTTGAGTTCTTTGAGAACTCTCGGGTGGATGCCATCCGGGCCCGGTGATTTGTCAGTTTTTATATTGTCCATTAAGCTTAGAACTTCCTCTCTCGTTACCACTATTTGTCTCAGTTCCTCAGAATCCCTTCCTGCAAATGTTAGTTCAGGTTCAGGGATCTGCCCTATATCTTCCACTGTGAAGACAGATGCAAAGAATTCATTTAGCTTCTCTGCAATCTCCTTATCGTTCTTTAGTACACCTTTGACTCCCTTATCATCCAAGGGTCCAATTGTCTCCCTAGATGGTCTCCTGCTTTGAATGTATTTATAGAATTTTTTGTTGTTGGTTTTTATGTTCTTAGCAATGTGCTCCTCAAATTCTTTTTTAGCATCCCTTATTGTCTTCTTGCATTTCTTTTGCCAGAGTTTGTGTTCTTTTTTATTTTCTTCATTTGGACAAGACTTCCATTTTTTGAAGGAAGACTTTTTGCCTCTAAGAGCTTCCTTGACTTTGCTCGTTAACCATGCTGGCATCTTCTTGGCCCTGGCGGTACCTTTTCTGATCTGCGGTATGCACTCCAGTTGAGCTTCTAATAGAGTGTTTTTAAACAACTTCCAAGCATTTTCGAGTGATGTGACCCTCTGGACTTTGTTTTTCAGCTTTCTTTTTACCAATCCCCTCATTTTTGTGAAGTTTCCTCTTTTGAAGTCAAATGTGACCGTGTTGGATTTTCTTGGCAATTGGCCAGTTACATGTATGTTTAATTTAATAGCACTGTGGTCACTGCTCCCAATCAGTTCAACAACACTTACATCTTGCACCAGGTCCCAGTCCCCACTGAGGATTAAGTCCAGGGTTGCCGTCCCTCTGGTCGGTTCCATGACCAACTGGTCTAGGGAATAGTCATTTAGAATATCTAGAAACTTTGCTTCTTTGTCATGACTGGAACACATATGCAGCCAGTCTATGTCCGGGTAGTTGAAGTCACCCATTACTACCACATTTCCTAGTTTGGATGCTTCCTCAATTTCGTATCTCATCTCAAGGTCTCCCTGAGCATTTTGATCAGGGGGACGATAGATCGTTCCCAGTATAAAGTCCCTCCTTGGGCATGGTATCACCACCCACAACGATTCTGTGGAGGAGTCTGCCTCTTTTGGGGTTTCGAGCTTGCTGGATTCAATGCCTTCTTTCACGTATAGAGCGACTCCGCCACCAATACGTCCTTCCCTGTCCTTCCGATATAGTTTATATCCAGGGATAACTGTATCCCACTGGTTTTCTCCATTCCACCAGGTCTCCGTTATGCTCACTATATCAATGCTCTCCTCTAAGACCAAGCACTCCAGTTCTCCCATCTTGGTTCGGAGGCTCCTAGCATTAGCGTACAGGCACTTGTAAGCAGTGTCTCTCTTCAAGTGTCTTTGGCACTTGTGGTTAGGCCTGTGGTAATTTTGCTCTTCTGAATTTATATCCTGTGCCCCTGCTCTCACAATGCCTACTTCTAGGCCTACCCCTTTTAAAATTTCATCATTTCTTTGGTTTTTATCCCAGGGGGGAGGTTTATTCCGAACCGGACCTTTCTCAGCTCCTGTCGGGTTTCCCCCCTCAGTCAGTTTAAAAGCTGCTCTGCCACCTTTTTAATTTTAAGTGCCAGCAGTCTGGTTCCATACTGGTTCAAGTGGAGCCCGTCCCTTTTGTACAGGCCCGGCTTGTCCCAAAATGTTCCCCAGTGCCTAACAAATCCAAACCCTTCCACCCGACACCACTGTCTCATCCACGCATTGAGACTGCGAAGCTGGGCCTGTCTGGCTGGTCCTGCACGTGGAACCGGTAGCATTTCAGAGAAAGCCACCTTGGAGGTCCTGGCTTTCAGCATCCTACCTAGCAACCTAAATTTTGCTTCCAGGACCTCACGGCTGCATTTCCCCATGTCGTTGGTGCCAACGTGCACCACGACCACTGACTCCTTCCCAGCACTGTCTACCAAACTATCTAAACGACGGGCGATATCCTCAACCTTCGCACCAGGCAGGCAAAACACCTTGCGGTCTACACGCCCATCACACACCCCACTGTCTATGTTCCTAATGATCGAATCACCCACTACAAGGATCCCTCCACCCCCTGGAGATATATCCTCGGCACGAGAGGATGCTCATCCCCCAAGGAATGGGTCCCTTCTAAGGGATCGTTTCCCTCTTTCTCAGCTGGATGCTCTCCTTCCCCGAGACCATCGTTCTCCATGATAGCAGGAGAGCTATCATCGTTGGAGTGGGACACGCTATAACGTCCCTGAAGGCCTCCTCCACACACCTCTCTGCCTCTCTCAGCTTTTCCAGGTCCGCCACCTTGGCCTCAAGGAAATGAAGTCGTTCCCGGAGAGCCAGGAGCTCATTGCACTGAGAGCATACCCACGACTTCTGTCCAACAGGCAGACAGTCGTACATGCTGCAGGCGGTGCAAAACACTGGAAAGCCCCCACACCCCTGCTGGCTTCTTACCTGCATAGTTTTGTTTAAGGTTTATTACGTCAATGGGTTGGAGACTGCGGTTTAGTTGAGGTCAGGGAACAGACGGGCAGAGTGGGGGGCCCTGGCCTCCTCGCCCTGCTGCCGAATTCGCTCTGCTGCTTAACTCGCCTTGACGCTTTGTCAGCTGGGGCCTTGACGCTTCCTCAGCTGGGGCTCCCTCTAGCTCGTGGAGCAGGCTCCCTTGCTAGGGTGCTCTGACTTTATATGTGTGGCTGGTTCCTCCCAGCTACTGCTGCCAGCCAATGATGTGTTACTTGAGGCTGATGGCTATCAGCTGGGGCTTAACTCTTTAGTATTCTCTCAGGCTTCCTTCCTGAGCGAGGGGCGGGGCTGTTTAAGCTTTTGGCTGCTTTTAATCTCAGCAAGGGGCTGCGCCTTCCAGGCAAGTCTTTTGTGTTTGTTGTTTTCCCACCTAGAACAGCCTGACCTTTCTTTAACCTAGGGAAACAGAGCTTGTGGTTGTGTTTCAGGAAGGCTGAAGCTGCCCTTTTTAGCAAGGACTGAGCTGACTCTCTCCCTGTATGTATCGGTGGAGTTTCCTTTTCCCCCTTTTCTCCGACTGGAATTTAGCCTTGTTTACAGTGTCCCCTGAAGCTTTCCTGCTAGGGTGGTGTTGAAAACTAGCTTTCTATACGCTTTCTTCTCCTAGGATCTGCCTCCTAAGATATAGGTTCTTTCAGGATTTGGCTCCTAGCTCAGGGTGACCTTGGGCTGCCCTTATTAGTTATTGCTCTGAGCTGTTTTACTTCAATTAAATAGACCTATCAGCCTTCTTGATGTCACAGCCAAATTATATGGGCGCTTTCTCTTGAACAAATTGGTGGATTGGGATACTAAATATTCGATCATACACCAAGAACAGGCGGGGTTTAGAAAAGGCAGGAGCACGATAGACCAAGTTTATATTCTGCAACATTTAATATCAAAAGCCCAAAACGGGAAAAATTCATCACTTTATATAGCATTTATAGACTTTGCCGCAGCATTTGACTCAGTGAACAGGGAGCTATTGTGGCATAAATTGGAGCAATCTAATATAGATAAGAGATTGGCATGGCTAATTAGATCCTTACATCAATCAAATAGCCTGAGAGTCCGCCTGGGCAGAAACGGTGCTTTATCCCATGAAATTCCGTCCTTGAAAGGGGTAAAGCAAGGTTGCATTCTGGCCCCTTTTTTATTCAATTATTTTATTAATGACATAATCCCTACATTATCCTCATTTAAGTTTTTCCCTCCATCAATTGGCCAAAAAAAAAATCTGCGCTATTATACGCAGATGACTTGGCCCTTTTTTCTCTAAACAAGATCGGCCTAAATAGAATGCTAGCCTCCTTAGAGGAATATTGCCGGGCTAACCACCTACAGATAAACCACTTAAAATCTAAAGTGATGATCTGTGGGAAGAATAGGCTATCTAAAAACCTTTGGACTCTAAATGGTGTCCCTTTAGAACAAGTTCATCTGTTTAAATACCTAGGCATAACCCTGACTAACAACCTTTCATGGAAACCCCAGGCGGAAGACATCAAATTAGCGAGCGCCAGAATAACAGGGCAACTAAAAAGGTTCTTTTATTCTCGTGGGGGCCAGTTAATAGCTCCGATGATAAAAATCTTTACTGCCAAAGCCCTCCCTAAATTGCTGTATGCAGCAGAAATTTGGGGTCATGCCCTTCGGCTAACTTTAGAACCTCTCCAAAATCTATTCTTGAAACAGATCCTGGGCCTCCCCCGAGGTGCTCCCTCTGCCCATGTGAGGGCGGAAACAGGTCTCCTTCCATTGTCAGCCAAAATAGACTCTGCGGCACTAAGACTCTGGAAGAAAATTTTCCACCTAGAAGAATCTTCAATTGTCAAACTATGCTGGCAAGAACAATTACAAAGCGGCAGTTGGGCCCATACTGTATTAACGCTAATGGACTCTTATAACCTTTCTTCTAGTAACCTCCCAACATTTTCATCAAAGGATCTGAGTAATTGGATTTTTAATTTTCACGAAGTGCAAGATAGGCTTCTTATTGAGTCATCCTCCTTCTCAAAATGGTTTGCTCTTTTCAAACTAAACCACATTGTTGAACCTTATTTTGCTATTCTTACCAATCCGAAGTTACGTAGAGCCTATACCGAAATCAGATTTCAGACCATGAACACAGCCTTTTTGGAAGGCAGATATAAAGGGGTCTCGAGATCTGTTCGTTTCTGCATCTGCGGAAACAAGGAGATCGAAGATCTGGTTCATTATATGCTAAACTGCCCCTTATATAATGACCCCAGAAATAAATTCTTAGCACCCTTTATAGCTCCTAGAGTTGGCCTCTCTCCTGATATCTTAATAGCCGACCTGCTTTCGGATAATTATAGCAAAACTATATTGGCAGTCGCAAATTTTGCACTTGCTGCAAAAAGTATTAGAGCCCAATATTGTAAAAGTCAACACCACTGAATTTTTAACCGTGTTTTATATTTTAGATGTGTTGACATGCTATTGTATACTTTGTTGTAGTACTAAAGGCCTTGCTATAGCCTATGGCTAAGAGCAAATAAAGCTGTTGTTGTATCATAGAATCGTAGAGTTGGGCCTATAAGGCCATTGAGTCCAACCCCCTGCTCAATGCAGGAATCCAACTTAAAGCATACCCGACAGATGGCTGCCCAGCTGCGTCTTGGATGCCTCCAGTGTTAGAGAGCCCACCACCTCCCTAGGCAATTGGTTCCATTGTTGTACCGCTCTAACAGTTGGGATTTTTTTTCTGATGTTCAGCCAAAATCTGGCTTCCTGTAACTTGAGCCCGTTATTCTGTGTCCTGTACTCTGAGACGATCGAGAAGAGATCCTGGCCCTCCTCTGTGGGATATCTTTTCAAGTCCTTGAAGAGTGCTATCATATCTCCCCTCAGTCTTCTCTTCTCAAGGCTAAACATGCCCAGTTCTTTCAGTCTCTCATCACAGGGCTTTGTTTCCAGTCCCCTGATTATCCTCATTGCCCTCCTCTGAATCTGTTCCAGTTTGTCTGCATCCTTCTTAAAGTGTGGTGTCCAGAAGTGGACGCAGTACTCAAGATGAGGCCTAACCAGCACCAAATAAAGTGGAACTAGTATTTAACAAGCTAAAGTTCCCATGATTCTTTGGGCGAAGCCATGACTATTTAAAGTGGTATGATACTGGTTTAAGTGTATGGTGCAGATGGAGCCTGAATCAGTTTGCTGTAAACTTTACGCCACCCAGTTTGAAGAAGTTGCCTATTTTTACCTGTGAGAGGAAATTGTGACAGAAAGTGAACAGAAAGGGAGAAGCCATTTTGTGTTATATGTGTTTTATCTTTCATCATCTTTTTCCTGCTTCACACTGAAAGCAAGTTACTCATTCTTTCTGATATTTGAATGCCAACATTCCCAAAGCTATAACAACTAGCAAAAAAAAGGTTTAAATGACAGTGAACTGAGGTGTACATGGATATCTCAGTAAGAATGTGTAGCAGAAGAGTATGAATGTCGAGAGAAAAAGCTCTTGTTTACAAACATTTCTCTTTAATAATTAACTACGTATGGAAGGAAATAACCACGGCTACACAATTGGCAAATTGACTTATGTTTAAATAATGTGTCTAAAGTTTGACTGAGCACAGAAGTTCAGCTTTAAATAAACAAATAGTACCGTAATGTTGTAGTCATTAAATATAAACCAGCCATGGTTCATGCTGTCTTGGGCTACTATACTGTGCTTGCAAAGGCTCCTCTGAATTTCCTGCTCTTGCTCTCACTCGCTCTCTCACACACACATGCTCACACACCCAAATTGTGAAGGGGTTATGGCATACCAGGAGAAATCATCTGATGTATCACAAGCTATTCTTTCATTTTAATGTCTCCAGAGTGAAAGAGGTTCTTACGCCAGATCTCAGAAAAGAGCCACCTGGAGAACAAATTGCAAACGACTGCAGAAAAGGTGTAAATCAAGTGCTTTGAACAGTGGCTAACTCTCCAGTGTTTCAGTGTTTTCTTGATGGAGCAACTTTTAGTACCTCTTCAGTTAGCTAGATGGCTGAAGTAGAAAGCAAAAGCAATCAGACATGCAAGTACATTTAACTTCCTGTATGTTGTGATGCTGTTGGGTATCCTATTTTAACCAACAGAATGAGTCAAGACCTCTTGCAGTTCTTGCCTAAGTTTGAAATACGTTTCAAGTTTGCTCCCATTTTCTTCACTCTTTTCTGTAAAATGCAGATGGCACAATGATACGGCCCTCTTTATGCTAGGCCCAGCACCAGAAATTGGCCAGAGCGGACAGTGGCTGATGGCCCCAGAGGCTCAGAAGGACTGACCTTCCCACCCCACCACTCCCCATTCTCTCCACCGGACCCCTGGATGGCTGTTTTAGCTCTGGACAGGTGGTGCCACTTTTGAATGGCAGCAATCTCAAATCTCATGTATGACAGCTGCCTACCAGAGCAGAGGATGTGACAGATGGTTGAAGGTCTTCATCCCCTTCCAGCAGACCCAGCTCCCACCATTAACTCTTGGGTAGCCATGACAGCCTGCTCTTGACCTGATAGTGCTTTACTGAATGGCTGTTCAGTCTACAATGAAACAACACTAGTCCATTATACGATCATGAACAAGGTGGCTAACCTGGTGTGCATTACCAAGACCTGGGCTGGCAAGCTGAGGACCCCAGATCCAGCCCAGCTTTTTGCCCACCCAGGTACACATATTTTCCCATTTGCAGTCCAGGCCAGAGGGACAGGGAATGTTTCAGTTATCAATGGAAGTTCCATCGTTCTCATCAAGGAAACCAATCCATCTCAGAGCTGGATATACCTGGTGTTGGGTTGGAAAGACAGAACAGCTAATGCAGTGGTTTTGAATGCATGACAGGATGCAGTCCCACATGTTTTCCACATAAAATGCTAAAGATACATCAGGCAGCACATGTATCATTTGTGTAAGGATATGTCCAGTTTCTGCAAGCCTTTTCACTCTTTTAGAGAGGAGGGGATTGTGGCAGTTAAACTAACATGCATACTACCTGACAAATCAGATTCTAAAAAAAATCCCAAAACATACATTTCTAGAAGTGGAACTACAAATCTCCTCAAAGGTGAAGTAGGAGAGAGAGTGTAAGAAATTTGGCAATATCACTAGCTCAAAATGAAGATCATTATGACAAGGTGAGAATCTGATCTGTGTTACAGCTGATCAGAATCTGGGAGACTGTCACATCGAATCCTCCCCACCCCCCTCTCCAAATTTGACTCTATGTTTCATGGGAAGAAAAGTCAAATGGCCTAATCTGCTGTGATATATTATTATTCAATACTGCAATTATTCTCAGGCAGTGTTGGAGCCTAAGTTAATGGGTGGACAGCTTTCCCCTCTCCCCCAAGCTCCATTAATTATTGCTATTTCAAAGCAAAATCCTGGTAAGATGGTAGGTCTTGGAGATTACTGCTTCTTGCATCTTGATCTATCCTAATATTTTCTTGATTTTTCAGTTGTACAGTTCCTGTCGTGGAAAATCACTGTTAGGGCTATTTCTATAATTTGCACATCGATTACCCTTGAATGTTTACTGAATTCTTTCCCACTCCCCCTCAGTGGTGCTTATTAGAGGTCTTTTATTTTAACACTGACTTAATGTTTCTTCACCAGCAAGATGCCCACAAAATGGCATGGATATTTGAGATCTGAAATATAGCTGAGGTTGCCATTATGAGCTCAGAATTTTCAGATATCCAAATAGGGAAGAGAGCAAAGGGAGATGATTGGTGTACTGGGTTCTGAAGTCACAATGACCCTCATGTTGCATTGAGAGGGCTTCCACACTGCTGCTCCTAGAGGGATGGGGCATTTTGGAGGTTCCTCCAACAATGTCTGTTAACTTTCTGTTCCTCTCTAGTACTATTTTTCCTCCCCATGCTATCAAATTAAACCAGAGTGAATAGGATGGGCTTGGCAGACAGAAATGCTTGCTTGCTGGCATCTGGAACATTACCACAGAAGATGATTCCTAGTCTTCTAAACAAACAACAACAAGGTGTTTCACAACCGGCAATGTATTGATTCTCACAACACCAGTTAGATCATTCTAGTTCCCATTTTACAGAAAGGGAACTGAGGCCATAGTGTAACTGATTCCATACATTCAAGGCTGACCCAAAATATTTTGCTGCCTCAGGCAAAGGACGCCCACATTCTGTGCACAACATCTGACAGGTGAATCAACCAAGGTAAAAGGGCAGCATCCTCAACTGCACTTGAGGGCAGGAGGCTAGCTTAGGGGGGCATGTGTCAGGTCACATGGTACACATAGCTTTGTCTGTTCCTTGCCGCTCAGCTAGCCCTGCATACACTGGAATGAATCCAACTGTCATATTCAGAGTAGACCCATTGACACCAATGGATTTAAAATAGTCGTGAGTAACTTGTCCATTGATTTCAATGGGTCTACTCTGACCCATTAATTGGATACAACCCATTGCAATAAGAATACATCCTTTGTCATTTATGGTTTTAAAAGCCATTTGAAGGAAAAAAGACAGGAAGAACTGAGAATGTGATAGGAACTGTTAGTAGCCTGGATCTGAAGGCATTGGGACTCACATTTCAAAATTCACCCACCCTCCCTCCCCCTTCCCCCGCTTCCAGCAGATGGCAAAGCTTTGGATGAGCCCCAAGTGATATCTCCTCGGTAGTGTCTGACTTGTGACCTACAGGACAATGGCATCACAAACTATCCAGAGACTTGATTGAGAAGCCACTCCAACATTTCCATAAGTCATTCTGCCATTGCAGATCTGTCACAATTTTGTCATAAAGTTTGTAAAATTCTACTGACATTGTGTCATCTCAATAAACGCAATGGGGGAAAAATGAGTCGGGGCAGGTGTGAGCACAGATTTCAAGCTTAATGCGTGGGCTGTTGCATGTCTCCTGCCATAATCTAAGCTCTTGTACTTGATGTTTTTTCTGGAGCCGTGGTGAACTCTTCCATCCTTTAAAACAATCGTTCTCACTTGATTAATTTAAGCAAAAAAAAAAGTTAAAACAACTTGGCTTCACTTTGCAAAAAGTTTCTCTTCTTCCTCCCTCCCCCCCCCCACTTAGGTTAGCTTTAACAAGCAAAGCAACCTTAAGCTAATATTAACTCTTATAGTTATTGCATCAGATGTTTATTTTCATGCACTGCTTTAAAGACAATTAGTACCTATGAAAAAAGAATATTATACGAAATGGGAGTTAATAGAGCAAATGTAATCTGGGTGGGAACAGAACATGCCTTCGGGGGCAGGGGAGCTCAGATGGACTGACCCACTGTAGCAAGTGGAATACTTCTTATCATCTTCTGTGCTACCAAGCAAGCCACAGTCTCGTATATAACTGAAAGGGGTGATTAATGCAGGTGAGCTGCTTCCATGAAGAAACATTGTGTTTGATGTGATACACAAGCTGCACCTGCAGTCCTTGTTCTGTGATGCAGATCTTTCCCATGTTGCCTTCATTGAGTGATAAACATGCTCATGAAAACTCATCCTTAATGATTGTCAGTTGATTTTGCAGAGATTTTGCTATATATGTTTCCATGAATACCTAAACTGAAGATCAATATTTTGATGTTGCTGTGTACAACATAGATAGTTCCAGGTTTTCTTCCTACCTTTTATTATGCTTTATTGGACTGGGAACCTAACTCACCAGTACCCATCATAAGAACTATAAGATGTCATTTATGGCATGAATTGATAGGCATGTTCAAAGTGAAACTAATAAGATGTTGAGCAGGTCCCAGTATGGCTCAGCGCTTTTGAACCTAATAGTTCCCAAGCAGCTAGTGCTGTTGATTTCAAATCTCCTGAAGTAAGTGGGAAGGAAGTCTCATTTCAGAAGTTGTTAGGGAAGAAATCTGTGCAACCAAAAGTTATCCACAAAAGTTCTATAGTTTATGGCAGTGAAATGGAATAAAAATTGGTGGTGGTTATACCAAAGGAAAAATGTTGATATTTTCCAATTCTTCTAGTACTTTTAATTTCTAATATTTAATTTCTAAACATTTTCTAACTTCCCCCCCCCCAACAGTTTAGTGCAGGGATTCCCAAACTGTGGTCTGTGAGCCACAAGTTTCATTCAGGTGTCTCAGTGAATTTGCGATTGAAGACAGGAAATGGCCCATCCATCACATCCAATATTCTTATTGATTTTTACTTGTATTTTTATTGCTTCTTTTCTTTCTTATATCATATTTTATTGCATTACAAGTTGAATTCCATAGAAAAAGAAAGAAAAGAAGCAATAAAAATGCACTTCAAAAGCATACAACATCTAGCACAGAGCATTACAATTGTTACAACCAGAGCTTGGAAAAGTTACTTTTTTGAACTACAACTCCCATCAGCCCCAGCCAGCATGGGCACTGGATTGGGCTGATGGGAGTTGTAGTTCAAAAAAGTAACTTTTCCAAGCTCTGGTTACAACAGGCAGGAAAAACCATTAACTGGCTTGGCAAGACCCTCAGCGATTTTCAAGTGGTCCGTGGGGAAATAAGTTTGGGAACCTCTGCCTTAGTGCACAACTGTTAAAGACATGCTGTGCATGAATGACATTCGTTACATCATATATGCTCACTCCTTCCACATGAGTAAAACACCTAGATAAAATACCTACTTAAATTTTTGTTACTCAGGGTGTGTCACAAATAAAATACTAATGACAAAAAGGGGAAAAAGTTAAACTTTTGCATAGACATTTAACAACAATTCTGTATGTTTAGGTTGAATGTCCGTATCTTCTGTTTAAATCTTTTCCAAAGGAAGTCAAGGTTTTAATCATAGAACAGTGGAACCATGATAAAAATATTTCCATAGCCCCCCAGAACACCCCCCCAACAACTGAATCCTGAATTGGCCTTAGGTTTATCCGAATATGAATCCACCAATTCATTTGTTCCCAGCACTACATTCTGTTTCATCACTAATCTTCCACAGGTACAATGACACCCTAACACCTGGCTTCTTTGTATGGTGTGAAGCAGTGTGGTCTGGTGGTTAGAGAGTTGGACTTTGACCTGAAAGACCACAGTTCAAATTCCCACTTGGCCATGATGGTCACTGTCTCTCAGGCTAACCTACCTCACAGGGTTGTTGTGGGGATTAAATGAGGAGGGGGAGAACCATGTACACCACCTTGAGCTCCTCAGAGGAAAGGTGGGATATAAATGTAATAAAATAAATAAATAAATAAAATGGCCTGTCTTATAAAAACATGTTAAGATTTTTTTTTTGTTTCTGCATTGAGGGACAATAGTATGGAATACTACTCAAAAATCACTCTCCAACAAACCAGCAAGCTAGAATTTCAATTGACATACTGTAGTGTAGAAACTGATTTGTTACCTTTTTGCTTCTTGAACAGCCCTGCCCAACAGAACCGCTATGCAATTCTGACTTTGATATTTCCCATAAAACCGTGCTATTAATCAATTTAGTCTAGTATTGCCATTTTAAACATTGTTTTGCTTGTTTCTGGTTGAAGAATTTTGTGGTTATCTCTAGCAACATTACTTAACAAAATATCATTCTGTGTAAAGTAGATATCTATCACTGAACAGTTTCATCCCCTTTTTGATAAATTAGCACCCTAACCATTTTTTAAAAATACAACAAATGTTGTACCTACAAACTATAAACATTTCCGTTTCTGTATGGGAAATTTGCATAAGTAATCATAGTTTCATTAAGATACCATATAATTTGTGAATTATAGACAACCATGAAATTAATTGCTTTTTTAACATGTTCAAATCTGTCTTTTTTTTTTAACAAATCCTGTATTCGGGTTCACAGTATGCAACATAAAATATTCCAGGGTTCCTATGCCAATCTTGCATTTTCAAGCTGACAAATCAAACCTGAACATGTTTCCTTCGACAAAATGATAAATAAAAATAAATTAAAATACACAAACATGAATTTGCACAGGTGGTGTCTGTGAAAATAACTGGACTCAGTGAGGAAAATGCAGTGTTAGTTTTCTCTCTAAGAAAACAATAGCAAACCCTTTTAGGCAACTATGGTTCTCAATGTATTTTGAGGAAACTCTTTATCAGGTCTGCTCAGGTGACATGCAGCAGAAAATGTACCTCAAAAGAAGCATTAAATATTTTCCATTATTAGGGAGAGGGGAGAACTTTGATTGCGTTCACATTTAAAGGTGAATCTATATTAATTCACACTTACATAGCCATCACCAGCCTTCAAAATTGGCACTTCTCCAAATGTTGAAGTGTAGTTCTCAGCCATGTAATGTGCACAAAAATGAATATATTATTTTCCATAAACACTTTCCAAAACAACATGAGAACAGAAAACCAGCCACTTTTCGAAACTCACACTTCTATGAATTTTGCAATGCAGTTCTCCAACCAATGTTCACAAAAATTCATATGCTGGGAGAAAGTGTGCATAACAATGAAAATAGGGGGGGGGGAATGAAAATATGAGTGAAAATAACATACAAAATGCATTTTACGATGAGAAATTGCTTGCAGAAGTGTGTACATTAGTCAAAACTGCCTACAGAAATGTATTTATTAGGAGCAATTTACACTAAAATGTTGGAGAATTTATATGAGGAATATTTTTTAAAAAAAATCACAAATTGCTGCAGAAATGTGGAGAACTAAATTTAAGATTGGAAAAATGAGAAACAGAGAGAACCAAAATTGACAGATCTTGCCAACCCTAGTCTAAGCTTCTGTACCGTGAGGAATCGCTATACTGAGAGTGCTTGCTGTTACCCAGATATTCAGTTCAGTCAGATACACCAAGGAAGTGCTAACAAAATAAAAAATGAAATAAAAAACCCCAAGACTCCAAACTTATACACTTCTCACTATTATTACCACAAAGCAAAATGGATGTAGTGAGAAGAGATCATAGAATAGTGGAAGAACACGTGGGTTGCATGCAGAAGGTTCGGTCTCTGGCACCTCCAATCAAAAAGGATTAGGTACCAGGTAATGAGAAAGATGTTTGCCTGAGTCTTGGGAAAGCTGCTGCCAGTCAGTGTAGGCAATGCTAGGCTAGACTGAGATGACCTGTTATAAGGCAGCTTCCCTATGTTTCCTGTTCAGTGGGACCCAAATAGAGAAGCATACGATTGCATTCTAGGCTACTATTCCTACTATTCCTACAGTAAACATGGCTTATCTCGACATTTAATGCTGCATTCCTACTTGACAATAATTCTTCCTGCTATTCAGACAAGCTTGGGGGAGAAGGGGGTATTCAAAGAGATTAGTCTTAAGTGGGCAGTGGAATAGTATTGCCCAATATCAGCACTCGGGTTACTCAGATAATCTGCTCACAAAATATATACAACTGTTAAATTGTACAACTATTAAATTGCAAAGCAATTAATTTATTAAAAGAAATGCATAAGGCCTTACATAAAAGGAATACAAGTGTTTAATGATGGATTATAAAGTGGAAGTTAGAAGGGAAGAAAGAGAGGGGAGGGAAGAGAGAAGCTTGCCTGTCTCAGGGGCTTCCTTCACAGCCTGTGATACTGATTTCTGGCTTCGCCTTCATACAACCTGCAAGAGCTAATAAATTCCTGGCTCCCCTGCCTGGGAGCCAGGGCCGATTAATATCTGCCTACCTTGTTACCTAATTCATTATGGAATAGCAGTTAATTTGATTTGATATTATTTTAATAAAATTCTGTAATATATTAGATTGTTTCAGGCTATCAAAATAATTTTCCAATTATTACGGTTACTCAAGCAAGTCTCCCTCTCTCTCTCCCTCTCTCTCTCTTTTCCCCCTTCATGAGCGGCAGTTGGTCTGACTCAGAATACATTAGCTCCTACAGCTTCATCCTGGCCAGAGGAATACCAAGTATATGCATGATTACACCAGCAACATTATTGCCAGTAATGAGAACCTGCAGATCAAGGGAAAGAGCCTACAGATTGATGGGCAATTACAGCCCCCCTGTGACGTCATGACATCGGCGATTACCCTTCATCCATAACTGCATTAATGCTTCATCCAAAAAAACCACAACCCTTTGCTTTGCTGATACCCTGATACTAATGGGCCTGTAGCAGCAGACAGCAGAGCTGCCACATAACAGACTTACATATAAGGATCTCAAACGTTTTCTTCAATGTGCAGTATGCCAAACTAGACCAGACTTTTGAGGAGTTTACTTGTAACCGTTGGTCAAAGAAGGGGCTTTAAGTCCAGCCTTGGAACTGTTTGCCTCTTCTATCCTAAGCAACAGTCAGCGTGGAGTCAGGACGTGGATGGAGCGTGATCTAAATAGGAAAAGGCAGCCAAAGCAAACTAGCAGGTGAACACCACTTCCAATCCATTTAAAATTGGCACCATATGTCATAAAATGTCTGACTCGTTACATGAGAGCACATTCATCATATGCTTCTGGAGTTGGCATCGTAACGTGGAAGATGATCACATTCAAATATCTGGGACTTTTGTCAGGATTTCATACTACCTCATCCTTTCCACCACATTCTCTTCCAGTAATACATATCCAGTCTGATACATCAGGAATTCTTTTTTTTCCCCACATGCATATGCAAAACACCAATAAAAAATAAAGCTCAGGAGCCCTATTTTTATTTCATGAAGGCAAAACGACTGTTATAATCAGTTTCACTGTCAAAATCAATTCAATCCCAAATGTGGATTGAGAAGAGATTTTTAAGTTATGTAGGACGACCTGAGAATTTATAAACACCATCGGAAATGAAGGATGCTTCATTTTTACAAGCATTGTCCCCAGTTAACTTATTTAATCGGTTATAAATTTGAACAATATAGCTGAAATTGGCCTATTAAAAATGAGAAAAAATGTCCATCATACTTACATACTTGTTTTTTATCCATTCCCCTCCTTTTCTGTTTATTTAATATACATTTTTGTATACTTTCATTATTTCTTTTTCCTTGTAATTTATAATCTGTTATAATATATGAATTGATAGACTGAATATTAGATTAATTTGTTCTATTTAATCACTCTCTTTTCTGTTCCGTTTACTTTTGAATTATTATATAGGTTTATCTAAAAACAAAGCGATGATGAGACAATACTGAATTATTTTGAATCGTATGATGATATAGTAGTGTTTTCTGAGCTTTAAATTTAAAAAGAGAGAGAGAGAGAAACAGCCCCTGAACAGTTGTGGCCTCCCCTGTGTCTATATGTTAGTATAACTGACTACTTAAAGTTTAGGTCCTAAACATTGCCAGAGGCAGTAGCTCAGACTGAAAAAGCTCAGTACAATCAAGGATATGATACAGTGGAATAAAGCTGGAATACGTATTTACTACTCCTTTGAGCTCTCTGGCTGCTTTTTTCTCAAATTTGTAAATCAAAGGTGGGGAACTTTTTTCCGCCCTTGGTCCGAATTTTACCTTTGTACAGTAGACTACTTTCTACACACACTGGCACACCCTTCTATATCCTCTCTCCAGGAAAGCAGGTGTCATTGTCAGAGTTCAAGGGCACATTCTAAGCAGGCAAAAACACCAGAAGAGGGCACAGAGTGGGGTTGATGAAGAGATGTGGCATCTAGAGAGAGTCCCAAGCGCCAGATAGTGAGGTCTAGGGGGTCACATCCGGCCCCTAGGCATTCCCCACCCCTGCTGTAAATATTAGTAAACTGTCTTTATAAGTGGCATACATATCCCAAGTCCCCAAATGTTTTAACTCCCTTAACTCAGTATACCCAAGCCCAAATAAGGTTGCCTCATTTGCTCATACAGAGCCCTACTCTCTAAAATCAGGGCTCCCTGTCTAGGGATGGAAGGATCGGTCTGCTTCTGTTCCGTTCTGTTCCCAAATTTCCTTATAATTGATTCATCCATCATCCCATTTCTGCATTGAACAGTGGCTTAAAAAAAAAGTATGGAGAATTTGCAATAAAATATTACCAACATTGCATATTTTATGGTATTCTACATAAATACATGTCTTGGTCATGTTTTGTGCTTTTTTTTTGGCCATATTTTAACACATTTGTGCATTTTTGTGCTGATAACCATATCACAAAATTACGAGGACTGGTTGTTGCATTATGTTTCCCACAGTGATTCGAGGGGTATGAGCTATCTAGGAACATGGGAAAGGTCGGCATCAGCAGAAAGAAGTAACTAGTGGAATTCTTCAGGGATCTGTTTGGGGGTCTGCTTTGCTCAATTTTTTTAATTAAAGGGGGGTACATAGAAAACTGCCTCATAACAGGCCAGACTACATTTTGATTGGCAGCAGGGCCACAACCTATCTTATCTTTTTATATTGGAGATGTGCCAGAACCTTAAGCATGCAAAGCATGTGCTCTACCACTGAAACAGGGTTGATACTAGTGGTAAGCATCATTAGGCACCTACTGAGGTCCTCACCTTAGCAGCGGGGCCCACTGCCAGTGTCCCTGGCTTATCCTTCTTGCTCTCAATGTCTGTTCATCCTCCCTCTCTGAGTAAGTGAGAAGTGATAAGCATGGGCACTGATCCTCCTGCTCTGGGCAGCCATATAGACTGGATCCAGAAGAAAAGGGAAAGCAAATGGATGGTGAGGGTGAGATTTATTTATTTCCTTATTTAATTTCAATTATTTATATGTGCCAAACACCAAAAAGTGCTCTGGGTAGTTTGCCAGTAGATGGGCCCACTGAGAGCTTATTACTCACAGACCCCACAAAAGCTGCAGCCAGGACTGCACTGATCTATGGCCTCAACCCTAACAGTAATAATGGCATCTCCTCCTGATGGAAAAAGAGAGAGCTCTTCCAGGCACACACTTCTCACGCCTTAAGAACATAAGAAGTGTCCTGCTGGATCAGGGCAAAGGGCCATCTAGTCCAGCACCCTGCTCTCACAGTTGTCAATGAAATGCCCACGAGCAACGCATAATAAGGATATGAGAGCAACAGAACTTGTGACTCCCAGCCACTGGTCTTCAGAGGCATTACTGCCTCAAACTATGGAGACAGAACATAGCCATTGTGTCTAGTAGCCATTGATAGCCTTATCTTCTATGAATTTCTCTTTTAAAGCCATCTTGGTTTGTGGTCATCACTACATCTTGTGGGAGTGAATTCTATAGTGTAACTATGTGCTTTGCCTGTCCTAAATCTTCCAGCATGTAGCTTCATTGTATGGCCCTGAGTTCTTCGCAAGAGCTAGAGTTAGCAGCACCTCAAACTGCAAGCTTGATCCTTAAGGGGGAGTGCAATCCTATGCAGAACAGGCTGACCACCAACTCCAGGATCACCTGCACCACTGACTATCAACATCTCCATCTTGTCTGGATTGAATTTAAATTTGTTAGCCCTCATCCCATCCATTAGTGACAATTACCTTTTCAGAATCCCAACCTCATGCTGAAATTAGATGAAAAGGAGAAACAGAGATGGATGTTTCCGTTTCAGTTCTCTCCGTTTCTGATTTTTCCAACCTTAAATTCAGCTCTCCAGGTTTCTTTAAAAAAATAAACCTCATGAAAATTCTCCAACACTTTAGTGCAAATTTCTCCTAATAAAAACATTTTGATATGCAGTTTTGACTAATGAACACAATTTTGCAAGCAATCCTTCTAACATTCATGTTTGCATGCTATTTTCAGCAATGCATTTTATACACATTTTCCCCTAATATATGCATTTTTGTAAACATTTGTTGGCTGGAGAACTGCAACACAAGATTCATATAAGTGCAAATTTTGAAGGATGGCTGTGTCCCGGTCCTCATACTCTTTCGGAAAGCACAAATTTGATTAATTCAGCTTTAAAGGAAAACTGAATCGAATATAAAATAGTCCAGTTTTCCTATGCCAATCTTGCATTTTCAAGCTGGCAAACCGAACCTGAGCATTTATATCCTGCTTTTCCTCCTGAAGGAGCCCAGGTTGGCAAACACACAAGCAATGAAACAACTGAAACATCTAAAAATATATAAAAACAATTTCTATACAGATGCAAACTGGGAAAGATCTCTACTTAAAAGGCTTGTTGAAAGAGGAGGGTCTTCAGTAGGTGCTGAAAAAACAACAGAGACTGCACCTGTCTAATATTTATGGTGAAATAAGTTTTTGTGCAGTTGAGCATAAGGGATTTAATAAGGAGCTACATAGTTTCTAAAAAAGAAATAGATGAGAAAAGATAAATAGAAAACGAAGATAAATACTGGTTCTTTCAGATCTTTATAACCTTATACCAGCCTTTCCCAACTAGTGGGCCAGCAGATGTTGTTGGACCACAATTCCCATCTTTCCTGACCATTGGCAATGCTGGCTGAGGCTGATGGGAGTTGTGGTCCAACAACATCTGCTGGCCCACTAGTTGGGAAAGGCTGCCTTATACTAATAGACCACTTTTTCAGTGTAAAAGAGAGAGAGAGAGATGCCAGTATCATCTGTTGCAAAAACGTCCCGTGGGTGCCAGTACAAAATGGCTGCCATGGGCAGCAAAAAAAGAGGAGCTGGTACTCTGTACCAATGAGTACTATCTCTCTCTCACACACACACAAAATAACTGCTATTAGTATATTATGGGGCATATTACTTTACTATTTTGGGATGGGCAGTGTGTTGGCTGCTTCTGCAATAAGAAAAAAAGCTTAGAATAAACCCTGCCTGACATATTTTACTCCTTTATAGCAAAGGTTACCTTTCCATCCTCTTCTACAATCATGCTTAAAGTTCATTCAGGAGGATGACTGTGTAGCCCCACAGTGTCTGCCATACATAAAGTGGAAAAGAAAAATGCCACTGCTTAATTGTAATGCTGCTAATTGCTTATCCCCCCACCCCACCCGCCTGCTTCAGCAACGGGAAGGGGGTTTTCCTGGCTGTACAGTACATCGCTCTCTTTTTTTCCACAGTCTGTCTCCCGCATGGCTATTCCCATTCCATTCAGTTATCTTAGAAGAGTGGTGGCTGACCCATGGGATGTATGTCAAATATGATTTACAACCCTTTTCATGCTTCAGCAGAACTCAGTAGAAACCTAAATGGATCCGAACAGACCCCACAGATGGGGAGAAATGCAACTACTTCTGTTATTTTGTTTTAGTATTTGTAAATTGCCTTATTATTTCCATTGCTTAGCTATCATTAGGTGCATGAAATAGCACCGCTAATAGCAGGGGGTGCCACAACTGCACTTATTGGGGAAAGAGTTTATTATTACAAGTAAATTGTATATGCAACCCGCCAAGTAGAAGTACTATTCTATCAAATAGAAAGGTTATTGTAATATTTTCCTTGGTGAATCATATTTTTTTAAGAGAAATTTGCTTTTCTGGTGTGTTTAAAGAATGAGGACTAAAAAATGGACTCTTGTCTACCAGAAGAACATTACAGTAAAATATCAAAATAAAACAAAGGAAAGTGATGTTGATAATATAAAATTACTTGCTGTTGCAGCCCCAACTTCAGCTGGGGGCTTCATGTTACATTCACCAGGAGGATTGTCCTTCCTGTGGAAATTTCTTCAGCCATATCCATTAGGAGTACTAAGGGGTAAGGAAACTGTGGCCCTCCAGATCTTGTTGGACTACAACTTCCATTATCCCTAACCATTAGCCATGCTGGCCAGATCCAATAGCAGTTGGAGTCCAACAACTTTTAGAGGTTTACAGGTTCGACAGCCCTACTTTAGCTGCTCCCTTCCCAGGTGTGGGGAATCTCTGGCCCTCCAGATGTCGCTGAACTACAACTCCCATCAACACCAGCCATTAGCCATTCTTGCTGGGATCGATGGGAGTTGAACTTCAGCAACATCTGGAGGGCCAAAAATTCCCCACACCTGCTGTAAGTGTAGGCAAGAGATCTTTGAAGCAGCAACTCACATATCCCCTGCAAAATTTACCCTCCTGTTCAACATTTTTACAGCTGGGATGTTCGCCATGCTTTTTCCCTTACTCACGAATATTATGATGAAATCTAAGAAACTCAGCATATGCCCTTATTTGTATGACAGGCCGTTAGCCTAAGAAAGCAGGAGACAGACCTGCTCCTCGTGAGTCCAAAACACAATCTGCTAGGTTTACATTCTTTTCAACATTGCTAATGCATAATCAGCTAAAATGATTTTAGATCTTCAAAATTGCTACAAGATGCTTATAAATTCTTTGTGTGGACAGCTTTTCCATTTGGTGGTAAAACTGGAAAGTCTTATCACCCTTTTATAACTTTCCATATAACTTTTATGAACGCAAACACAAGGCATCAAAGACGACAGTCTGAAAACCTCTCTGTGATCCAAACCAAGTGGCAAAATTAAGTCCTGAAAAAGTTAAGATCCACATCTGGTTTATGGTCTGTGCATAGACGACTTGGCCTGAGAACATAGCACAGAAGTGGATTGATTCAGAATAAAGCTCAAATTTAATAATCAAGCTCGGTTACTGAATACAGCTATAAAGACGGTTGAAATGAGAAGTCTGTAGTGCTTGTCTCCACTCATCACATAACAAAAGAAAATAAAATAACAGGATGCTTTAAGTGAAAAGGAATGAGACGTCTTGAAAAGACATCAGATGCAGAGGGAATGGGGAGCGGGAGATATGATACAAGAAAGTCCACACCAAAGTAAATTTTCGCACACAGCAAATGAGATACCATGAGAGAGTGAAGGAAGAAAACTATACAAAAAGAGCATGCGGTTTGTTTTATTTGCATTGGGTGGGGTTACCCTTGACCAAGCAATGACATCATATTAGCAGAGGTGGGTTCTTTTGGAAATGCTGCCTGTTAACATCCACAAGGCTTACTGGAGTACATGAAACACACAAGACAGTTTCCAAAATAGTATTAAAGATTATAGTGAAAAAGTATTATTTCCACGGTGCTAGCACATATCTCATGCAAATGGTTGATAGCCAAGTGGATATAGATGACGCAAGACACTTATCTGTATATTTCGATGATAGACCATACTATTACCTCTATTTTTATGGGAGAAATAAATGCATGCCAGAGTTAGTGATAAGCAGTTACTTGGGGATATGGTTGATTCACTTGCATTTTGTTAAAAACAAAACATTCCAGTCTCCATTTTAAATAATAAAAACATTCATAGGCCTAGTTCACATTTTTTGCCATTCTCTTTGAGCTCACCATATACATCATGTGTATTTTTGCTGGGCAGATATTTGATCACTTATTTGCAACTTTATTGTTAATCCCTGGTGGCTTGTTAACACTGAAAATACTTTTTTTACAAGGGAAGTTCCACACTAATTAAGATAAATATGGGGCAGGGGGAGTGCATCCCTTCCCAAACAAGAGAAAGCTACACTGGGAGGTTCACTGGGAAGAAGCTAAAGAAGTAGTCTTCAGCATAGCTTTCTTTTTCTGATAGCACCATCAGCTATGGGGTCGCCAACCCTTTTGTGACCATAGGCACATTTGAAATTTAGTAAGAGAGTTGTGTGCACTAGTTATGTTTCTCCTCCTCCTTATCAAGCTGCAGGCAAAGGGACTATTCCTGAATTGGGTTTTCCTAGCCTTTTGTCTGCCTTTCAGTTTTACCTCTCCCACACCATTCTAGTTTTAAAAAATTTAAATATAACAAAGAGAATAAAAAGAAATTCACATGTGCTCTTTTCCTAATCACTGCTACGTCAGGCCTAAAACAGGCCACTTGCTGTCTCTCAAAACAGCCATGCTACTCCTGCCTTGGTAGCATGCTCTAAAAACAAGAGAACGATCAGCAGCACAGGCTCAGAAGTGTCCAACAGCCAGAGCTTGCCAATGCACACATCTGATTGGCGCCGATGAAAATGCAAGCATCTGATTGATTGGGATGGGCAGCTCATAATCCTCTCCAAATGCTGCGAAGATTTTTACTGCATAATTTAGGGACTCCTGGTCAACCCTATAGTGTAAAATGGGATGATCAGAATTCCAAGCACCCTGCCTAAGCTTTTCCTCCTAGTTTTAACTTTTCCCCCTTCGAAATAAGGGTGAACGGTTGGACCTGCTGGCCATAGTGATGTTTGTTATTGGCTGTGCTATCCACAGCTGTCATTGGCCAGCAAAGGAGATGGGCAGAAAAGTCTCTAGGACAGCCTTTCCCAACTAGTGGGCCACCAGATGTTGTTGGACCACAATTCCCATCTTTCCTGACCATTGGCAATGCTGGCTGAGGCTGATGGGAGTTGTGGTCCAACAACATCTGGTGGCCCACTAGTTGGGAAAGGCTGCTCTAGGAAGTCTCTAGATCATTACAACAAATGTATGAAAATGTCTGTGGCGGATATAGAACTGCTGGGCTACATCCCTGCATTTAAGGGTGCTGAAAAAATGGTTGGGCTTTGCCCCACTCTGCCCTCATGACCAGCCACCAGTGCCATGCCTGGTCTATAACATTTGGTACAAATATATAGGACGTTGAAATCAATGTCTGGCACTCCTGAAAATGCATAACAGGTATGGAGAACCTGTAGCCCTCTAGATGTTGTTAGACTACAAGTCCCATCATCTCTAACCATTGGCCATGCTGGCTGGGGCTGATGGAGTCCAACAACATCTAGAAGTCTGTATAATGTTTTCTCCAGCCTTATCTATCCTTTCCTCCCCAATGGAAGTTGCTCTGTTTGATGACACATGGAGGCAGGGCCAGCTCCAGACATGCCGGGGCCCTTAGGCACCAGCTTGCCCAGGCCCCTCACACACACACACGCTCACATGCTCACACACACACACACGGGGGCACACATGCCTACCTGTCTCTTGCAGGGAGGGAGCTTCTTCCACCCACCTGTTCGCTGGCTTAGTTTCTCGTGTCTTTTGCAGCTGTATGGGCTGCTACGCGAGCGCATCACTGCCATCAATCAAGATGGTGCCAGAGGCTTCAGCCCCTTATGGAAACCTTCACTGCCATCTTTGTTAATGGCAGTCCTGCACACGCAGCTCGCACAGCCTCAAAAGATAGGAGAGACAGGCTGGCAGCAGAAGCTCCCTCTCTGTGATCCATAGCAGCTACTCTGCCACGGATTGTGGAAAAGGAGCGCTACTCCTGCCCCATCCTATTTAGAGGCCCCTCAGGGGCATCTGTGGCTACAGGGACCCTTGCCCACGGCCCGACCTGGCCACCCTTTGGGACCGGCCCTGCAAGGAGGGCAACAAGGATGATTAGGGGTATAGAGACAAAGCCCTATGAGGAAAGACTGAAAGAACTTGGCATGTTTAGCCTTGAGAAGAGAAGACTGAGGGGAGATATGATAGCACTCTTCAAGGACTTGAAAGGGTGTCACACAGAGGAAAGCCAGGATCTCTTCTCGATCATCCCAGAGTGCAGGATGCAGAATAATGGGGTCAATTTACAGGAAGCCAGATTTCGACTGAACATTGGGGAAAACTTCCTGCTAGAGCAAACAGTTACCTAGCAAGGTGGTGGGCTTTCCAACACTGGAGGCATTCTAGAGGCAGCTGGACACCCACCTGTTGGTTATGCTTTAATTTGGATTCCTGCGCTGAGCAGGGGGTTAGACTTCATGGCCTTAAAGGCCCCTTCCAACTCTACCATTCTATGATTTTATAAATCCTTCAGATTCCATCATATCAATAACACAAACAGCTAAGGGCTCTTCTTCCCATGCTACCTCTGGAAGGCAGATGGTCCAGCCTGCAGTTATTAACTCTTCATTCTCCCAGTACTATTGAATGCAGTTTACCACAGATGCTAGAATTCTAACGTGTTTCGCTATTTCTGCAATTATACTTTGTGAAGGGTTTTATGTAAAATGTGAACACTGGGAACTGTGCCACACAGTGTTCCATCCCTTGTATCTGAGCAAAAACTAGATGGACTAAATTAGGTGGGCAAGACATTGTGACGTCCATAAACAATAAAGCTGTCAAAACCAAAAGAGCTAGTCCATGGGCAAAGGAGTGAGACAGGGCTGGGCAAATGAAGCAGACGGGCTGACACAGGCAGGAAATCATCCTAGCAGGTGCAGAGAAACAGGAATAGCGCTCCGACTAAAAAGGAGCAAGTTCAGAGGAGAAAGTAGATGGTGATTTGTTCTTCTTAGTTATAAGACTTCCTTCCTAGAAAGCTTCTGCAATGAATGGAGATGGCTGCTTCTTTCCCTAAAGTTCCTGCAGGTCTCATCACTGGTTTAAAAGAAACAATGATTGATTCCCAAGTAGTGCTTACGATGGGGTGGGGTGGGATGCAATCTTCCTTCTTTTCAGGCAGACATAAAAGAGTTCGACCTAGCCTCCCCACTTCCTTTATTCCTCCCATTTCAGGCACTGTTCCCAAGGCACCAGGTTCTAGCACTATGCCACCTGACAACATCATAGCATGATAACCCCATACCGTATTAGTCAAGGAGACCTCTGTGAATGCATGATGAGACCTCAGGCTTTATGAAAATCATAAGGAACAGAACAATGTTCCATTCAGTTCCCAGTCCATTTTGGATCAGTTCTGCCAGGATGAACTATAGATTTGCCACTATTCTCTGTTGCGGCAAGGAGCTTATCAAGGAAGATTGGGCAGAGATGGATCTAACGCACTTGCCAAAAACACCATATGTCACTTGCAGTGCCAGGATGCAATTGCCATTTCACACTGTGGCAAGTAAAGCAATTTCATTGGATTGGGTCTGGTGAACCTCCATATTTTAGGAAAGCTAATGGTTAGTGCAACTACTGGGCTCCTGTTGGGAGAAAGGGTGAGATATAAATCAAATAATAAATAAATAAATAATATGAAAGGGTTTGCCATTTAATAGGTAATAAAAAGTTGAGGTAAATTTTCTTTGTAAAGAAGAGTAAAGATGCTTAAAAGGTGGCATGAGTGACAAGGCAAGGCTTTTTATGCAATTAAGTCTGATGAACCCATTGAGGTCATTGGAGACACCTGTACCAGAGCGTTTACATTTATGTTAAAGGGAATAAATTTTATAACAACTTAAAGAGGCATTATTTTAAAAAGACATGAGTCAATGGAATAAACGACAAGTGTAGATAGTGGAGTCACAAGACATTAATATGCTTGAGCAAATAAGACATGATGACTAACACAAATGAAATGTATTCATTCATAAATAATCTTTGTATTAGGGACTCACTAACATTTAACTATTTTTTATTACTGCTCATACTCAGCTGTATAATGAGACGGTTTCCCAAGCACAGAACAGCTACATTTTGCTCTTAAGCAACCTCCCATTGATGGAAGTGATTGCATATTACTACTACTATATTACTACTACACTTTAAGAACAGTTTAAGAAGAGCCTGATGGATTAGGCCAATGGCCCGTCTAGTCCAGCATCTTGTTGTCACAGTGGCCAACCAGATACCCTTGGGAAGCCCGAATGCACAACCTGGGTGCAAATATCACTCTCCCTACCTGCTATTCCCAGCAACTGGTATTCTGAGGCATACTGGAAGTAGAACATAGGTTTGGTGGCTAGCAGCCACTGAAAGGCTTATCCTCCATAGGAAAATGTTGTTATTTCCCCATTTTGTTCAGTTTGTTCAATTGTTTATGGTGGCTTTTTATTGGACCATTTCGAACACTTGGGGAAAAAAATCTCAGGGGGAACAGAGTAGAAGATATTATGTACATTCAAATGAAAAAACATTCAGGCCTGCTAAACCTTTCCCAGAGTAGAACTGGGTGGTTTTGCCCATCTCTATATCACATTGGTTATCATTTCAGAATACTTCTGTAAAGCACTTTGGGGGTGCTGCATGCAATACATTTCAGGTTTGGAAAGGAATCTCAGTACCTACTTGAGATAATGAAATGAGAGAACCTAGCCTTGCAGCAGCAATGGCCAAGGAGATTCAACCCATGCTCCAGCTGTCGTGGGATCACTTGCAGTCCTAGGGAATGCTGCCAAACCTCTAGGAAGGGCAAGGTCAGGCCCAGGTGTTTAAGAGGCTGTGGCCATGCTGCTGCTGGCCTCTTTCTTCACACAAGGACATTGTTGCAGCGGCTGTTGGAGAGCCACATAGTTGCCAATGGAAGAGTTTTTTTCTTTCAGCTATCATGGTTTTCCAAAAATGGGCTGCTGCAACCTGGAAACCTTCCCCCTCTCCTCCTCACAAGAGTGGGGTGTCGGGAACAGGAGAGGCAAGCTAGCAGCTTCTGCCTCTCAGGCCTCTTCTGCCACTCCCTCTGATGTGCCAGATACTTCCACTATTTGGCATGGGGTGAAGGAGATCATGGATATAGTGGCTGCACACTGGGGGTCAACAGCCTCAGCTAGCCGCTGAGGGAAGAGAATCTCTGGGGGTTGAGCAGGGGGATGCACCAGCAGCAATGACTACCCCTGCCAGCACCCCAGACTCTGCAGGACCATCATCAGGCAAGGAGAAAGGAAGGCAAAGATCAGTGACCTGTTCCAGTCACTACTGCTACCAGCAGGGTCACAAAGACAGGTCCGACACAGACAGTGATGGATCATCAGGTGAGTCACCTTCCTCGGATGAGGATTCCCCCTACATGGGCCTAACATTCTGGAGGTCCAGGGATTCCACACCCAGGCTCCCAGACTGGGCCTGGCACAGGAGAAGGGAGTTAATTATGTCAACAGATGTTCCTGGGGAAGGTTGTGGGACCAATCCAGACACCCTTGCCCAGAGGGTCCAGGGGCCCCACATCAAGGATGCTGATGACCCTCCCCCCGGCCAGGCCAGCATCTATCCTGCAGGACCCCAAAAAAGATTTTGGATGGCCGCTATGCAGATATATTCTCCCTCCTAAGATCAGAAGGTAAAGAGGGCCTGTCCAGCTCAAGGGTCAGGAGGACATAGGAGCCATGTTGAAAGAACTTTTGACAGTTGGGCATAGCACTACCTGGTCTTCACGGGAGTGGGGCAGGCGGCTCTGCACGTGGATGGTGCCTCTCCATTCACATGAGCTCCACACACAGAGCACAAAGCCAGGCTGGGGATAAGGATGCCATCTCATGTGATGAGCAATGTTGCCACAGGGCAGCCAGTAACAAGAGCATGTGTTGAGACCTAATCTGCATTACGCAGCACTGTAATTGTTTGATGACCATTTGAGGGGTGGAGGATTTGAAGGGCCACCATTGCGTATATGCACCTGCCCAGACATTGAGATCTGCCTCAGAGGTCTTCTTCAATGCCCACCTCAGTTTGGTTTGTGGTCACATGACACAGTGCCTTTTCTGTGGTGGCCCCCAGATTGTGAAACTCACTCCCTTCAGAGGAATGCATGGTCGATACACTGGAAGGTCTACATGTTTTTTAGTATTATTAAATTCACCTTTTTCAGATCACCTTTCCTTAAATAAAGCTTTTTCTAGAGTGCTATATTATATAATATGGCTCTGTTAGTTGTCATTATAGTGTTGTATTTAACAGGGCCGGTGGCAAAGGGTGGCCAGGTCGGGGGGTCCTGGGGCTACAGGGGGCCCTGAGGGGCTCCTGAATAAGGTGGGTGAGGAGTAGCACTCCCCTTCCGTGATCCGCAGCAGAGTAGCTGCCATGGATTGCAGGGAGGGAGATTCCAAGCCGCCCACCAGTTCACTGGCTCCACCTACCTGTCTCTCCTGTGCGCACTGTGCACGCAGGGCTGCCATTAACCAAGATGGCGGCCTAGCTTTCCCTAGGGTGCTGATGCCCCTGCCACCATCTTGGTTGATGGCAGGGATGTGCTCATGTAGTACGCATGCATGCCATCAACCAAGATGGCGGTGAAGGTTTCAGCCCCTTAGGGAAACCTCGGCTGCTATCTTGGTTAATGGCAGCCCTATGTGCACAACTACAAGAGACAGGTAGGTGGGGCGAGCGTGCATGTGTGCACGTGCGTGTGTGTGTGTGTGCTGGGGCCCGGGGCAGGCTGGTACCCAAGGGCCCCGGTATGCTTGGTGCTGGCCCTGGTATTTAAAATTAGCAACTCCAAGTAGATCAATTGATATTAATGGACGTGACTAACAGGTTCATTATTTTCAGTGGATCTACTCTGAATGGATACATCCCTTAGGGAGCAATTCTAAGTATAGGAAGCCAGTGAAATTTAGGCCAGGCTATATGATGTTCGTGTAATTTACTCCAATTCCAAGCTCCATTCAGGAGTAGGGGTAATGCCAGCTAAGCCACCCCAAGCCTGGCAGGGGGAAAACAAGCCTTTAAAACAGAGTTTGACCTACACCACTCTCTTTGCTGGCGTGAGTTCTGCTGGGTTGCCAAGTCATGTGACTGAGCTGAAAGAAGTTTGGAATAGGTGTAAGCCTCTCCTAACTCCATCCCCACCCCCACCCCCACCCCTTTAGAGGGACTTACCCCAGTGTAGGTTCCTCTGAGTCCCAGCCCCAGTTAGCATAGCCCCAGCTGAGCCAGGCTGTGGGAGTTACGCAAGTACTGTCCTAGCTCAGCCCAGCAGCCCAACAGATCTATCTATTTCCAACTTGCTCATCCTAGCAGATCTTGATTTTGGATTGCGCTGTTAGTCTCTGTTACCTGTTTTGATTATTTTTAGAGTGTTTCCTTTGCTGTGTTTTTATGATGTGAGCTGCTGCGGGCAGGCTATGCCCACGAAGGTGGCATTTAGATAATTTTATTGTTTTAAAAAATGAAATGCTCTAATCATTGGTTGAACTCCTAGGCCTGCATCACTGATCTTGGTATCTCAAAAGCCCAAGGATGGAATGGCATTCAATTACACCCACTTATAGTCTCGCCTTCCCCTATAATGTAGAGTCACATTTCTACCTTAAGAGGCCAGTTCAAATAAGCAATGAAAAGAAAGGCTGGCTAGGCTAGGAAGCAGGGGCTGTTTTTTGTCCAGCTGAACCTGTTATGTGGGTAATTAAAAGATTTTGGTCCTTGGCACAGTCAGTTTGGCACCTTTAGCCAGCCTTAATTCAGGTGCCTAAAAGGGAGGGGGATTCACCTTAAAAGCACAAGGATGGAAAATTAATTTCTAAAGAAGGGAAGACAAAAAGGGATTACGCTTACAACCTGCAGTTGGCTTTGTCTTGTTGAGTCACTCTCAGAAAAGACACTGTGATTCCTAATAGTTCAGCTTCTGTCTCCTTTTCAAAATTAGTACAATGTGGCTTTGTCTAACATTCCACCTTTGTCCCCAGGTCCCTACTTCCCACCACCAACCACCCCTGCTATCCTGACATCTCCTATTAAAGGATGTCAGGTAGCAGAGGGCTCCTTCAGATGACCTGTTTATTGAGGATTCATCCTGATTTGCTTATGGTAAGCTTACACAGAGTTTGTACAATGTCCATTCTTCATTGAATATTCATTCCTATTTGTTTGCAGGAAGGTTAGTCAACAATGAACATTCACCTTGATTCCATCCTGATTTTCATGTTGTTGTTGCCAAAGTCTTCCCATGAATCAGCTGTTTATCCCACACATTTTAATGCACACCTGTGTCATTTTCCTAACCATGAAAAGTCCACTGCTGTTTTTTCAAGTGGATTTGTTGTGACAGAGTGCTTTAATCTACTTTAATTGCAGAAATGTAAATGTCCAGTATGCGACTGAATGCCTTACACAAAATACTGACAGTCTGGAGGGGACCAGAGGTATTCCAACAGTTCCGTGGCCAGTCTGTGTTGCCAAGGCTGAAGTACAAGTCCAAAGGGCCTGACTCAGTTTCACATGCTCTGGGTCTGCTGGACGGCCTCCAGGAAGGCAGCTGAAGTCACATGCCTGCATGCTCCCGGATCAGCTGAGAATTAAGCTTTGTGTTATATTGCCATGTTAAGTACACACACACAAGGGGCCATGGGAACGAGCACAATCACTCCACCACCACACCCATTTCTATTCAGAAAAGTCCTTTCTAAAGTCCTTCTCCCAAACTCTGCTTCAGGGTACCTTCAGAGCCCAAATCCCCTTGCACTTACTGAGGGGGCCTGGTGAGACCCATGTCCCTTACAGGGAGCCCAGGACTCCTCTCATCCTTGTGACATCTTCATATGCTTGGACTCCTGCTCCTTTAAATCCTGCTCCACGATTCCTTTGTGCCTGGTTATTTCTTACTGCTTCTTTAGGAGTGCCCTTATATCCAAGCCTACAAAATATATTTAGAAAAAAGCCTAAGAGGGAGGAGCCTGCAAAAACAACCCATTTCAGACTGAAGATGCTCAGTGGCCATGGAATGCTGTTGGCAGAGGGCATGGGACTGAAAATGGGGTAGGAGCGGCAATGGAATGGAGTATCCTGAAAGAGGGTGTGGATGACTGGCTCGGAACTGTGAACAGGAGCACACCATACTTCAGCCTAGGGCAGCAAGCATAAACACTAAAAACATATTTAAAACATCTGAAAAACAAAACATTTATTTTTTAAAGATGTTAAAATATTTTAAAATGTCTTTTTTACAAAATCTGAAAACAATTCCAACACAGATGCAGTCTGGGATACGGTCTCAACTTAAAGGCATGTTGAAGAGGAAGGTCTTCAGCAGGATGGTGCCTGTCTAATATTGAAGGGAATTCCAAAGGGTAGCTGCCACAACAGTAAAGGCCTAGTTCCTATGTTGTGCGAAACAGACCTCCTGATAAGTTGGTATCTGCAGGAGGCCCTCACCTGCAGAATGCAGTGATCGATTAGGTATATAAGGGGTAAGACGATCTTTCAGGTATCCTGGGTCCCAAGCTTTGTGGGGCTTTATACACCAAAGCCAACACCTTGAAAAAGCGTTTGACAAGGTACCTCACCAAAGGCTTCTGAGGAAGCTTAGCAGTCATGGAATAAGAGGAGAGGTCCTCTTGTGGATAAGGAATTGGTTAAGAAGCAGAAAGCAGAGAGTAGGAATAAACGGACAGTTCTCCCAATGGAGGGCTGTAGAAAGTGGAGTCCCTCAAGGATCGGTATTGGGACCTGTACTTTTCAACTTGTTCATTAATGACCTAGAATTAGGAGTGAGCAGTGAAGTGGCCAAGTTTGCTGACGACACTAAATTGTTCAGGGTTGTTAAAACAAAAAGGGATTGCGAAGAGCTCCAAAAAGACCTCTCCAAACTGAGTGAATGGGCAGAAAAATGGCAAATGCAATTCAATATAAACAAGTGTAAAATTATGCATATTGGAGCAAACAATCTTAATTTCACATATACGCTCATGGGGTCTGAACTGGCGGTGACCGACCAGGAGAGAGACCTCGGGGTTGTAGTGGACAGCACGATGAAAATGTCGACCCAGTGTGCGGCAGCTGTGAAAAAGGCAAATTCCATGCTAGCAATAATTAGGAAAGGTATTGAAAATAAAACAGCCGATATCATAATGCCGTTGTATAAATCTATGGTGCGGCCACATTTGGAATACTGTGTACAGTTCTGGTCGCCTCATCTCAAAAAGGATATTATAGAGTTGGAAAAGGTTCAGAAGAGGGCAACCAGAATGATCAAGGGGATGGAGCGACTCCCTTACGAGGAAAGGTTGCAGCATTTGGGGCTTTTTAGTTTAGAGAAAAGGCGGGTCAGAGGAGACATGATAGAAGTGTATAAAATTATGCATGGCATTGAGAAAGTGGATAGAGAAAAGTTCTTCTCCCTCTCTCATAATACTAGAACTCGTGGACATTCAAATAAGCTGAATGTTGGAAGATTCAGGACAGACAAAAGGAAGTACTTCTTTACTCAGCGCATAGTTAAACTATGGAATTTGCTCCCACAAGATGCAGTAATGGCCACCAGCTTGGATGGCTTTAAAAGAAGATTAGACAAATTCATGGAGGACAGGGCTATCAATGGCTACTAGCCATGATGGCTGTGCTCTGCCACCCTAGTCAGAGGCAGCATGCTTCTGAAAACCAGTTGCCGGAAGCCTCAGGAGGGGAGAGTGTTCTTGCACTCGGGTCCTGCTTGCGGGCTTCCCCCAGGCACCTGGTTGGCCACTGTGAGAACAGGATGCTGGACTAGATGGGCCACTGGCCTGATCCAGCAGGCTCTTCTTATGTTCTTATGTTCTTAACTTAACCCAGGAGCAGAGCTTGGAAAAGTTACTTTTTTGAACTACAGCTCCCATCAGCCTAATCCAGTGGCCATGTTGCCTAGGGCTGATGGGAGTTGTAGTTCAAAAAAGTAACTTTTCCAAGCTCTGCCCAGGAGTAGTGTTTTGTTGCAGGTCCCATGTGTAATAGCTGAATTTCTACTGTCCTTTCTGGACATTGATGGCTCTAAATTGAGTAACTTGGATAAATTGCTTCAAAATGTACAGCAGCCATGAACAATCCAATGAGAAGAAAATCCAAGTGGGTAAAGTTGCTTGGAGATTATTTGGACATCAGTTTATTAGCATGAATGCCAGGTCTGAGGAGCACTTGCTCCTCTGTGTTTCTATACAACCAACAACAAAATACAATGCCATCATTTTAGACCTAAACGTATTATTCAAACAAAATTACAAACATAGACAATGGGAAGAAACGTTCCTCTGCCCTTCTCTCTGCATAGGATGGTCGCACTCTCTATTAAAACAGATGTGGTAGGACATAGGATTGTTTCAATTTTACAGAAAGAAATCAAGAGGAAATAGTCTCGTTAAAGTGAAGAATACCATCCAGATTTCCCTTCTTCACTCAACCCCATTATAGATAGCAGGAATGGAAAACCTGTAGCCCTCCTGCAGTTGTTGGATTGCAACTCCCATCATCCCAGATGATTGGCCATTCTGAGTGGGGCTGATGGGGCTTGGAGTCCAACGGCGTGTAGAGGGCCACAAGTTCATAGGATCATAGGGAGCTGCCTTACACTAAGTCAAACAATTTGTCCATCAGTATTGTCTACAATGACTGGCAGCAGCATTCTAGGGTTTCAGGCAGGAACATTTGCCAGCCCTACCTGGAGATGCGAAGGACTGAACCTGGGACCTTGTGCATGCAGGGCAGATGGTCAGCTACTGACCTATGACCCCTTTCCTTCCCTAATATAAAGAGATATCATGAAATGTAAAAAGGCAATGGTTGTAAAAGAGTTGCAAGGCTACAGTCTGCTGGTCTTGCTGTTGCACAACGTTACTGAAGTGCATCTTTTATAAAGGATTAGAAAGTTGGATGTCAATGGCTATGTTCCTATTGGCAGTGTAAACAGAGGATTTTCAGCATCCGTTTGCCAGTGTAAATGGACAGACTGAGAATAGTAGCATCACATTTTATGGGCCTGATAACAGGGTTATTAGATAAACAAGCTGAAACTGCAAGGATTAAAAAAAAATTACAAAGTGGGGGTTGATTGAATAGTGTTTTGAATGTCAGATATGCTAGCATAACGAATGAGGATTTTCTGATGAAACATCTAAGATTCAGGTCTTCTGCTTTTGCTTCCTTTGTCTGCTATGATTTTTGAGTAGGGTTGCCAGGCTCAGGGCCTGAGAATGATTCTGTATCTTTAAGAGAAGAGAAAATTCAGCCAAGTGCAGGTGTTCTTGCAACCCTGTAATGGGAAAAACCACAAGGTGGAATTCTCTCTTCCCCCTGCACAACTTTTAAAGATACAGAAGACCTCTTGGAGGCTGGGCCTGACAATTTTCCTTTAGGAAAGCCACTTGCAGAACATTGCCTGCACCCTTCAGAATTGCTGAAGGATCGATCTTGGGGGACCAGGGGGTGACAGGCAGGAGGGAAGCTGGGCCTGCCTTCTCCCAGAAGACACAGCCAGTGGTCTGAAGTGGGCCTTGGCCTTTTCACAGGCTTTTCCCGCCCTTCCTGGCTCTCCTTGCCTGATGCCCCACCCCCTGACAGCCAACCTGACTTGTAATGATCTATGGCTATCTGAACCCCACTCGTCTCTCGCCTGAGTAACTCCGAATAGGCCCAATTTGGCTGAGGCCGAGGCCAAATCTGGTGCACAGCCCTACTGAATGGAAGCAGCTCTCCAGGGTTTCAGGCAGAGTGTCTCTCCCAGCCCTTGGCTGGAGATGCCAGGAATTGAACTTGGGACCTTCTGCATGTAAAACACATGCTCTACCCCTGAGTTATTGTCCATCCCAGTTATTACACATTGCACAGGCTACCCAGACTGATGTTGCCTCTACAATAAGCTTAAACAGTTTGTATTACAGAGCAGTGGCGTCAGTAGGGTTGGTGTCACCCGGTGCGGCCCGCACCTGACGCACCGCCCTAGTGACGCCCCTGCTCTGGAGGCCACGCAAAGCCCACACCAGAGACCCACCAGCGGAGCCCACAGCAGCAGGACCTCCATTTGCACAATGCCTCAAAGGAAAAAAGCTGTTTGGCTTTTTTTGTTTGTTTTTGCTCAACACAGCCTCGGCTCAGCGGCGCCTGCTCAAAGGCGCGTACAAGCGCTCTCTCCGGCCACGCTCCACCTTCGATCTGTGGCGCGCTCTGCCTCCTTCACTATCTCTGAAACTGGGCGGAGTGCCCAAAGCAGAGTTTTATATCCCAGAGGCTGGGCTGCTGGTGACGAGAAGAAAGGGCGGGGCAAGGCGAGAACAACACTCGCCCTGGAGAGTTTTTACGTGCGGGGAAAGACTGGGTGAGAGCCAACAGTACGGTGAGCGAGCCACCACACCACGCCTTCCACATGTTAGCGTAGGGCGGGAGCAGGGCAGCTCTCTGCCTGTTAGCTTCCTGCTCTTCCCCCACCCCGTGCCTTCCACGGACGTGTTAGTGCGGGCAGGGCAGCTCTCCGCCTGCCTGCCCCGCTTCCCGGCGGTGCCTGGGAGGGGCGGCGGCTCTGGGTGTCACCCTCCTCTTGTGGTGTCACCCGGTGCGGCCTGCACCTGCCACACCGCCCTAGTGACGCTCCTGTTACAGAGATTGGTGGAGATACCACCTCGTTAGAAATTAAGATGCTCACAAGGGTATCAGGGAAAATGCAGTAGAGGCCTAAACACACCACTGGGAAAAGCTTGAATGCAAAAGACTGAATTGGGACTTACGGATGGGTTCAGAGACAGCAATATTAGGGAAATGAGAAAAGGAGAGATTGAAAGGAGGAGCAAATTGCCAATCATGATCTGTCCTGAGGAAGAGAGGGCAAACAGAAGCAGTCTCCTGAATTTCACCAAGTTATGCAAGTGCATGGAATGGAATTTCTGGGCAGGGATTGACTTAAAAAAAAAAAGTGACTGTCTGCTCAAATGTGGGATAAACACACAGGGTGACATTGATCATTTCCACATCCCTAATGTGCTACGCTTACGGGTTTGCCTGTGTGACTTCCATGAGCAGGCTTATCCAGCGTTATACTGCTCACATGGGTTAGATATCTCTGCGTAGTTCTAAGTACAAATAAGATGGTAGAGATAGCATATGAAGTAGGGATGCATGAGCATCTCACAGCTTGACCCAAAAGGGCTTGAATCGATTATTCTAGTCCCATTCCCTTCCGGGAAAATATATGGATCTGGGGCCTTGGGTGCACCCACCTCTTGGCTCCTTTCCATGCTCCCATGGCAAGTTACTGGGCTTGAGGAAAGGGGGAGGCAGTGGTTTCTGTAGGATCAAGGATAGTGCAGATCCTGCTTGTGAGCATTCTAGTAGGCATGTTGGCAAAAGCAGGAATCCCCTATTCAAATTTGTTAGAATTTTTTGTGTGTGCATATATGTGTGTGTGTTTGTATCTATCTATCTATCTATCTATCTATCTATCTATCTATCTATCTATCTATCTATCTATCTATCTATCTATCTATCTATCTATCTATCTATCTATCTATCCACACTTAATTGTGATTAACAAACCAGAGGTTTTCATTTTACTAGCAAAACGTTTCGGCTTCCGCCTTCATCAGCTAGTAACATACAAATGCTGCTACCAAGGTGGCAGTTATAGAGCTTTGAGGATGGAATGCTCAGAGGGGCTTTATTTGCAGAAGCTAAGTAGTGGTGGTACTGTCCTCCAGGTTCAGGCCATGTGGTGCCAATGTGTCCAGAGAGTATATCCAAAAGTTCTCCCTTTTAGTCAGTGCCGCTGGATCTGTTGGCATCTCTATAGCTGTTATAGAAAAGTCCAACAAGCTGTGGTCCTCAGCGTTAAAATACTTTGCAACTTTTTTTTGTCAAGATTGTCGAATTGTGGTTTCTGATGAGTGCGCATAGGTCAGTTGTGTAGTTTTTCCTATGTATTGGATGTGACATCCTGTTTTTTTGCATTCGATGGCATAAATTATATTGCAAGACCTGCAGGTGATGTTCTGTTTGATGTAATATGTTCTGCCCATCCTAATGCTTTTGAAAGTAGCTGTCTCCATGAGGTACACACAGGTGATACAGCATTTGGAGTGACAAGGATGAGATCCAGGATTACTGATAGGTGGCTTATGCACAGCTCTCACTAATAGTTTTGTGTAAATTAGGAGGCTGGCAGAATGTTACAACAGGAGGCTTTTTGATGGATCTAGCAAGATCTTCAGAGTTTGTTGGCATTATATATATTGCAGCAGAAATAACTGGTCTGTTAAGATTGGTAGTTGAAAGAATAAAGAAACTTAAGGTTTATTACTACAAGGTGGTAAAGTCATACATACTGAAGCAGCCATGTGGCCTGCACTCAGGAAGCCATTACTGACTGAGAACAAAGACAGGAAGAGAAGGGAGGAAGGGGAGGAGCAAAGCCTGCAAAAACAGCAAACACTTTAGAGGAGGAATAAGCAGAAAGAATAATAGATTGCCTTTCAGTCTATCACCCCTGACTGGTCCAGATGACTTGTAACATTCCTTGGTGCTTTACTGCCGACAAAATTATCATGGCGCTGAACAAGCTCTTAATTGCACAGGGAATGAGAACATGAATTTCATTATTTTGTTATTCTATTTTTCTGTCTCTCTTTTTTGTTTCCATAGAAAGGAAAGGGGGGATCGTATTTATTTTCAAAAACTCTCAAATAAATGGCTTTTGAATAACAAAATCTCCATCTTCATTTTTTTTAATGGCAAAAAATCTCTGAGTTTCAATACCTCAGAGTTATAAGTGCAACAAATCCAGTCCTGCCATGAATTCTGGTTTTTACAAAAGTCTACTTAGGGACGAGATACTTTTAGATCTAAGAAGCATGTAAAAATGACTCATTGTTAATAGGGTGAGCTCTTTGCATTTGGATTAGGTTTAACTGACAGTAACCAGTCACCTTTTATTCTCGCAGATTCCACCAGAGGAATGCTTTGTAGTGGTCTGAAAAAGACAGAATTAGGTGTTCCATTTATACTATTGATCTTAATAACCTGCTCTCATAAATACCTACTTTATGACATCAATAAAAAAGAGAATAGTGGCAACTCCTAACAATAGAAAATGATTACTTTGTAATTGAAGTATTTCAACGAGCATCTCAAAGAGTCACCATAGTGGTACAGTAGTGATATTTTATTGCCAGTGTTTAAATATCTGTCCAGAGAGACTCTGCTCTCTCCTTTTTCTTTTTTTATTTAACAGCTCTAATTAATTGAGCACACTCCAGCTTCTGGGTTCCTATAGTTATCAGAGCTTTTCTTTCCCATCTGTGATTCTTTTCCCCTTTCACTCATAAGCATGAGAGGGACTTTTCCCCATTCAGACCCGGATGGGTGCGGATGCAAGAGAGGGAATTTAGTTGAGGCTGAATTTAGGCAAACGAAAGCTGAGGCCCATTTAATGAAAATACCCATTTATAATTTGTGACTGATGAATGTTATCGGCTGCTTAAGAGAAAATGTCAGAGGAAAATACACACACACACATAGTTGGGGAGTAGAAGGTTTCTTTTTTCTATTGTTGCTTTGTTATGGATTTTTTTTTATGTTAAAGACCTCATTCATTTCATTTAGGCATTTAGCCAAATCACATTTGTTTCTTTATTCGTTTTTCTTTGACTTGTGTGCATTCCATTAATCATATTTTCTTTCTTTGGGTATCATCCAACAAAGTTGTGTCATCAGCACAAGAATTTCTGTTTGCGCAACGGAGCATCCCCTCACCTCTCTCCCCCCCCCAACCTCCTTGCTGGGACCCTGCTCCCAAAAAAGTAAAGGCTGTACGCCCTGACCCCCGTGACCCTGGACAACTACACCTCTGCTTCTTCACAAACCTGCAGTGTGAACTAGCCCTTAGGAACCTCATATGCAACTTCTGCAGGACTTGGGGAAAAATGAGATTTGTACATTTTGGGCTTTTGCCAGACTGTAGAAAATTTGTAAATTCTTAGGCACTACCATCAGCTTATTTATTTATTCAATTTATATCCCACCCTTCTTCTGAAAAGAAGCCCTGGGTGGCAAACAACAACTGATAAAACAGTAAAAAAAACTTTAAAACAATACAAATGCAGACTGGGGAAAATCCTTACTTAAAAAGCTTGGTGGAAGAGGAAGGTCTTCAAGCAGGTGCCGAAAGGACAACAGAGACAGCACATGTCTAATATTTGAAATGGAAATGGACTGCCTTCAAGTCGATCCCGACTTATGGCTACCCTATGAATAAGGCTTTCATGGTAAGTGGTATTCAGAGGGGGTTTACCATTTCCTCCCTCTGAGGCTAGTCCTCCCCATCAGCTTGCCACAGCTGCACAAGCCAGCCCCTTCCTTGTCCACAACTACCAGGTGGGGGGCAACTGGGCTCCTTGGGACTATGCAGCTTGCCCATGGCTGCACCAGTGGCAGGGCACGCAACCCCTGAGCCACTCACTGTGGGGGTGATCTTTAGCTGGCCATTTACACCCTGGAGACACAAGCGGGGATTAGAACTCACAGACTCTGGACTCTCAGCCAGGCTCTCCTCCCCACTGTGCTATATAATGTTTAAGTGGAGGAAATTCCAAAGGGTAGGTGCCACAATACTTCCTTAAGTATGGTGGTGCATGGTGCCCATTGGGACTGGTGGGGCAGAAGACGAGCCCAACACTAGGTGGAGCTAGAGCCAATGGCAGGCAGAGTCCGCTAACTTTAGCTTTGTCCCCATCTTCTTTTCTGCTGAGTTCTACAAGGGGTGACACTGAGACTAAGAAGGAGAAAGGTGACAGCTAGGGCCATCCTCTGGGCTCGTTGTAAGTAGGAGGGCAGGCAGGCGGGGACTTGCTGAGAGCAGACAGAGGTTGGTGGCCCTAATGGTTCGCCCTAATGGGCCAGCCTCCACTAACTGAAGGCCTGATTCCTATATTGTGTGGGTGATAAGATGATACCTTTCAAGGAGTATGGCAAATGTGTGTAAGCACTGTCAGTCTGCATATATAGGGGGAGGAAGGGGGAGAAGTATGGTGGAAGATGACCAGAAACAAAACCAAAGTCATCCTTTCCCCTTACTCCTGGCCTCAGCAACAGTAAGATGGTTTGCTTCTGGATTACGTGATTGTTTGGAGTAATTTCTTTGGGAAGCTTAGTATCCCAGTGCCGAGCTTTGTGTGCTTATGAGGCTCACTCAGAAATACACGTGCTAACATCTAAATCTTTTTGCAGTACTATTAATGACAGCCGTTCTGTTTAGCCCAGTCTAATGCCATCAGGATGACTTTTTCATGGTACTGCATCCACATCATCCTACATATAACACGGTGTTACCTCGTACCATGAAATAAAACACTGTCCTTGACATTTCCCCCCAAACATTTGAATGCCGTTTGCAAATTGACCTTGTGAATAAATTAAATAATACCTTGTGAAAATGTCCTCCAGCACTCCCCCGCTTCTTCCCCTGAATGCATGCAAACCCACACAGCAAGGTTGTTTACATTTCTTTTACGGTGTCTGGGAATTATTCAGTAGATCAGTGCACATGAGTGTTGTCTGTGGGTATACTTGTCATTTGTGCTCAGCGGGTTGCACACAATTTTGGCATGATTTGCCCTTCAAGTTGTCCAATTCTCTCTCCTCTCCTTGATGACCTGCATATTAAACTTCTCTGCTATGAGACTCTGGATTTTGGTGGGCCCTTCCATTTGTCAGACTCATTATAGCCACTCAATTGCTCTTCTCTATCAGATATGCTGTCTCACCGAACTGCATTTGGCAATTCCTCTGAACTAATGGATACCTTTCGGAATAGAGGTTTGCGAGAGTTCCTTTCAAAGGGAGCACATTCAGTATCATTCTAGGGAACAGAATAAATTTGAATGCAGAGCTGTTTTTCCTGGCAAAGGTTTGAATTTTTCCCCCTTTCTCTCTCATGAAAACTCAGGCTGCAGTGGACCTACAATGGACAAAAGAGCCAAATTTTCTTCCACTTGGAAATGTTGTCATTATAGTGTTTGTGGAGTTTAAAAAGAAACTTATCAGACGGACTGTGGCTTGTGGCCAGACAGCCTTTTGTACCAGCTGAAGGCACTTCATAAAGTGGGAGAGGATTTCTCTGATTTCCACCAGTTCTGCAGCCGCCTCCCAAGCCTCACTGGCCTCAAGTCCGGAGAGTCCCCAAAGGTTCAGAAGCAGTTTTGGGGGGACTGCAAGGGGCTTCAGACTACCTGAATGGAACAGCACCCTCAGGGTTAAAACCTACAGACAGATGATCTGGTGACCTCCACAGCTACCACACACTGCAATATCCAAGCCTATTCATCTATATATTCACTTTGATGTACATTTTTTTTGTTTATTGTAGAGATAGATAACTGATTGAGATCTCACTGAAAATCATGACTAATTAGTATGGTGCTCACCAAATGGTTAGAATGTATCAGTTATTGTGTATCTTCTTATGTCAATTTGTTGCCTTTACTTCCACACCTGTTTAGCTAGGCAGTCTCTCCCACTTTCCTTCATGCAAGATGCCTTGGTTTCTGTGCATGCAATTAACCTGAAATGAAGATGGAAGTTGATGTAACTCAGGTGCGGGGAACCTGTGGCCTTCCAGGTGTTCCTGGGCTTTGTCCTCCATCAGGCCGAGCCAGCACGGCCAGCAGTCAGCAGTGATGGGAGTTGTAGGCCAGCAACACATGGAAGGCCGCAGGTACTCCACCCCTGATGTAACTGTTGCTGATTTCAGAATGATATTTAACGGCTTCTTAAAGCTTCTGTCATCAGCCATTGGACCATGAGTTCTAAATCATGCAGGGAGCCTCTATGCATAGAGGTTTCCCACTGCAGCAGTTATGCATGGGGTCAGGGGGGTCAGGAGGACTATGGGAACAGGGCTAAACAGACAATTGCACAGCCCCTTTCATGCATGCATGTCCTCTACACACGAGTGACACATCTAAATCTAAAGCTTGTTCATCTCAACTTCTCCCAGTTAGGGTAGTGGCTGATTCAGAATTTCAGGGCCCCTTCATGGTATCATGCCACATCCACTAACAGCCACTCCCCCTTTCTACTTTCCTTCGTCTCCCTTCCTCTCCCTGTCATTTGGCGAGTCCACACTCCACTACAACAGACGTCCCTAGGAGCCAATCAGCATGAAAAGGGAGGCTGTTAGCTACTGAGAGGAGTCTCACCTCCTTTCACTCTGATTAGCTCCAATCAGCACGGAAGGACAAGGACTCTTCTCAGCGGCTAACATGCTCCCTTTTAATGCTGATTGGTTCATACATAGGGACCTGGCTGGGACCCTGTTCCCAAAAAAGGAAGAGGTCTATGAACCTCCCATGACCCCAGATGACTACACTCCTGACTTCTCCATAAGCCCTTTAGGCCTAGGATGGGGTGGGACAAGGAACTTTGAGAAATCTAAGAAGAAGATAGCAACCTCCCACGTGTGTGAAGAAGACTGCAGACTGAGCAATGGGTGGGACACCACCACTATTATTATTCCTAAAGCTATTAGGTACTGTGCACAATTTCAAAAATGATAGGTTTCATTTATAGCTAGGGATGGGCTTCATTGGCCAGTGCTGGTTTGAAAGCATTCCATTGACCGAACAGGCTGATACCGATTCGAGTTTTGTTCTTTGTCCACTATATTAATATCAATATTTTCAAGGGAAATGTATTTTAAAAGGAAATACCGATATTTTGAAAGGAAATGTCAATAAATTAAAGGAAATATAAATTGAAGGAAATATTGATAAAGTATCAATATTAATATCAATATTTTAGACAGGTTTTTTTAAAAAATCAATTTCCAAAAATAGCTGTGGAAAATCACTACATAAAAAAATGATCTGCAATGCTAGTATTCATTAGCAATGAAGCGAATTAATGGAAAACTGGGTACCAAATCAGAATTGGGCAGAATTCTAGCACATCCCTACTGTAGTCATATGCTCTAATTGGAAATAAAGACATCATCGGTGAAGATTTTGAAATACTGATTTGTTGCTAATATTTAGGTAATTTGAGGCACATTAAGATATGTTGTTGGGGGGAAATGGTCTCTAGTTATTGGTGACTGCTTTAGTGCAATTCAGGGATGAGCAGAGTTTGGAATAGATGGATCTCTGGCTGAACTGGCTGAACCTGGGCTGGCTGAAATCCCTCATCCTGGCTCAGCTAGGGCTCAGCCAGTTCAGCTGAAGCTAGCTGAGCCAAGGCTGAGATAAGTCCTGAAAAAGGGGTGTTCTGGGGGAATGATGGGGCAGGGGGAGACTTATCCTTATTCCAAACTCCATTCAGCTTGGCTATGTGACTTAGCCAGCCAGTGGAAGTTACACTGACGAAAAGGGTGGTGTAAGTCATGCTCACACAGTATGCCAGATTGGCAAGTGATCCTAGTTTTTTTTTTTTTGTCTTCTCTTGCATTGTGGGGCTTTGCTTGAGTTTGGAACAATCTGCTCTGCAGGCATCACTCCACCTGCCTGCAGCAGAGGGAAAAGTGAGACAGCACAATCAGCTCTTCTGGGATCAATTGCAATTTGGGTTCTTTTCTCCCTGAACTAGAGATGACTCCAGAAAAGCTAATTTGGGGGAGCAAAGTGGTGGCAAAGGCCATTAGTAGGGGAGCAATGATTTAATCCATTTTATATAAGACCTTAATATCCTGTAGCTAATGAAACAATGGGATTTTTTTTTTTTTTTGCAGGGAAGAGAAGTACCTACTACACCTTGCTACCCCTTAAGGCAGGGGCAGGTAAACTGTTGCCCTTGAGATGCTGTTGGATTCCAACTCCCATCCACCCCAGCCAGCATGGCCAATGCTTAAGGATGATGGGAGTTGTAGTCCAGCAACATCTGGAAGGCCCCAGGTTACCTGCCCCTGCATTAAAGTAATCTCTGCCCAGGACTGTCTCCCTCATTGGCCACTTTACCTGGTCATACAACATTTAAGTAACTTTATGAAGAATTAGCACCTGAATTTGCTTGTTTTCCTGTGGTTTTCCTTTCCCTGTTAATATTTTGGCTATTAGATTGTAAGCCTGGAACTGTTTGTTTGTTTGTTTGTTTATAAATGTATTAATATATCACCTCTTGCAAAACATCAGGTCGATGTACAGCAGCAACATAAAAACATTTAAAAGCAATACAAAAATAATTAAAAATAATTTTAAAATAACCTTTCCTAATCTTTGAGAAGTGCGTAGAAAACACTAGCCATTATAATGATGTTCTTGTTGATGATGATGGTGCACAGTGCAGGGATTCTATTTTCATACACTGGCCTAGATCAGTGGTTCCCAAACTTTTTTTCCTCCATGGACCGCTTGAAAATTGCTGAGAGTCTTGGCAGACCATTTAATGCTTTTTCTGCCTGTTTGTGCTAGATGCTCTATGATTTTTAACTGTATATTTACAGACACGCCACAGACCACTTGAATGAAGCTCACAGACCACAGTTTGGGAACCCCTGGTCTAGATCAGGAAACATTGTTGGGACCTCATGAGTGGAAGATTCTAGGAAGGAATTCTGTTTTAATTCCATCAATTCTAATTCGACATTTGGGTTCTCCTTCTGAATCCAGCAACTTCCCCTCAGTTTTCAAAGATGATTATGTTTCCAGGTTTATTTTTAGTGCTTTAATACTAATGCTTCTGACTGTCAAAAGCCCAGTTTGGATAACTTTAAATCTGGATAACTTTGTTTCTATGGAGTTTTACCTTCCTGAAACCACACTGATATCTTTGTTTCTATAGTATGCACTTTAACAATCTCCCCCTTCACCACAGTTGGGTAATATAAATCCAGCTGGTGTCAGTCAGTCTTTGGCCATTCTGGATTGGCGTGTCAACTAGATGACATCCACTGGCAACAAACAGTTGGTTGTTTAAATGTTCTCCGGTTTTGCTTGACCTTTCTTAAGAGAAAAGGATAACTTTGTTCATGCCTGGAAACTTTCACATGGGGAAATGTGTATTGTTTTTCATGATGACAATGGATAATTTTCCACTAAGACTATTGCCAAAAAGAAGAAAGAAAGAAAGAAAGAAAGAGAGAGAGAGAGAGAGAGAGAGAGAGAGAGAGAGAGAGAGAAAGAAAGAAAGAAAGAAAGAAAGAAAGAAAGAAAGAAAGAAAGAAAGATTGTGGCCGGCTATGTCTTGTTTACCTATTTTCAAAAGCTGTGGAAACTTTTATGACTGGTGTGTCGTCTTAAAACTCTTAAGAGGTCCACCTGAAACGCAAGTACCAGCAGATACTTTAATATTGCCTGTAGAGTCACTATACTCCAGACTCTAGCTCTCACTATACGTATGAAAGTGTCTTTGCTTTGTGACACTGCCCTGCCAGCAGGGAGGCCAGAGAGTGGAAGAACCATGTGCAGAGAGCAGGCAGTACATAAGCAGTTAACTGAAGGACAGTGATAAGGGAAGAGACTGGGCTGTTTTTTCGGATCTTAAATTCAGTTCACCACATTTGTCTATCAGTTTGTGATTAAAAACAAAAAAAGTTCTCATGAAAATTTGTCAGCATTTAAGTGCACATTTTTTCTAATTCCCACATTTTTGTATCTAATTTTGTCTAATACGCACATTTTTGCAAGCAAGTTCCCTTAGTATAATGCACTTGTGTATGATATCATATATAACTTTTATGGTACATCTGCCCCAACAGACATATTTTTGTACCATTTTTGTTTTTGGATGAAGAACTGCATTGCTAAATTTGGCGAATTCTGAAGGATAGCTGTGTTTTGGTGCCCATATAGTTTCAGGGTGTGAATTCAGTAGGTTCACATTAAAATGTGAACTGAGCCAAATTTATCCATCATTCCTAGTTGTAGTCCAATAACATCTGGAGGGCACCAAGTTGGGAAAGCCTTAGATGATTGCTGTACACCTGGGACCACAGAGAGCAGGACTGCACACTTTGTAATTAAATAATAATAATAATAATAATAATAATTTAATTTGTGTGTCGCCTATCTGGCCTATGGCCACTCTAGGCGACGTACAATTCAATTGCAAAATGCATCACAATAAAATACAAATAAAATACAATATAACAGTAAAATAGTAACAGTTCAGAGTAATAGGCAATTTGTGCTAAAAATTAACCCTCCCCGGAAGTCCCAAAGGCCTGTCTGAAGAGCCAGGTCTTCAAGGCTTTGCGGAATACGTTCAGGGAAGGGGCATGCCGAAGATCGTATGGGAGGGAGTTCCAGAGAGTGGGGGCCGCCACTGAAAATGCCCTCTCTCTAGTCCCCACCAACCTAGCTGTTTTAGTTGGTGGGACTGAGAGAAGGTCCTGAGTGGCTGATCTTGTCAGGCGGCATAATTGGTGGCACTGGAGGCGCTCCATCAGGTAAACTGGGCCGAAACCGTATAGGGATTTAAAGGTTAATACCAACACCTTGAATTGAGCCCAGAAAATAACTGGAAGCCAGTGCAGATCGAACAACACTGGGGTGATGTGTTCCCGGCGGCGACAATTCGTGAGTAGTCGAGCCGCAGCATTTTGTATAAGTTGCAATTTCCGGACTGTTTTCAAGGGTAACCCCACGTAGAGCGCATTACAGTAATCTAAACGAGAGATGACCAGGGCATGTACTACTAGTGGGAGCTGATGAACAGGCAGGTAGGGTTGCAGCCTACGAATGAGGTGTAATTGATACCAAGCTGCCCGGCTCACTGCCGAGATCTGAGCCTCCATGGACAGCTTGGTATCAAGAACAACCCCAAGGCTGCGGACCTGGTCCTTTAGGGGTAATCTCACCCCATTGAACATCAGGTCAACATCACCCAACCTACCCTTGTCTCCCATAAGTAGTACCTCAGTCTTATCGGGATTCAGCTTCAACCTGTTCCTTCCCATCCATCCACTTACGGATTCCAGGCACTTGGACATGGTCTCCACAGCCAACTCTGGCGAAGATTTAAACGAGAGATAGAGCTGAGTGTCATCCGCATATTGGTGACACTGCAGCCCAAATCTCCTAATGATTGTCCCCAGCGGCTTCATATAGATATTAAATAGCATGGGAGAGAGGATAGAGCCCTGTGGCACACCACAATTGAGAGGCCAAGGGTCTGAAACCTCCTCTCCCAATGCTACTTGTTGATGCCTATCGGAGAGAAAGGAATATATAGGTATATATAAGGCAAGTATCTGGTTAGAGCAGCCTTTCCCAACAAGTGGACCACCAGGTGTTGCTGGACCACAACTCCCATCAGCCTCAGCCAGCATTGCCAATGGTCAGGAAAGATGGGAATTGTGGTCCAACAACATTTGGTGGCCCACTAGTTGGGAAAGGCTGGGTTAGAGGAAGGTGATGCACAAAATGGTCGTGTGGAGCCTCCCTGGTGGCTGATGTCTCCCTTCCCAGGTGGCTCCCTGAGTGCCTTACATAATATTAATAAAAATACATTCCCTGCTCATGGGTTTATACCTGAAAGACTTGACACAACAGGAAATAAAGATGAGGAAAATCAGAAAACTGAGATACCCATTCCTAAATCTATAACGTAGTTCTAGTGACAAGCTGAAATGGAAACAGTTCAGGGAGAGGAGGAGCCGAATGGAGTGGGTCTCTGAGCAGAGCTGATGGAATGGTCCTGCTCCCCACCACTCCCTCTGGTGCAGGCAAGTCAAACGACTGCTGCCAGTTAACAGCTGAGGAAGAGAGGAGCCCAAGGGCACTGATCTTTCAGCTGAGCGAATGGAATGGCCCTGCTTCCAATCTCTCCTTCTGCTGTAGACTGATGAAATGGCTGCTGCCAGATGACAGCTGAGGGAAGGAGGAGTCTGAGGGAAGGAGCAGACATTTCTCTAAAACATGCAGAATGGTGACCTCAAGAAGTAATGGCAGTATCATTCCTTTTTAAAGAGAGGACTAAAGGGGTCTGCTGTTCATACATCCTTGAAATGGAGCTAGCTTGTCTTGTATATGGATGGAAACTTTCAGTCTCAGTATGAGTGGTATTCAGTGATAGTCCTACTCAGCATAGACCCATTGACGTTAATAGACATAACTAACTTAAGTTTAAGTTCAGTGGATTTACTCTGAGTAGGACTTAGTTGGATACTAACCCTGTGTGACTGGGGCATTTGCTTTGATTGTCCATTTTTCCCCATTTGCCTGGTGAAAGTCATACTCCATGTGACCACCTCTTTTTTTTAGGAGAGAATATAAAGCGAGGCCCCAGGTTCACTGAGCTATGAAGCTCATTGAGTGACCTTGGAAGAGTCGCTCTTTTTCAACTTCACAGGGTTATTGTGAGGACAAAGCAGGGCATAACCATGTACTCCACATGAACGCCATATAAATGAACCAACCTAGACCCTGCATTTATCATCTGAGGCCCTTCCTTCCCCCTGTGCCCCCTCCAAGGGAAGTGCAAAGGGTGGCAAAAAAAGAATGGTCCTTCTTGGTGGTGGCTCCCCATTTGCGGATCTCTCTTCCCAGGGAGGCACGCCTGGCACCATCACTACCTGTTTTCAGGTGCCAGGCACAAAAAAATCTTATTCATCTTTGGTTCTTAATTTTCTATTTATCTTTTAGTGGAGTGGGGTTGAGTTGGATCTATTTTTTGTATGTATGTTATTGGTTTTTACATTTTTTCAATGTTTTTGTAATTTGCTCTAAGTTCACCTTTCTGAATACACAGAGAGAGAGACACACAGAGACACACAGACACACTACAGAGATGCAACATTGACAACTGAAATAATGGGCAGCAAGGTGCTGTATACCTAATCCACAAAATCAACAGGCCATGAAAGAAGAGGGCGAAGGCACCACTCCAAAGATGACTGGTTATTCTGGACACGCAATTTGTTGCCATGGATTATGGCTGCCAAGAGCAGAACTGCAGTTCAAGGAAGGTGCTTGTTTTTCTAGTTTGTTCTTAGTCCTTCCCGGAGGGTTTTCTCCTCCCCCTTCAGTTTGTGTTGTTATTATTTCTGCTGTTTCAGGTATGGCCTTTATTTGCAAAGGCTGGCGGCGGATAGCTTGTCTTGTTTTTCCTTTTAACAGCAATAACACTGCCTTCCTTATGCTCCACATCCAAAACATAGTGATATGCTTATTTTCTACCCCTTTGCTGTGGAATATATCATAACATATAGTGCTTCCAGAGTGTGCCTTCCTCTACATTTTGGCTATGGTAGGATGCTTTCAAGGTCCCTTTTAAAGGTGGCTACTCTCTCTCTCTCTCTGTTGGCTTCTCTCCATGATTTCGGGATAACAACAGAAATAACTGAAATTCACCTTATTATGGAGAAGCTGCACGTTATCTTAACAAATGGGTGTTCCCAAACCAGGGTTTGCTAAGATCACAGGAATGTGGGAGCGGAGGGTGGGGGGAATGTGCAGGGGACAAATTAGTCCCTCCTGCACCTACTAATCCTGCTTCTGAAAATGCCCTTTCCAGGCCATCCTTGCTCCAGCTGGGTTTCTTTCTGGTTTTGCAAGCATCAGATGGGTACAAAATAATATGCTTCTGGGGAGAATTAGTGGGCAGAGGACAGGCAAGGGACACCCCATAAAAATAGTTTTTAAAAGGCAGCTGCACAAAATATAGTTCCCCAATACATTTCTGCCAATGAGCTACCAGGCCCCATTCAAGGTGTTAGTACTAGCATGTAAACCCCCAAATGGCTTGGGACCCAAGTATCTAAAAGATCACCTTCCCCGGTATCAACCATCTCTGACCCTACAATTGGCAGGGCTTTGTTGGTGGTGGTGCCATCAGGGGCTGCCCGGTTGGTGTTGACCTGTGGCTTTTATAGGTGGCTCCCCATTTATGGAATGTCCTCCCCAGTGAAGTGCATCTGTCTTCGTCACTATTGACTTTCAGTAGGAATTTGAAAACATTCCTGTTTAGGCAGGCATTTGATGGCTGAAGGGGATCGGTCCTGGCAACCCGAAGATCACTGGCTAAGAATGTTTTTAACTGTGATTGTGTTTTATAATGTTTTTAGAATCCTTTTGTTAAATTATTTTGTCAATGTGTTTCCCACTTTGGGTTCCTTTGGGGGTAAGGGTGGGATATAATAATAATAATACAAATTATTGTTGTTGTTTATTATTATTATTATTTCAAGGAAATCATCAAGGGAAATATTTAATGCTTATTATTTATCTATCTATTTATTTATTTATATCCTGCCCTCCCTCCAAGTAGGAAGATAAAAATTGCTTGGGACTTTTTACTTCAGCTCTCCTAAGAAGTAGGTGGTGATGTTCCAGGAAGGGAGAGAGAGCAGACAGAGGAACTAATGAGGACTGGGTGGATTGCAGACTTCTCCAGCCTGGTGCCCTCCAGATGATTTGGACTACAACTCCTGTCATCCCTGACCCATGCTGTATGGGGCTGATGGAAGTTGTTGTTAACAGTGTCTTGAGGGCACCAGGTTGGGGAAGGCTGGAGTAATGATTATCATCAAATCCCTGAAAGGCCAAAAAAGGGAAATTAAAGACATTGGTGAATGACATGTATCTTTCTTGTCTGGAAAATCTTTAGAACACTGTGGCCCTAGTGGGAATAAATGCCCTTGAGTGCACAATATCTTAACTCTGCCTCCTGCAGACCTTTATTTTAGATCAATGTTGTCGACAAGAACCTTTTCAAAGTTCTGCCTCCCCATCTGAAGTCAGTCTGGCCCCCTTATCATTGATCCAGACCAGATTGGTTTTATTAAAAACAGAAGTTCCTCCCACGACATGTGGCGATTATTTAGCACTCTGCGTTTTTCCTGTAAATACCACGAAGCACTGTTAGCCCTCAGTCTGTACACAGAAAGTGCTGGCGTGTCTGCAAAATTAAAAGAAGAGCTAGTTCTAGTGTATTAATTTGAAGTCTGCTTAGTGCCTACTTTGCTTTAGTCTTCAAGGTGGGGGAAAAGAATTGTGACCGGATGATTATGTAATCAGCATAAGGAAAGGGCTAAATTAAAATACACTGAAAGACCAGGTCAGAGACTGTGAGGCTACTGCACTGTGGGGGGAAAAGGCATGAAACCCGCCTGTATGTTGTGGCATGCAACTTCCAAAACATGCATATTGCCCGGTGTGTGTACAGCAATATATGCATGTGCATACTCATCAAGTGGGCTGAGGTACACATGGGGTCCAAGTCACTACCTACTCAACAGCACTTTCCACTGAAATGGAAAAATAAGCTGGAGAGAGATAATAGCTCAATGGGCAGCTTGAGAGAGAGGTGGAGGTTTGGTGTATGTACACTCATTTCACTTTTGCCTCGATCAGGATATTATTATTATTATTATTATTATTATTAAACAACAACCCACCTGATCTAGGGTTGTCAGGGAACTCTGATGAAAACAGAAACAAGGGCAAACATTGCCATTGTTCGCTTATTTGTCCCATATCTAGAATGGACATTAATCCAGCAAGAATTCACTGTTGTTGCTTTCAAATAGGTTGTACTCAATTAAGTCCTACCCAGATTAGACTCACTTAAATTAATTGACCTAAGTTAGTCATGTCTATTAACTTCAGTGGGTCTATTCTGAGTAGGACTAGCACTGAATGCCACCTAATTTGTTTTTTTGTTGTTCCAAAGGGTAGGTCCTGAACCAGTGGGTTCAAATTACAAGAAAGGAGTTTTCAATTAAATATAAGAAAGACCTTCCTGATAGTACAAGGTGTTCAACAGTAGAACAGACTCACTTGGATGGTTGTGTGATATCCTTCATTAGAAACCTTTAAGCAGAAGCTGGATGGCACCAGCAGGTGGCATTGGGAGAGGAGGTTTCGGACCCTTGGCCTCTTAATTGTGGTGTGCCACAGGGCTCTATCCTCTCTCCCATGCTATTTAACATCTATGTAAAGCCGCTGGGAGCTATCATCAGGAGATTTGGGTTGCAGTGCCACCAATATGCGGATGACACTCAGCTCTATCTCTCATTTAAGTCCTCACCGGAGTTGGCTGTGGATACCATTTCCAAGTGCCTGGAGTCTGTAAGTGAATGGATGGGAGGAAACAGGCTGAAACTGAACCCCAACAAGACCAAGATACTGCTTGTGGGAGACAAGAGAAGATTGGGAGATATCGACCTGGTGTTGAATGGGGTAAGATTGCCCCTAAAGGACCAGGTCCGCAGCCTCGGGGTCGTTCTTGACTCCAAGCTGTCCATGGAGGCTCAGGTGTTAGCAGTGAGCCGGGCAGCTTGGTATCAGTTACACCTGATACAGAGGCTGCGACCCAACTTCCGGTTCATCTGTTCCCGCGAGTAGTGCATGCCCTGGTCTCCTCTCGCTTAGACTACTGTAATGCGCTCTACGTTGGGCTACCCATGAAGACGGTTCAGAAATTACAACTGGTACATAATGCGGCGGCATGGCTGATAAAGAATGGCCGCCGCCAGGATCACATCACTCCAGTGTTAGCAGACCTACACTGGTTACCAGTTGTCTACCGAGCCCAATTCAAGGTGTTGGTGTTAACCTTTAAAGCCCTACACAGTTTCGGTCCAGTTTATCTAAAGGAACGCCTCCAGCATCACCAAATGTGCCGCCTTACAAGATCTGCCTCACAAGACCTTCTCTCGGTCCCGCCAGTGAAAACAATCAGGCTGGTGCAGACTAGAGAGAGGGCATTCTCAATTGTGGCCCCCACCCTCTTCGCCATGCCCCCGCCTTGGTAAGCTTTCGCCAAGGATTAAAAACGTGGCTATTTCAGCGGGCATACAGGATCCCTAGCAAATTTTAGTATATAATGTACAGATGTGGGTGGGTTGATTAGTTGAAGACTGTATTTATATGTCGTATTTATATTGTATTTATTTGCTGTATCTTATTTTAAATTATGTGCGCCGCCTAGAGTGGCCGTTCACTCGGCCACATAGGCGGCATAAAAATAAAATTTTATTATTATTATTATTATTACTTCCTTCTCCATTATATACCCAGTAGGCCACTGTGTTTGGCAGGAGAGCAGAGCTTGAAAAAGTTACTTTTTTGAACTACAACTCCCATCAGCCCAATCCAGTGGCCATGCTGGCTGGGGCTGATGGGAGTTGTAGTTCAAAAAAGTAACTTTTCCAAGCTCTGCAGGAGAGTTTCTTCTTTTAGTTCCAAAGATCTCAGAAGTTTACTCCACCTACAGTGACCCAGAGCAGAACTTTTAGTGTGGTACCCCTCTTCTGTGGAACAGCATCCCTGTCGAGATACAATAGGTGCTCACCACCTGTAATTTCTGGAAACAACTGAAGACATTTTTGTTCTGACAAGCTTTCCCAGCTGGATGAACTTGGATGAACTTGGATGAACTCTGCCATGAATGTCCTTGTATTACACTCATCTTCTGTTATTTTATTTTGTAGCTGTTCTTACTGTATTTTGTACATTGCCTTGGGACATCCGTGGAAGGCATAAAATAATAATAATAATAATAATAATAATAAATAAATAAAAAATAAAAAATACCTAGCTGCAATGCAGCAACAGACTGAACTTGACTTTTGAGGACACTTCCAACTGTGAACAGTATTCAACTAAATAATGGTGTAAGGATTAATGCTAGCGCAACAGGACTTTACTCTGCATCTTCTCCCCCTGTGCACACACTGCACCATCCCCAAATCTGCTTCAGAGGGTTGGGGAGAATTCCAGAACAGATTTAGGGGGTGCATGGAGGAGGCTAGAGGGAGAACACTTTGTTGCTCAAGTAGCAATCCTTGCACTGACAGGATGCTCACCTTAACGCTATGCTGACTACAACCCTATGACTCTACAGATATCAGAAAGAGGAAGACAGAAATTAAGTGACATGGCTCAAGATTAGAGTTGCCAGGCTCAGGGCATGAGAATGATTCTGTATCTTTAAGAGAAGAGAAAATTCAGCCAAGTGCAGGTTTTCTTGCAGCACTGTAATGGGAAAAACGACAAGGTGAAATTCTCCCTTTCCCCTGCACAACTTTTAATGATACAGAAGAACTCTTGGTCCGTGGTAGATCCTCTGTAATGAATTTGCTAGGCACTTCCACGATAAAACCTTTAGCATCTGCCAGGACTTAAGACTCCAGTGTTATAGCAGGTGAATCAAGCGAGGTATCCAGAACACAGCCTTGTCCTGATTTCTTGGATAAGTTTCAGTAGGTACAGCTTGAGCACGTTGACCAGGTGCTTGGACAGGTTTGTGCAACCACTTCTGTGCTGGATCCTTGCCCTTCTTGGCTCATAAAAGCTAGCAGGGATGGAACAGCCGGCTGGGCCAGAGAAGTGTTCAATGCCTCTCTGCGAGAGGTGGTGGTCCCTGGCTGCCTGAAAGAGGCGGTAGTGAGCCCACTCTTGAAGAGACCCTCCTTGGACCCAGAAAATCTTAATAATTATAGGCCGGTGGCAAATGTTCCATTCCTGGGCAAGGTCCTTGAAGGAGTGGTGGCAGGCCAGCTCCAGACACTCTTGGATGAGACCAATTATCTGGATCCATTTCAGACAGGTTTCTGGCCTGGTTTTGGCACGGAAACAGCCTTGGTCGCCCTGTGTGATGACCTCAAGAGTGAGACAGGGGGAGTGTGACTCTGTTGATTCTCCTTGATCTCTCAGCAGCTTTCGATACCATTGATCATGGTATCATTCTGGGACAACTGGCTGAGTTGGGAGTGGGAGGTACTGCATGGCAGTGGTTCCACTCCTCTTGGCGGGTTGGCTCCAGAAGGTGGTGCTTGGGGAGCATTGCTCGGCACCCTGGACTCTCCAGTATGGGGTTCCACAGGGGTGAGTTCTGTCCCCCATGTTGTTCAACATCTACATGAAACCGTTGAGTGTGGTCATCCAGAGTTTTGGAGTGCATTGCCATCAGTATGCTGATGATGTGCAGCTCTATTTCTCCTTTTCATCTTCATCAAGTGAGGCTGTCAATGTGCTGAACCAGTGTCTGGCTGCGACAATGGACTGGATGAGGGCTAATAAACTGAGGCTCAATCCAGACAAGACTGAGATACTGCTAGTGGGTGGTTCTTCTTACCGGATGGTGGATGTCCAACCTGTCCTGGATGGGGTTGCACTCCCCCTGAAGGAGCAAGTTCGTAGCTTGGGGGTTCTCCTAGAACCATCTCTGTCACTTGAGGCTCAGGTAGCCTCAGTGGCACGGAGTTCCTTCTACCAACTTCGGTTGGTGGTCCAGTTACACCCCTATCTGGACAGGGATAACCTGGCTTCAGTTAACCTCCAAGTGAGATTACTGTAATGCACTCTACATGGGGCTGCCTTTGAAGATGGTTCGGAAACTGCAGCTTGTGCAAAATGCAGGGGCCAGATTGGTAACAGGGACCAGACAGTTCAAACATATAAAACTGATTCTGGCCCGCTTGCATTGTCTACCTGTATGTTTCCGAGCTCGATTCAAAGTGCTGGTTTTAACCTATAAAGCCTTACATGGCTTGGGACCACAATACCTGATGGAACACCTCTCCCGATACGAACCCACCTGTACACTACGTTCAAGAGCAAAGGCCCTCCTCCCGGTGCCTACTCGGAGGGAAGCTTGGAGGAAGGCAACAAGGGAGAGGGCCATCTCAGTCATGGCCCCCAAATTATGGAATGATGTGGGTGATGAGGTGCGCCTGGCGCCAACACTGTTATCTTTTCGGTGCCAGGTCAAGACTTTCCTCTTCTCCCACGCACTTTAGCATGTGTTTTTTTTAAAAAAAATTAAAGTGTTTTTAAATTTGTATATTTGTATATTTGTTTTTAATGTTTTTAATTGTTGTAAACCGCCCAGAGAGCTTCAGCTATGGGGCGGTATACATATGTAATAAATAAATAAATACATATTTATACAAAAATATGTATGTAAGGCAAAAATTGTATATTAAGGGCAATTCTTACTAAAATTCAGATGAACTTTCATGAGGACTTGTTTTTAAAAATCACAGAGTGATATGGAAATGTGGAAAACTGAATTTAAGATTGCAGAAATGAGGAAGTGAGAGGAACTGAAATTGACAGACTCACATATCTGCAGTGTATAGATACAGGAGCAAATCTGTTAGTTGAGACAGTGTCTGAAAGTCAGGTAGTCCAGACAGCATTTTATGCTCTGTGAGATGATGTTCTGGGTATAAGCAGGTACCTAACCCCTTCCATGCTAATTGCTCAAAGGGCTTTATATGGACTGTACCGTGCAGGCTTGTCCATGCAAGTCCATGCCAACCATATGGACCAGCAGAGCTGAAACCATCTCAAAGGTCTCTCAGCTAAGGAGATCAGAAATGCTTAAATATGTGACTATTTTATTCAAACATAACAATGATAATGAGTGTTCCTCTGTAGGTATCCTCTGATAGAGGATAACTATATCTATCCATCTATCTGAATGTGCCCTGGGAAAACATCTTCATGTCTACCACATTATTATAAACACAATGGAGACAGACGAATTCATGAAATGCTTTAGGGTTTTCATTCTGTGAGTCTTGAATTGCTTTCATTTAATTGGGAATGTGGCTTTCTCATTATATAAAGAGTCTCCTACTTTATGGCATTTGTTCCCATACTGTTTCCATCCTACTGGGTTTCCTTTCACAAGGGATAAAACAGCACACGGATGAACTGAGCAGATCCCTCTTCAACACATCATATACATTTCCAGCAGAATATTCCATCGTGTGTGTGTGTGTGTGGAGTTTCCCCACCCCTATTTTGGAAGATGGTTGGATTGGGGCAGGGGGAGCAATGCAGGGGATTTAGGGATCCATTGTAAGATATCTGGGGTGGGAGGAATGGAAGCTGTATTGGAGATGGAAGGAGATGTTTCTGAAACACTATAGTTGTGGAGTTATTGAATGGAATCTCTGGTTTACTTATTTCATTTCCATTTTTTATGAAGCATGAGCCTTTGAGAAAGGGCCGAATGTAGATGTTAAGTTATGGGGTTAGAGTGTTTATTTATTATTTTATTTTATTTATTAAATTTATATCCCGTCCTCCCTCCCAAAAGGAGATCAGGACAGCAAACAAAAACACTAAAAGCACTTTAAAACATCTTAAAAACAAAAGACTTTAAAACATTTTAAAGCAAAACATCTTTAAAAACATATGAAAACAAAACATCTTTAAAAAAAAGCTTTAAAAACATCTTAAAAAGCAGTTCCAGCACAGATAAGGTCTCTGCTTAAAAGGCTTGTTGAAAGAAGGTCTTCAATAGGCACTGAAAAGATAGCAGAGATGGTGCCTGTCTAATATTTAAGGGGAGGGAATTCCAAAGGGTAGGTGCCATAACACTAAAGGTTTGCTTCCTATGTTGTGCGGAATGGACCTCCTGGTAAAATGATACCTGCAGGAGGCCCTCACCTGTAAAGAGTAGTGATTGACTGGGTATATAAGGGGTAAGACGATCTTTTAGGTATCCTGGTCCCAAGCTGTGTAGGACTTTGTACACCAAAACCAGCACCTTGAACTTGGCCCAGTAAGCTAATGGGCAGCCAGTGCAATTCTTTCAACAGTGGGGCAACATGTTGGCGATACCCTGCCCCAGTGAGCAGTCATGCTGCCACATTTTGCACCAGCTGCAACTTCCGGACCAACCTCAAGGGCAGCCCCACATAGAGCGCAAAACAGTAAGCCAGCCTGGAGGTTATCAGTGCATGGACAACAGTGGTCAGGCTATCCCAGTCCAGAAATGGCCACAGCTGTCTTACCAGTTGAAGCTGGTAAAAGGCACTCCTAGCCACTGAGGTCATCTGGGCCTCTAGTAATAAAGATGGATCCAGGAGCACCCAAAGACTACAAACCTGCTCCTTCAGAGGGAGTATGACCCCATCCAAAGCAGGCAATTGAACTCGGGAACCACCAACACACAGTGCCTGTCTTGCTATGATTCAGACACAGTTTACTGGCCCTCATACAGGCCACCTCCGAGTCCAGGTACTGGTCTAGGGCTTGCATGGCCTCTCCTGATTCAGATGTGACAGAGAAACAGCTGGGTATCATCAGCATACACCTCGCCCTAAATCTCCTGGTGACCACTCCCAAGGGCTTCATATAGATGTTAAACAGCATTGGGGACAAGATGGTATCCTGCGGCATCCCACAGCACAACGGCCACGTGGCCAAAAGACAATCACCCAATGCTATTCTCTGAAAATGGCCCTGGAGATCAGTGCTGCCAATACCCATCTCACCAAGTTGGCTCAGAGGGATGGTCTATGGTATCAAAAGCCGCTGAGAGATCAAGTAAGAATAACAGGGTCACACTCCCCCGTCCTTCTCCCAATAAAGGTAATCCATCAGGGCGACCAAGGCCGATTCAGTTCAATAATCAGGCCTGACCCCAGGTTGGAAACTTGAACTAGGGAGAGTGAGGTTGAAATCCCTACTCACTGTGAAACTTCCTGGGCGGCATGGGGCCTGTATGTCTCAGCCTCACCTACCTTGCCAGGTTGTTGTGAAGATAAATTTTTTCAGGCAGGAGGGAAAATGTGTGTCTGCCTGAGCTCCTTAGAGGAAAGGTGGGATAAAAATGTAATAAATCATAAATAAACAAATGTATATATGCTTTGCATCCAGGAGAACGGCATGAAATATGGGCACCTAATTTTTACCATTTCCATAATCCCTATGCAAAACAAAGAGCAATATTCAAAGCTCCATATTTTATCATCTAGTCAAAGAGTAATTACTAAATTATTATACAGCAGAGTTGAAAATTAACATATATGACTACTGTAAATCTTTTAAATTACTCCTTTGCCTAGATTTTCTAACACTTCCATTAAAATCTATCTGTCTGCCTAGGTTCATCACTATAGCCTCTCGGCACTGTAAGAAATTTGGCCAGGGAAAAAGAAATAAAGTTGCAATAAAACGAAACTACATTGTAGAGCATTTGTAATTAAAATGATTTGCTTGCCAACTGTGAATGGCTGCGGGAAGTAACCCCAAGATTTGCATAGGTCCCAGATTGCATGTGGAAAGTCTTCCACATTTCCCATACAACCAGTATGCTGTAAGAGTGTCAGACTATGACTTGGGGAGACACAAGTTCATATCCCCACTTGGCCATGCAGCTCATTTGGTTGCCAGGGCTGGGACATGGGCAGAAGTCTGAGGTCAGCAGGAAGCTGGGAACCAGAAGCCAAGGGGCAAGTTGGTAGTTAGGAGGAATGAAGGACAAGTCAGGATGGAAAGCAGACTAGGGGGCAAGACTGAAGAACAAGCCAGAAGTCAAAACCAAAGAGCAAGTCTGAACTGGAGGACAAATCCATAGAAACCAGTCTTGGTTCTTGAAAAGGTGGCATAGAGAGCAGAGCCTCATTGGCTGACATTAATGCACAATGCGCTTCAAATGGGAAAATGTGTTCCCTCATTTTAGTGCCTACAAGAACAGCCTCACTGGAGCCCTCTGCTTCTGAATCAGGGGAGGGCTGTAGCTCAGTGGTACAGCATCTGTCTTGCATGCAGAAGGTCCCAAGTTCAATCTCCAGCATCTCCTAGTAGGACTGGGAGAGGCTCCTGCCTGAAATTCTGGAGATTCACTGCTAGTCAGTGGAGACAATACTGAGCTAGATGGGCCAATGGTCTGACGTGGTATGAGGCAGCTTTCCATGTTCCATCATTACTGCTTTGTGGTCAAGCATATGTTTGCATGAAGAAGGTCCAAAGAAGCATATGCTTTGCAAACAGAAGATCCATCTCCAGGTTTGTTAAAAAGGATAAGACATAAGATAAGAAAGACCTTTCTCAGCCCGAGACTCTGAAGAACACCAAGTAATTTAAAGTGGCGCAAATTCTCTCTGCCCATCCCATGACACCACATGGGAAATGTTACCAGTCTTATTAAAACTTTCTTTGGTTCCACCAACTTTTCTTAGAGGTTTTTCCTGAACAGGAACCTTCAAACGCATCAACATTTTAAGATAATTAAAATTTGATGGCCGCTCTACTCACCTCTAAATTTGCTTATGCACTTTCAGATTTACCCATGTGTACTAGGACTAAGCAACTCCATGTGAAGCCAAACTTCTGGATTCTTCTGAAACCAAGAATGCAGTAGAGAAAAAACAATATGGCTATATGGATGCATCAGGGCCTGGGTACACTTTTTAAAAGCCTTCCCTCTTGTCACACTTTGCTTCAATGATCAATACTTCCCTCTTTTGAAACAACTTTATGAATTCCACCCTTCTCTTATATGGATAGTCCCATGCTCTGCCACCGGACTCCTACACTCTACTCAAGAGAATGCTGACAACAAACAACTAGACACAGCAATGAGTAGCTTCTAGTCTTTGATGGTTGGAACAGAATAAAAGGAGGTGCCCCTTGTCTCTACTGAGATGGTTGGTTGGAAACAAAGGGGAGGAGGCATGGCTTCCATGACCAAGAGGGTATGGCTTATAGAATCATATAGCATGCAATAAATTCAGAGCTAGAGAGTTCCAGCTTCTTCTTGAAGAACGCCAGTAAGGGAAAGCCCTCCAAGCTTGCCAGACAATCGGTTCAATGGATGAACTGCTTTTGCCATTAAGATGTTATGCCACCCTTTTTGGGGGGCAATGTAAGGTGCTTTCACACTGCACTTTATCCCATTATTCTGACGATTTCTTACCTGGTAATTTGCACATTATATTTGATCTTTCACACGACACACAAGCTAGCCCTGGAATTCTAATGGAATGTAGTGTACGTAAACTTTAGCGCAAGTTTCCATGAAAAATAATACCAGAAATAATCAGTTAGCTAGGCTGGGAACCCAGAAGAAAGCTGGAGTTTTTCGCTTAGCTGAAGCCTCTCACATGACAGGCATCCCTGCATGCAGTGCATTCCCGCCCTTTAGTCAAGCAGGGTTGGGCGTGTGTTTTTTGCCTGACAAACGTGTACTGGTATTCTGGCATTTCACAGATAGCAGCAGTTCCAACTCACAGGGAGGCCCGGAGGGTGATGACAAGATCTAGGGCCTTCTCAGTGGTGGCCCCTGAACTATGGAACAGTCTCCCCGAGGAAGTACGCCTGGCGCCGACTCTGCTCTCCTTCCGGCGCCAGGTCAAAACCTTCCTATTCTCTGAAGCATTTTAAGTTACACTGATTTACTTTTAAATATGTTTATTGTATTGGATTGTTGATTGTATTTTAGTATTATTTTGTTATTCATTGTATTTTTATACTATTTTATGTTCACCGCCCAGAGAGCTATTGCTAGTTGGGTGGTATATAAATTTAATAAATAAATAAAATAAATAAATAAAAGTCAGATCCTAAAGGGAGAGGGCTTGCATGGCGATGGGACAACATCTTAGACCTCCTACACAGCGGGGAACAGTGTGCATGGGTGAGGGATGAAAACAAGCCATGTGAAAGACCGTTGCGCGAAATGCCAGTATATTGGCTGAAAAAATTGCTGTTCCTTAACACAAAAGGTACTGTAATGTGAAAGGGATTTTAGAAATTGGGACAGAAGTGCTATCTTTTTGATCTGTTAAACTAACGCAATCAGCCCCATGTGTGAAAGCAGCCTTAGTCTATCCATAGGGTTTTCATGGTAAGAGGTATTCAGAGGTGGTTTAACATTGCCTTCCTCTGAGTCTGGATGTATCTTAGTCTGATGTCTCAGCTTTGACCATTCCACCTTGGGTGACCCCACTAGGAGTCTAGCCTCTTGGTCTAGACTCCTGACAGCATTGCTCTCAGCTTCTTCGACACTCTCAAACCCCCTCACCATGTTAAGGTGTGCATCCTAGAGAGGGTTGGGGCAATTGTTCTGCATTTATCAGCCACTTTACAATAAAAAAGTCTCAAAGCGAGTTGTCAGAAGTTAGGGATTATTTACTCTGTTTTAGATATGCATTCTGATGATATTTGTTTGGGATTATTATTTTTATTTTGTTGAATGCAATAATCCTACTGTTTCCCATCTTGAGCATCTTGGGGAAAAGCGGGATAATTCCTTTGAAAATAATAAATTACTGTGCACCTTTCAAAGCAGCTGAGCTATTAGGAAGCATGTAAAGGTTAAACTACTTTTAGACACAGTCCCCATCCTCTTTGACCTTTCTGCTGCCTTTGAAACAGTTAATCACTCCTTCCTACTAGATTCCCTTTATGCTAGGTGCCCGTGACCTGTCTAATCACTCTTTCAATGTTTCCATAGGGGGACACACTCCCTCTGCTTTTCCTGTCTCTGCTGGGGCCCCTCAAGGCTCTGTGCTTGGCCCTCTACTATTCTGTTTACATACTTTGTCCCTGGATAGCCCCATCATTTCCCCTGTCTTTTAGTATTACCTATATGCTGATGGCACTCAAGTCAACCTCTCTACCTCTGATCTCTTGTCCACCATCCAAACCTGCATCTCTAACTCTCTGTTATTTCTTCCTGGATGCTTCATCGTCACAAGCTCAGTATGTCCAAGGCCAAATGTATCAGTCTTCCCAAGCCCTCATCTCATCAGTTACTTTCCTGATAACTGGCAACATCACTGTCCACCCTATTGGTCAGGTGTGAAGCCTTGGTTTTCTCTTTGACTCTTCTCTCTCCTTTGCCCTCCAGCATTGGTCCATTGCCAAGCCATGCCCGTTACACCATTTTAAGAATATGGCCCTTCCTCTGTTCCTTCAGCAAATGCCATGGTCATATCTCACCTTGACTACTGTCATTTTCTTCTCCCTGCTTGTTCTGTTGTCTCATCTTCATCCACTCACAACTATCCAGCACTCTTCTTCCAAAATGATTAATCACCCTCATGATTCTGACTATGGCACTCCACTCTTTAAATCAGGGGTGGGGAACCTCTGGCCTCCAGGCCAATCATGCCTATCCTTGTTGTTGCTGCTGTTGTTGTTGTTGTTGTTATGTGCCTTGAAGTCGATTACGACTTATGGCGACCCTATGAATCAGCGACCTCTAAGAGCATCTGTCATGAACCACCTTGTTCAGATCTTGTAAGTTCAGGTCTGTGGCTTCCTTTATGGAATCAATCCATCTTGTTTGGCCTTCCTCTTTTTCTACTCCCTGCTGTTTTCCCCAGCATTATTGTCTCTTCTAGTGAATCATGGCTTCTCATGATGTGTCCAAAGTATGATAACCTCAGTTTCATCATTTTAGCTTCTAGGGACAGTGCTGGTTTAATTTGCTCTAACACCCAATTATTTGTCTTTTTCGCAGTCCATGGTATGTGCAAAGCTCTCCTCCAGCACCACATTTCAAATGAGTTGGTTTTTCTCTTATCCGCCTTTTTCACTGTCCAACTTTCACATCCATACATAGAGATTGGGAATACCATGGTCTGAATGATCCTGACTTTGGTGTTCAGTGATACATCTTTGCATTTGAGGACCTCTTCTAGTTCTCTCACAGCCTCCCTACCCAGTCCTAGTCTTCTTCTGATTTCTTGACTATTGTCTCCATTTTGGTTAATGACTGTGCCGAGGTATTGATAATCCTTGACAAGTTCAATGTCCTCATTGTCAACGTTAAAGTTACATAAAACTTCTGTTGTCATTACTTTAGTCTTTTTGATGTTCAGCTGTAGTCCTGCTTTTGTGCTTTCCTCTTTAACTTTCATCAGCATTTGTTTCAAATCATTACTGGTTTCTGCTAAGAGTATGGTATCGTCTACGTATCTTAAATTATTGATGTTTCTCCCTCCAATTTTCACACCTCCTTCATCTTGGTCCAATCCCGCTTTTTGTATGATATGTTCTGCGTACAGATTAAACAAATAGGGTGATAAAATACACCCCTGTCTCACACCCTTTCCGATGGGGAACCAATTGGTTTCTCCATATTCTGTCCTTACAGTAGCCTCTTGTGCAGAGTATAGGTTGCACATCAGGACAATCAAATGCTGTGGCACCCCCATTTCTTTTAAAGTATTCCATAGTTTTTCATGATCTACACAGTCAAAGGCTTTGCTGTAATCTATAAAGCACAGGGTGATTTTCTTCTGAAATTCCTTGGTCCGTTCCATTATCTAACGTATGTTTGCGATATGATCTCTGGTGCCTCTTCCCTTTCTAAATCCAGCTTGGACGTCTGGCATTTCTCGCTCCATATATGGCAAGAGGCTTTGTTGTACAATCTTGAGCATTACTTTACTTGCATGGGATATTAAGGCAATAGTTCGATAATTACTGCATTCTCTGGGATCCCCTTTCTTTGGAAGTGGGATATATATTGAATGCTTCCAGTCTGTGGGCCATTGTTTAGTTTTCCATATTTGTTGACAATTTTTTGTCAAAATTTGGACAGATTCAGTCTCAGTAGCTTGTAGCAACTCTATTGGTATGGCATCTATTCCTGGTGATTTGTTTATTCCAAGACTTTTAAGAGCAGCTTTCACCTCACATGCTAAAATTTCTGGTTCTTCATCATATGGTTCCTCCGTGAATGAATCTGTCATCCTTGCATCTCTTTTATAGAGTTCTTCAGTGTATTGCTTCCATCTTCCTTTTATTTCATCTCGGTCAGTCAGTGTGTTCCCCTGTTGATTATTCAACATCCCTACTCGTGGTTTACATTTCCCTTTCATTTCTCTAATCTTTTGGAATAGGGCTCTTGTTCTTCCCATTTTGTTGTCCTTTTCTATTTCTATACAATAACTATTGTAATAGTTCTCTTTGTCCCTACGTACTAGTCGCTGCATAGTTGCATTTAGGGTTCTGACCGTGTTTCTATCTCCTTTTGCTTTTGCTTTCCTTCTCTCTTTAACCATTTTTCTTCAGTCATCCATTGAGGTCTTTCTCTCTTTTTAACAAGAGGTATTGTCTTTTTGCATTCTTCCCTGATAATGTCCCTGACTTCAGTCCATACTTCTTCTGGTTCTCTGTCAACTAAGTTTAAAGCCTCAAACCTGTTCCTTATTTGATCTTTATATTCTTCTGGGATGTTATTTAAATTGTATTTTGGCATTATGAGTGCTTTGTTGGTCTTCTTTAGCTTTACTCTCGTTTTCGATACGATCAGTTCATGATCTGTACTGCAGTCTGCTCCTGGTCTTGTTTTGCAGAAAGTATGGAACTTCTCCATTTTCTGTCCCATTTAGCCCATGAGGCTATTTTTCCTGAACCATACCCACTCACCCACCAGCCGACATCAGTCCAAACTTCTCTGCCCCCCCCCACACTTTCAAGCTCTGATTGAAAGGAGGGGCACAAGGCAGGCTTTGCAAGCGCAAGAGATTTTGACAGGTAACCAGGGCAACCCCTCTGTCCATCATGTGACATCATAGTGATGTCATGCTAGTGATGACCATATTGCCCTACCCACCTTGCTCTCTTTTCTCATTAGTTTGTTCCACGGGGTAGAGCCAGATAAATATTGGTCACCTGGAGCCAGAAAGCTTCCCCACATCTGCTTTAAATCTCTTCACTGGCTTCCTGTCCACTCATGGATCATGCACAAGCTTCTCGACCTCTTCCTCAAAGCTTTGCCCCTTCTGATCACTCTGCACTTATTTCCTGGCATGCCACTCCCTATGACCTTTGCTATTCCAGCTATCCAAAAGCTTCCTGCTCCCAGAAACTACTCCGCCCATTGTCCCTCACTGCCCCTTATGCCTAGAATTGCCTCCCAGAATGCTTCTGTGCAACCACCTCCCTTATTTTCTTTAAGTCTACCCTCAACAGTTACGCTTTCCAGAAAGCCTTTGGATCAAACTCCCAGCCCCTATTACAACTAAGCCGTTTCTCTGTATCTATTTTAGATTGAAAGGACCTTGGCGTAAGGACCTGTCATACCTGCACTTTGTTAAATGCCATCATGTACATATATGATGATGCAAATCTTGAGGCATATCAAGATCCTATGCAATCGGTTCTTGATCTCCATTGGCAGAACAAAAGGTCTTAAGTTACATATATTTTATTTAATTTAAGTGGTATTTCGGAAGTGAAGGAAATCCACACTAATTAAAATTATCTTTTTTTAATGAAATTCTGAAAGACCCACTTAAGTCAATGGGAGTCTTACTGCTGATTCTTCCAGCCAGCTGAAGTCAGGCTGGGAAGCAATAACTCAAGCCTGCATGGGTAATAGGTAAAAAGTGTCTTCTTAAGTGCTCTTCACAATCAAGCAAAAATGGTATCCTTCAACATACAGGTGACAATTACAGGAGGAGGCTTAGAATCAAAATTTAAAGTACTTAGCTGGCAAGCTTACAATAGTTAAAGGCCTCCCACCCACCCCAACTTTCCAGTATATATTTCATTTTTCATGGCTTCTTAACTTGCATATTAAAAGTAGACATTTTGGGTAGACATTTTTCAGAGACTTTTTAGCCTGGAAGCAAATATTTGTTACTTAGAAATGAAAATGGCTGTTAAATAAAATTTGGCAACGGCTTCTAAGGACCCTTTCATGGGCTTCCAAATCAACCCAGAACACAGATTAGACTTGGCTCAACTGGGCCCCCTAGACTGATCTATCACATATGAATGAGAATTTAAAAACTGTATACGCTTGCAATATTAGTGAAGAGATTCTTAGCTACATTTATCTGTGGTTCCAAAAATTAAGCCATTGTCCACTGAATCAAAGATGATCTGATAGCAGCTGTTTTGTAGCATAAAACCAATATCAGATTTCTTTCAAGCTCAGATTCAGTGGGTTGGATCCAGACCAACAATACAATTCTATACATGTCTACACATTCCTATATAGTTTAAGGAAGCTTATTGTCAGGTAAGTGGGTCCTGGGTTCCAGCCAAAAATCAGTGGGTATTTTTAATGTAAGATGAATTCAGTGGGAATTAAAGCGCAAGTAACTTCCTGTCTGGATCCAGCTCAATGTCCTTAATATTTTGGAAGGACAGCTTAAGTCTGAAGCAGTTTAACCCACAAAACTAAAACAGAAAGTCTAACAAAGATACTGTTTTCAGCAAGACATTTTGCTCTGATATTGTTCAGTGATGCTAGGGGTGCTCTTTTAGAGGTTCAGCAGATACACAATGAATAAATTCAGGGAGCGATGAGGATTCAGTCTTTGCCAGTCATGGGGAAACTGTGACCCTGCAGGTGTTGTGGAATTCCAACTCGCACTACCTACAGCCAGCATGGCCAATAGTCAGGGATGCTGGGAGTTGGAGTCCAATAACATCTAGAATACCACAAGTTCCTTACCCTTGTTGTATGGGTTGGTATTAGTAGCTGTTTTGTGATAGCAGTTTTCCATAATTACTGTTATAGGGGGTTGGTTTGGATGATGTCTGTGTGTCCCCTCCAGGCCTATGATTCTGTATGTGTAAGGTTGGAATCTGTAGCAGAAGAAACCACTGAATTGGTCAAACCAGTCTCTTTGTTAACATAACGGCCCCAGCCAAGTCTGTTTGTTTATTATTAGATTTATATCCCGCCCTTCCTCCCAGTAGGAGCCCGTTAAGCATTCTATCTACATGACTAAAGAGTTGGCCATGTTGCCATAGGAACAACTGCCTGGTGATGCTCTTTTAGGGGGGTAGGCTTCCCCCCCCAATTCTGGCTGAAGGCCATGTCATCTTGGGTAGGAGAATAATAGCCCGGGAGCTAGCCTTTTATTTTAGTCTTGTATGAACCTGGAAAGACTCAGAGAGGCTGAACTTGCTTTCTATGCTGTTGAGACCAAACCTATGGCTTGGAGACACCACCACCCGGAAATCTAAGAGAAAACAAGATCTGTTAATGCTATGAGCCCTTCCCTCTTGTGCTCAGGTTGTATATATACGTAAATAAAACCATATACCCTAAAGACACCATAGTCTCTGCTGACCTTCATTGCAAGAAAGCTGAACTCTGGGTAAGTGCTGGAACCCCTGGAATCTCTTGCCACTCAGAGATTGGAGTATGTGTATAACATTTCGTAATACACTTAATAACACGTCCAACCATTAGCTTTTTGAGGGTGTAGGTCAGTTGTTAAGATATAACACTATACTCAAAAGGGAACAATCAACCTTATCAATAGGCACCCCAGAGATGCACAAATGCACACATATAGAACCAGCAACCTACATCTTCAGTATGACTGGGTATCCCAGAGAAGGAACAGATGTTGGGGAAACAGCATACAGCTGGATGTTTCTGATCCATATTGCCCCGTCAAGGAGGTTTTGCCACTGCAAAACTGGAAATGGAGGGTCACTATAATATAAACCTGTAATAACTCCTTTCCCAAGATTCTATAGCCAGCTAACCAAACGCAAAGCCAGTGATGAAAAATGGGATCACATAAAAACACACTTCTCTTTCATATCCAAACAATGCAACTCCTGAAATCTAAGGGCAGATCCACTCCACACACTGAAAGCACGTCCAATGCACATTTAAAGCACGTGACTTCCCCCCAAGAATCATGGGAATTGTAGTTTGTTAAGAGTGCTGGGAAGTTGTAGCTATGTGCAGGGCCAGTTCTAAAGGGCGGCCAGTTTGGGCACTGGCCCGAGGGTCCCGGAGCTACAGGAGGCCCTGAGGGGCCCCTGAGGGGCCCTCCACCCCCCCACGCGATCGACGCCCCCCCCACGTGATCCACTTACCTGTCAGCTGGCTTTTTAGCATTGCCCTTAATGAAGATGGCGTGCACAGCTTCCCTAAGGTACTGAAGCCGCTGCCACCATCTTAGTTGATGGCAGAGATGTGTGCAAGTAGCACGCACATGTGCCATCAACAAAGATGGCGGCAGAGGCTTCATTCCCCTTAGGGAAGCTACAGCCGCCATCTTCATTAAGGGCAATGCTAAAACAGACCTTCATTAAGGGCAATGCTAATGCCCAGACAGGTAAGGGGGGCCGTGGGGGGTGACGGGTGCGGGGAGCATGCACACATATGCACGTGCACACCCACCCACCAGGGGGCCAGGGCAAGCTGATGCCCAAGGGCCCCCGCATGCCTAGAGCTGGCCCTGGCTATGTGAGGGCTGAACCATGATTCCCAGGATTCTTGGGGGAAAGTTGTGTGCTTTAAACATGCAATGGATGTGATTTAAATGTATGGTGTGCCAAAAAAAAAACCATAGTGAATGACAGTGAATAACTTTAGCCTTCTATATAGCTGTCAGTTTGGCAACCATCTCTTAGCTTCGGAGTACATGTGAATTCAGAGGTAAAGATTCCTATGCAATAACCACACAAAGATGGTACTCCTAAATCAACAAAGAAAGTGATGTTTGGTTGTTTGAAACCCTATACATTAAAAAGAGGCATAATTATGTGCTATGCCCCTAATTAAAGTGCACTATAATTGTTGAAATATTTTACTGAAACCTTTTTTTCAACAACAACAACAAAAGCAAGCGACAGGTTTACCAGATGATAAAACTTGTCTTGTGGTTTGGGTGTGCTTGCCAAAAAACCTTGCAGCTAAGTACAGTGGGTGGGGTCAGTTGTGGACATTAAACTCGCTGTGAATGCCAGGATTTTTCACTAAGCTCTCATTCTGAGGGCTTAAGACAGGCTTCCTGCCAAACACTCAAGTCCAAGACAAATAGCCTACGTGGGTGTTTTGTGCACAAAGACGACTGAGGCTCAGTTTAGCTAGACGGATAAACCTTTTGAAACCTTCCTTGTTCAGGCTGACTATATTATGGATCAGAGTTAGTTGCTTATTGAAAAGCCCTGCAAGAGGAATGTAAATTGCCCTGGAAATTAATGCCACTAGAAAAGAAGTTTTAGCACATTTGATAAATGTACGATTGCCTATTCTCACACATGATTTAAAGTTTTATTCACTGTACAAAATTATTGGACAGCTAGGTGGGTTTCATGGTACACTGCATGTTTTTTTCAACCCTTTATATACAGTGTATCAACCTAATTCACACCCTTTGAGGTAGGTCTATAGCCAAAGCCAATGGAGACTGGTGGTCCTGATGTCAGTGGGGCAGTGAATCCGCTCCAGGTTTTAGCCTGAACTTTCAAGGAGCTATCCAAGGTGCTGACAGTTTGTCATTTTATTTTACAGATTGTGCTACTTTGTGGCTGTTATGTGTTCATTTTATTTCATCTGACTCTGTTATAAACTACTCTGTGGTTTGTGCAAACGGTATATAAATCGTCTTTAAAAGTGAATAAATGAGGTAAACATCTGACATACAGCTTTTTGTGATCTGGGGAGAGATACAGCATGTATGCTTCCTGAAGTGTAGTATTTGGACACCACAGTTGTGATTGCTTCCAACTGGTAATGGGTACCTTCAGCTGACCACGAAGACCCATCCATTCATCTGCATATAGTCATAGTAATAAATTACTAATGCATAAAACTGCCAAGTATAAATGTGGAAAACTGGAAAAGTGAAAGTTAGGATACATAAAGAAGTTAATGTATACAATAAAGAGTATACTTCAAAGCCCTCCCTGAAGGCACTGGAGTAAATAAATAAATAAAATGTTTTTTTACAACACAGATAATCATATTTATTTATTTTTCTCTGTGCGAATATGTTAGTTCCCCCTTTCCCAAATCTCTCACTCTTGCTCAGTTCTCAAAGGGTGTTATTTAATATTATGAATAATGTTATTCTGGAAGCATCATGGATCTTGCTTATCTCATGTTGCTCAACAAAGGACCAACAAAGGCATAGCAAGCTGCCTTATACCAAGTCAGACTGTTGGTCCATCTACCTCACTGGCAGTGGCTCTTCCGTCCTACCTAGATATGGCAGGGAATTGAACCTGGGACCTTCCGCATGCAAAGCAGATACTCTACCACTGAACTACAGCCAAATGTACATTCTGACTGGACTGACATCTTTTATACACCCTAGAAACCAAACTATGGCTTGGATCCAAAGATCACTGAAGGAATATTTTCTATCCCCTCCCGTCCTCAGAATCCCCCACACCTCATCTTACATTTTTCAGGAGGAACATCCAACTCTCTGGTGAGGCTTTTGGGGAAGGGAATCAAAGGTTGTTACTGGCAGGACTACCCTTTTGCCAGTGTATGCATAGGGTTGAGGGTTCTTGCTGTCTCCCTTCCTCTGTGTCTACATAGAGTTCTTGTATGTCGAACGTTAGGCCACCTAAGCTCACAGGTTATCAACAGCAGTTGTCTAGTGTAGGCAGAGAATAGAGGAGACCCCACTCAAAAAAATTTGAGTCTTGGGAGGTACCAGAAATTTTCTATTTGGGAGTCAGACTTCAGACAGCAGAACAGTCTTTATAATACTTCGACTAATAACATACATTCTATGTGGCCTTAGCCATCATTGCAGAAACAGAAAACAGAAAAATAGAAACATATATATCTGCACAAAAGAAATTGCTGGATATTCATTTAACATCAAAGTATAAAACTCTGACGGAACATCTTAATTAAAACAATTTACAACAATAGTTGAAGGACTGAGTTAAACTCTAAGTCATATCACAGAGCCAAAGTGCAAAGGACATAGGAATACACGTCAAGATACATCACCCATCAGATGTTATGGATGGAATAGATGGATGGTTCTCCTGCTTTCTTCGACCCCCCCCCCAGCAGAGCTGAGGGGCCGTGAGTGCTATGAAACCTGGCTTTTTATACACTCTCTCTTATATGGGAAGGTGTTTTCCCATGGTCTTTTCTCATGAATTCATTCCCACAGATTTGTCATAAACATTATCGTGAGATAGTCGTACAAACACCTTTCTGTTCTCATAGACTTCTGTTTTATAAACATAGATATTCTCAGAGACTAATATCAATTCATAGGTGAATTTGCCAGGTTACTGCCAGCCATTCAGAAAATCTTACACAGATCTTTTCTGCACTCTTCATTGTTTATGTTCTAACGAAGACTTCTTTATTTGGAATCTACTATCTTGGCTATATGCCCAGACTTCCTGGAGGGGGAGAAATGGGTAGAGAAATGCTTGTCTTTTAAAAATGCTTTCTCTCCAACTTTGAAGGGGGCAATTTCAAACTACTCCTGTTTTACTGTTGGCTCTTATACCTATAGCAAACTTTATACACTAGTTCAATAAGTCTTAAGCATCTTCTAAGCAAATCTAAGCATGTACAAATGATTTCAGCACATTACATGCATATTTTAGCCATTATATGGACCTTCCCATTACACACCCACTTGGTGATATCATTGACATACAAAATTGAAATACATATAGTTATTGATTCTTAATCAATTATAATAACATCATCACTTCTTCTGGTGTCTTCACTTCTTTCATCTTTGTTGGGGTTGTTGATTCATTTTCTTCAGGAACACTGTTCCTGGAATGTCATACACCTTCAATTTATTCTCTCTGCTGGCTTCTTCAGGATTTCTTCAGGAATTGTTGCTCTAGAAGGGGAACAGGGATCTCCTAACAACTCTCAGCAACTTTGCCAAGTGACAGTTCCCAGGATTCTTTGGGAGACGTCATGACTGTTTAAAGTGGTATGATACTGCTTTAAATGTATAGTGCAGATGGGGCCATGGATAGGATTGCGCTGTAAGTTATTGTACAATTCAATTGCATTGCTTAGTGTTCCACATTCAAGAAAAAGGAAGTAAGTAGCCTTAAAGGACTCTCTGTGTGTGTGTGTGTGTATTTCCATTACAAATACAGTATATTTGTGTACTTGACTTCTAATTGTTTATTGCTTGTTCATATAGTTTCTAACTGGTTTTTATTTGGGGAGGAGGTATAATTGATTGCATTTTATATTTTTGAGTAAATGGATGGTATTTAACAAACAAATAAATAAAAAGTGTAGCACCTTAAAAGACTAACAAATGACACGAACTTTCATGGGCCCTGAAAGTTTATGCCATAATAAACTGCTTAAGGTGCTACAAAATTCTCTACAATTTTTGTTGCAATGGACTAATACAGCAATCCCTCTGGAAATATTTTTTTTAATTACTTTTCCCTTTTGTGATGCTAAGGGAAGGAGAAGCTAAGGTCTTTGTGCCAATGGCATGCATAACTATTTAGCTACTGTTTGTTTTTAGTATATTTGTCCAGCAGTGTTTCTAAAAGGTCAAAGTGACATAAAATATAACAACCACACCCACTGATACTGATTAAAATAATGTGCCCAGATCTGAATTTTCATGCTAATACAACGGAGATCTCTCTTCTTATCAATAACTTGCTTGGACAGATGTCAGATGCGGGAGGATGAAGATGGCGAATTGCTAGCTGGACGGCTTCTCTGTAGCTCTGCAGTCTATTTTCCTATAGTATCACTTAAGCGTTATCACAAGATGCAATAATCTGGTCTCTCTCCTCCTCCTATTACCTCCAAAACAAAGCATCTTGGAAAATGTTTTTCTTAGCCGTCCTCGGGTGACTGCTGGATTGTTTTTATTTCGAACAGCATCTTATCTTTCTCCTCTCTCTGTCTTGCCTTGACTTGGACGCAGAACCTTACCAAGTAAGCAAACAATTTAAGTTTTAGCTAGGTGAGACAGCCTTCCCTACTACTAGCAGCATTGTATGAACGCCCTGAGCTAGATAAACAAGCATTTATCTTACCTTTTTCTCTTGCTCCCCCCCTGACAACTGAACGCTACAAATATAAATTACAATCCTTCCTGCTCATTTAAAGTGAACGCTCTGAAGCATGGTCCTTACCAGAAACGCCTATAGAAACCTAGGTATTGTACCTACCCTCAAATCTACCCCTCATATGAAAAGATCAAAACAAGCAAAGATAACTTTCTTCTTTCCTCCTGAAGAGCGAATTGAAGATATGGAGGGCTTAGAGGATTGTAAGGGAGATAAGGAAAGGCCTGACAAGGGTGATTTGGGGACAAGAGACACCAATACTCACCAGTTGGCTGCGCCCATGGACTGGTCTTTGGATACAATTGGGGCTCTCCAAATGAACATTCATGATCCCTCCACTCCTAATCTTGCCCTGGAGCTAGCTTTGGCAGAGAATCTGGCCACGCAAGAGATAACTAACTCTATGGAGTCTAAGTACTCAAATGAGCCCGACAACAGGAACCCAAAACAATCATCACAACCAATCTGCAACAATTCAGAAGCTAACACAATTCCAAGTAGCCCTCCTGCCCCAACCCCTCCAATGGATCTATCAAACAAAGCCGGCTACTTTTCAGCCGAGTGCTGGCTTTACATGCTGGCAAGGGATTCAGACCACATTAAAACCTTCTTGTCTGAAACCAACAAGCTCCTAACCATAATGGTGGAAGCTCACAGAAAGCTCGATCTACACTATGAAAGCAAGCCTGCGGGAACTCGGCTCAGTACTAGTCCTGTGCAAATACCATGGCCTAATTACCCTAAACAGCACGGCTCCAAGGCACTTAAGAGACCACCCAGGATTGGGCAGAGAAATACTGTTTTAAGAAGAGTAAAAACACACAAAAAAACAAAAAAAACCAAAAAAAATCAAACACCCAAAATTTCATACAATAAAATGAACTTTGTCAAACTCTTCAAACTTCTTGACTCTTCTCGCAGCCTAAAGAGCTATCTCCGGTCCAATGCTGTAACACAGCCTGAATGCTCCAAGGACGACAACATCAACCCTGTCTGTGAAACAGTAACCTCTCTGCCACTGCCTCCTTTAATCAATAGTCCATCTCATTTCCCAACCTCTGACCAGCAAGATCCTTGGTCATTTGTACTGCTTGAAACCAAAACCTCCCAGAGGCCGACTCCACTGGTGAATTGGTGTCTAGTTCTTAACCGCCAAAAGATAGTCTTATCCAACTATCCTAAACTGCCTGGTTCCCTTACGCAAAGTGAGCGCAAATTTCATCTCCTGAAGATTTTGGAAGACACTACCCTAGGTCTCTTTACTGTCAATGATATAACCTTCATTGAATATCTCTACTATAACTATGTCACTGCTCGAACAGTGGTGACCTTCTCCTCCCCTGATAAAGCTAACCTGTTACTTGAAAATAAAGATGTGCTTCATTCATTCGACATAATAACACCAAGATTTTTCGAGAACTCAGCCCAGCCCCAGGCTCTAATTACCTATCCCCTTTTCCCCAATAAAGGATCTCTGGCAATGTCAACTTGGGAGACAGAAAAAAATCTAATCGAACTAGATACCGTGACAGATCCGTTTCCACCCAAGATCCTGGGGCTACAACCACACGTGATTTGCAAGGAACTGGAGGCCCCTGCCTACAGTCTAGAGAGTGATGGCGAGATGGTCTCGTTCAATGAAGAGGAAGAGAGACTTCTTGAGGCCTTTGTTGCTGTACCTCCAGTAGCCCAAACTGACATTGTCTTAAGACTCCAGCGATTGACGTCTTTCTTAATCAACAGACTGATGAAACCGACTGGCGACACTTCCGCTGCGGAAGAACCTCGAAGGCCAGGGAACCTCGACAGGCCACTGGATGCTACCACTAATGTCCTCAATGTACCAATGCAGGGCCCCCCTGTAAGCAAGGAATCCACCTTTTTACCTCAGACGGTGGTGGAAATTAATTTAACAGCACCTAAGATAGATCAAAAGGACCTTACGAAGAACTCAGTCCCTACTTCATGTAACCCAAAAGCTATACTACATTCTTCCCCCTCCTGAATAGACATGAGGCAGTTGGATAACAACAAGGAAGGATCCCATCAAAAGGCATTGGCCTATACGGGGCCCCCTTTTAACTCTCTGTGGACGATAGTTTCAAATGTCAGCAGGCTGGACCCAATATTAGAGGAAATAGATCCCTTGGGGCCTGAATCGGTTCCTGTAACCTGGGCACCCTATCTTCAGTGTCTATCAGCCCCTCAGTTAAATACTGGGAGGTACTCACCATCAGCCTGACTCGAAACGAATCATCCTTTATCTAGTCTGCAATTTCTTTCCTGGAATATATCAGGCTGGAAGAGCAAAGCTGCGGACCCATCCTTTCTGGATTATGTAAAGAGATATGACATAATTCTCTTACAAGAGACTTGGGCTAAAGAGGATTTTGAATTGAATGGTTTCTCTGTTTATTCGTTGATGGCAATGCCAAGCAATAAAGGGGGTCGCCCTAAAGGAGGCCTGAGTGTGCTGGTTGCTACATCTCTTCGATCGTCTACCTCCAGACCAGACTCTCTTCCTGGACTGGCCATGTCGTTAGTCATCAAGTTCAACTGGCCCTGGCTGTTACTTATAAATGTTTACCTTCCCGCGCATCGCCAAAAAAAGCTGGTGATTGATGTCAGTCAAAAACTTGAGGACTGCATTGTCAACCTGACAACCCTTTACCCACAAGCTGTGGTGCTGATTGCAGGCGACTTTAATGCCAGAATAGGCCCAAACGGCGAGGCCTTGTACGCTCATTTTCACGAAACTCCCCCCGCCTCAGATGCGGCCCTCAACTTACTGGTCCGATGATCTAAAGACTAAGGCCACAACTATGCCAGCTCTCGCCTTTTACAAATGTTATACAGACTAAACCTTGTATTGGTAAATGGATCCGTTGATGGTGACAGAAATGGGTCCGGAGCATCTTCCATTAATTTCTTTATAGTCTCTCTCGATTTGATTAGCACTGTCTCCTCCTGCCTAGTGGACAATCGCATGGAAAGCGACCACCTTCCCTTGATTTTGTCCCTGTGTTGCGGCAATCATGCCACCCACGCATCCAGGAACCATCTTTGCAAGTAGAATATGAAGTAAGAGCAACACGTCTCAGATGGACGACCAAACTAGAGCAGGATTTAAAAGGGATATTACGTTCATCCAGATGCCTTCGCCTCCGTGGGATTTTGTTGGCAGCAGTATCTGGCGATTTTCGGCTCTCTGCCTATCAAGAACTGATTTTAGACCTACAAAACTCTCTAATTCCTAAGCCCTCCTCAAGGTCTTCCACCCACCCACGCATCTCTAAACCGTGGTTTGACCAGGAATGCATTGACCTGAAAAAACTCCTTATGAAACACTATAGAGCATAGAGAGATAAGGAACTCCCGGCATTACCTATTGAATTTCTGGAACTGAAGAAAAGCTATAAACTGCTAATCAAAGAGAAAAAAAGATTAGTGCAGATGCAATGCTGGCAGTCCCTAATTAAAGCCTCAAGGGACAAGGACTCGGCCACCTTCTGGAGGCTGGTGGCCAGAGGCTGGCTCAAATCTTCTACTAATTTGGACTACCATATACCGGTGAATTCTTGGGAGATGCATTTTCATAACATCTATGTAAGGGATCAGTGCCGGGTTCAATCTGTTGTGAATTGTATTAAGGAATTCCCTGAATGGCCCCCAGTCTTTGCCAAGGAAGTTACGAACCTAATTGCAAAATACAGCGCAAAGCCCCCGGGCCTGATAACATCCCCCCTGAAGTATTTAAATCTAACACAGAGTGGTGGGCACCGGTCCTGGCAGCTCTTTTTACGAGCATTGATCATACCGCTTGTATCCCAGAGGACTGGGGTCTTGCCATCATTATCCCAATTCACAAAAAAGGCAGCCGAGCTGATCCAGCCAACTATAGACCCATTAGTTTGCTGAATGTAGTCAGCAAGCTTTATGCCAGCCACCTACTTGATAAACTTCAGAATTGGCTGGAGCAGGAAAACATCTTGGCAGAGGAACAAGCTGGATTTAGAACGGAGCGCTCCACCATTGACCATGGCCTTGTTCTGCAACACCTTGCTGAAAAATATTCATCCAAACCGGGGGGGTGGGGGCTTTACGCGGCCTTCATTGACTTTAAGTCAGCTTTTGATCTTATACCTAGGAACAGGCTCTGGGAAAAATTCGAGTGCACAAACATCGATAGACATTTGTTAATACTTTTACATAGCTTATACCAAAATACCTGTATATGTATAAAATGTAACAATGCTGGCAACCTCTCTAGCCCCATACCTACGTTTAAGGGAGTTAAGCAGGGTTGCATTTTAGCCCCCACTTTGTTCAACTTTTATATTAACTCCCTGGTAAAGAGTCTGGCACAGGTCCCCTTTCATCATCCTACCCTGGCAAACAGGCCTTTATCCATTATTCTTTATGCAGATGATATAGTTCTGCTATCCCTCTCAAGTATTGGCCTTCGCCGCCTACTGAGTGCGCTCGCTAACTTCTGCGATAAAGAACAGCTATTAACCACGACAAATTGAAGATAGTGGTGTTTTCTAGGAAGCGGGTGCACCATCATTGGCACCGAATGGTCTTCCTATAGATCAACTAGCATCGTACAGATACTCAGGGGTCATTTTCTCCTCCACTGGTTCTTGGCTCCTCCAAGCAAAAAGTGCCATTGCCAACGCTCATAGGACCACGAAGGCCTTGCTTGCATTCTTTTACACCAAAGGTGGACAATACGTTCCATCTGCCATTCAGGTATTTGTTGCCAAAGTTATCGCCCAGCTGTTATATGGCTCCCAAATCTGCGTTTATGGTAAATACTTATCCTTTGATTCTTTCCAAACTAAATTTCTGAGGTCTATACTAAGCACCCCAACCTGTCCCTAATACCTCTCTACATCTAGAAGCAGGGCTCCCTTTGCTGGAGGCCCGTATATGGACACTTAGGTTTAAGTTTTGGCTAAAAATGTTGTTTTTTCCTGTGGGTTTGGCGCCCCTCGTCCTGTCTGACGTCTATCAGTCAAAATGGAAGAAAGCCCTAGGCCTAAAACTTGCAAGCTTAGGCTTTTCACCTATAGCCATTCTATCGTTAGGTCTTCCCAAAGCAAAGACGGCCATCCTCCAGCGAATTCTAGATGTTGATCTCCAAAACCATCTCTCACTAGCTGCTTCCAACCCCAGTCTTAGATTTAACACAGGGGTACCTATGCCAGCCCCCTATCTGGCCTCTCTCCCTACCCCTAGACTCAGAAAAGCTTTCACACTGGCTAAGTTCAATGTCCTACCGTCGGCACTTCTAGATGGTAGATACCCAAAAACTCCTTTTGCAGAACGTGTATGTCCCTGTGAAGCGGGTGTTGTTGAGTCTGTGGGCCATGTTTTATTGGAGTGCATTTTATTGTGACCTTCGTCTTTCTTTTATCTCCCCAATTTTACAAAATATTCCGGGCAGGGATGCTACATTTTATATTAAATATTTATTATCTGATCAAATCCCTCATGTTACAATTAAGGTTGCGAGATTCTGTGCTGCAGCCATTGCACGCTGCAGAGTACTATTAAATTAACAGTTTATACAGACCCGAGAATTGGCTTTTAATTAGCTTTTTTTTTAACTTGAACATGTTTTTATTGTAATAATTGTTTTTATGATGTTTTGTCTTTACACTTGTATGCTGGTCTCTGACCGTAATAAATTTGAATGGATGGATGTCAGACGCTGACCATTTCAGATTTTCAGAGGGTGCCAAGTTGCATGTTTCTTTATGCAGATGTTGCATCTGCTTTTAATACAAAAGTGTTGACTCATCAAAAGCCACCTTCCATACCAACACCCTTTCGTGTACATAAAAACGTAAGAAAACCCCTGCTGAATCAGGCCAGTGGCCCATCTTGTCTAGCACACTGTTTTCACAGTGGCCAACCAGATGCTTATGGGAAGCCTGCAAGCAGAACCTGAGTGTAACAGTACTCTCCACTCCTGTGGTTTCTGACAACTAGTATTCAGAGATATTCTGCCTTTGACAGTGGAGGTAGAACATAGTCATAAAGTCTGATAGCCACTGATACCCTTATCCTCCATGAATCTGTCTAATCCTCTATTAAAGACATCCAAATTGATGGATACCCAGTAAGTAATGAAGGGAAAGAAAGCAGGAAGGGAGGGCAAGAGAATCTGAGAAAGAAGGAATGATGTTTCACCAACTAGCACCCTTATTAATAACTTGATTTTCTTGAATCTTCTCAAATTCTCCGGTCCTTCCCTCCTCCCTTCTCTTTGCTCTTTCAAGCCATAATTAGAAGCATACAAAGGGATATGGCAAGGGGCGCACATATTTTTGACCATGTGCTCAACACATGCTAAAGGTTTTCTTCCCCTGCAATGTCAGTGATGTCAATGAGGTTAAATGATGTGCAGTTGAACAATGAGTCACGTCCTAATTGTACTTGAAATGTGTCAGTTTAATAGCAATTTTGGAGCATACCTGCATAGCAGCTGCCCAGGCTATAGGCTGCTGGGCCCCATGAAAAATACCTATTCGTTTTCCAACGACTCTAACACCACATTGGGAGATACGTTTGTGTGAAACAGTGACTACAGATCAGGGATCGAAGAAGAGCTTCCCTGTCTCCTGACATTAACTCAAGGCGTAAGTATTTTCAATGGGGACATTCTGAATGTCCCACTGTGAGTCACCAAGTGCTGAAACATGGATTTTATGAAAGACAGAACCAAATGCTCTGGCAGACATGTGGCTGCTGTCACAAAGAGCAACCCCAGGTTTCCTTTGCCTTCTCTCCCCAGTGACATCTGTTGTTGTTATGTGCCTTGAAGTCGATTACGATTTATGGCGACCCTATGAATCAGCAACCTCCAATAGAATCTGTTATAAACCAGCCTATTCAGATCTTGTAAGTTCAGGTCTGTGGCTTCCTTTATGGAATCAATCCATCTCTTGTTTGGCCTTCCTCTTTTTCTACTCCCTTCTGTTTTTCCCAGCATTATTGTCTTTTCTAGTGAATCATGCCTTCTTATTATGTGTCCAAAGTATGATAACCTCAGTTTCATCATTTTAGCTTCATGTGATACTTCTGGTTTAATTTGTTCTAACACCCAATTATTTGTCTTTTTCATGGTCCATGTTATCTCCAAATTCTCCTCCAACACCATATTTCAAATGAGTTGATTTTTCTCTAATCTGCTATTTTCACTGTCCAACTTTCATATCCATACATAGAGATCGGGAATACCATGGTCTGAATGATCCTGACTTTAGTGTTCAGTGATACCTCTTTGCATTTGAGGACCTTTTCTAGTTCTCTCATAGCTGCCCTCCCCAGTCCTAGCCTTCTTCTGATTTCTTGACTATGGTCTCCATTTTGGTTAATGATTGTGCCAAGGTAATCCTTGACCACTTCAGTGTCCTCGTTGTCAACTTTAAAGCTTCATAAATCTTCTGTTGTCATTACTTTAGTCTTGATGACATTCAGCTGTAGTCCTGCTTTTGTGCTTTCCTCTTTAACTTTCATCAGCATTTGTTTCAAATCATTACTGGTTTCTGCTAGTAGTATGGTATCATCTGCATATTGATATTTCTCCCTCCAATTTTCACACCTCCTTCATCTTTGTCCAGTCTCGCTTTCTGTATGATATGTTCTGCATATAGATTAAACAAATAGGGTGATAAAATACACCCCTGTCTCATACCCTTTCCAATTGGGGACCAATTGGTTTCTCCATATTCTGTCCTTACAGTAGCCTCTTGTCCAGAGCATAGGTTGCGCATCAGGACAATCAGGTGCTGTGGCACCCCCATTTCTTTTAAAGCATTCCATAGTTTTTCATGATCTACACAATCAAAGACTTTGCTGTAATCTATAAAGCACAAGGTGATTTTCTTCTGAAATTCCTTGGTCCGTTCCATTATCCAATGTATGCTTGCGATACGATGTCTGGTACCTCTTCCCTTTCTAGATCCAGCTTGGACATCTGGCATTTCTCACTCCATATATGGTAAGAGCCTTTGCTGTAGAATCTTGAGCATTACTTTACTTGCATGGGATATTAAGGCAATAGTTCAATAATTACTGCATTCCCTGGGATCCCATTTCTTTGGAATTGGGATGTGTATTGAATGCTTCCAGTCTGTGGGCCATTGTTTAGTTTTCCATATTTGTTTACAAATTTTTGTCAAAATTTGGACAGATTCAGTCTCAGTAACTTGTAGCAACTCTATTGGTATGCCATCTGTTACTGGTGGTTTGTTTCTTCCAAGTATTTTAAAAGCAGCTTTCACCTCACGTTCTAACATTTCTGGTTCTTCATCATGTGGTTCCTCCGTGAATGCATCTGTCATCCTTGCATGTTTTTTATATAGTTCTTTAGTGTATTGCTTCCATCTTCCTTTTATTTCATCTCGGTCAGTCAGTGCGTTCCCCTGTTGATTATTCAACATCCCTGCTCTTTATTTAAATTTCCCTTTCATTTCTCTAATCTTTTGGAATAGGGCTCTTGTTCTACCTTTTTCATTGTCCTCTTCTATTTCAATACAATAACTATTGTAATAGTTCTCTTTGTTCCTGCGTACTAGTCACAGTATTATTGAATTTAGGATTCTGACTGTGTTTCTATCTCCCCTTGCTTTCCTTCTCTCCTTAACAATTTTAAGAGTTTCATCAGTCATCCATTGAGGTCTTTCTCTCTTTTTAACTAGAGGTATTGTCTTTTTGCATTCTTCCCTGATAATGTCTATGGCTTCACTCCATAGTTCTTCTGGTTTTCTATCAATTAAGTTTAAAGCCTCAAATCTGTTCCTTATTTGATCTTTATATTCTTCTGAGATGTTATCTGAATTGTATTTTGGCATTATGGTTGCGTTGTTTTTCTTCATTAGCTTTACTCTGATTTTCTATATTTCCAGTTCGTGATCTGTACTGCAGTCTGCCACTGGTCTTGTTTTCACAGAAACTATGGAACTTCTCCATCTTCTGCTACCAATTATATAATCAATTTGATGTTGATACGTTCCATTTCTTGCTTGACAATGTCTAACTTTCCCTGGTTCCATGTTCCTACTGTGTACCTTGTACAACTCCGGACTCTCCTTTTGCATCTGTGCACATCAGCCTCTGGGCTTCCTTTCGGCTTTGATCCAGTGGCGTCATTAGTCACAGCACTACTTGTACTTGTCCATTGTTCTTCCCCAGTAACTCACTGAGTGCCTTCTGACCTGGGGTCTCATCTTCCAGCACTATCTCGTGTTGCATTTTGGATACTCTGTTCATAGGGTTTTCATGGTAAGAGGTATTCAGAGATGGTTTACCATTGTCTTCCTCTGAGTTTGGATGCATCTTAGTCTGGTGTCTCAGCTTTGACCATTCTGCCTTGGGTGACCCTGCTAGGAATCTTTCTTGGTATTTTTCTTGAGCCACGATCTGTATCACAAAATTCTGAGAAGCGCAAAAACTGAAGGATAACTGCATTTCACTTCCCGTATGAGTCCAGAAAATGTGAATCATATCGGTTGCAGACTGAACAAAATCCTTGAGCATCCCTATCAGAAGGGAAGCTTCCATTGCTGTCAGTGGGAAAACTGGGCTCACACCTCTGTTCAACCTCGACTGCTATCCGTTCCCATGCCGGGTTGAAGTTCTCCCACCTCCCCAAGCTAATACAAAAAAGACTTGACTTGAGGGAGGGGGCTACAGGCAGCAAAAGACTCCCACACGGGAGAGGCCCCACAAAGCTCCTCCTTAGCTAACTGGAACCTCTGTGTTCAGAGACAATATGCCTCTGAGTACTAGCTTCAATATCTTTGCATAGCAAGACAAGCAACAGAGGAGGACCTTTGCCAGTAGTGGTGCATCGTGGAGCTGCCCTCATGACATTGGTGTTGCTGGTAGTTATCTGGATGGGGATGGCGCAGGGAAGTGGCATGTTTAGGGTCACATGGGTACACTCAGAGGAGCATCAACATGGTGGCAGCGGTCCATCTGGTTCACTCACATGGCCCCGACCGCACCCTCCTGCCCTGCATCCGTACTGGCTGTTTTCTTCATGGCTTGTTTGTGGGCCTCCTGGAGGCATCTGCTGAGGCACTGCTGGAAACGGAAAGCTGGACCAGATGCTGGACTTTGGTCAGATCCAGCAAGACTCTTCTCACATGCTTGGTGGAATATTTGCATAATGTGCCCAATTGGATGGTTATTGGAACACGTGATCATGGTAGCAAATCAGAGATACTGCCAATTAGTGGGAAGGGCAGCAGCTCAGTGGTAAAGCATCAGCCTTGCATGCAGAACATCCTAAGTTCAATCCCCGGTATTTCCAGGTAGGGCTGGGAGAGGCTCCCGCCTGAAACCTTGAAGATGGACCTACAGCCTGACTCAGTATAAGGCACCTTCCTGTGTTCCTAATGTGCTGAGAGGGCCAGAGTGACTGTTGTAAAATATAGGAATATGCCTATTTGGGCTACTTGCAAGACATGTTGGCACCGGAGAGGAAATAACATCCTCAGAAAAAAGGACCCAAAGGGATGGGGTGGGGACTAGGAGCATGTAAGGAATAAAATCAGCTCTGCAAAAAAGACCAATAATTGGGTGTTAGAACAAATTAAACCAGAACTGTCACTAGAAGCTAAAATGATGAAACTGAGATTATCATACTTTGGACCCATAATGAGAAGACATGATTCACTAGAAAAGGCAATAATGCTGGGAAAAACAGAAGGGAGCAGAAAAAGAGGAAGGCCAAACAAGAGATGGATTGATTCCATAAAGGAAGCCACAGGCCTGAACTTACAAGATCTGAACAGGGTGGTTCATGACAGATGCTATTGGAGGTTGCTGATTCATAGGATCGCCATAAGTCATAATCAACTTGAAGGCATATAACAACAACAGAAGTGCTGGCTTGGACTAATGGACGTTTTAGTCCAAAAGACCAGGCAGCGCCAGGTTGGAAAAGGCTGCATTGTAGGAGCTGTGTGTAAGAAAGGATAAAAGGTTAACTAGATCTACTGGTTAGGGTAGATAATGAACACAAGGCCTTATGTGAGTGTAGATTTGCAGTCTACAGCCCAGCCAGAAGGCTGCAGTCATTAATCTCTAATCTAATGCAGACCTCACATGTTTTCATTCAGACTTCTCCATTATAATTAGCTCAATTCTAGACTAATCTGGAAGTTGCAGAGAGCGATAACTCCCAACTTCTTGATCTCCTCCAAAGGTCTACATTCAACAAGACTGAAATTGTGAAGTGCCACTGGAATGTGGCTGCATTGACCAGACACTTATTTCAGTCATTTCCTACAATGCTGAAATGCAGTAGGAAATGTACCCCAAAGAGCAACTTCTGTTTTGCAACTGAAGCTGTCTGTGGTTTACATAGCAAAGCACAATGTTTGAGGGGCCTCTTTCACTCCTGGCCCTCTAGAAAGTGGGTATGGAGATGGTGCTCAGGTTTGGACATGAAATGTGTCACCCTGCAAAGGCATCACATCATCCCTTCTATTTCCCGTGATCAGATGTGAGTGCTGGTGCTTTTGTACCCATGAGGGAGGTATTACCAGACCAGGAGAAACCCCAAGGTTTGCAAAAGTACACACAATGTTTAGGAAAATACTGTTAAGTGTTTGTGTGTGTGTGTGTGAACCTCAGAGAGCTGACTGTTGGAATGGAAAAGGAATGGGATGGAGTGTCCTGCAGGTGGGCATTGCTTTCTGACTGAAACACTAAAAAGGAGCACTCCACAAAGCAACATGCTGTTGCAGGTTCCACTTGAGAGAATATATTTCATATTTCCCCTTTGAAAATGGATTTAGACATTCAGCAGGTGTTCAAACTTCAAGGCTATCAATGGCTATTAACCATGTTGGCTATGCTCTGGCTTCTGAATACTAGTTGCTTCTAGTTCTGAATTACTAGTTGCAATATGCTTCTGAATACTAGTTGCTGGAAACCGCAGGAGGGGAGAATGCTCTTGTACTCAGATCCTGCTTGTGGGCTTCCCATACGCATCTGCTTGGGCACTGTGAGAACAGGAGAATGATGTCCAAAATGAGCACGCTAAGCTTTATTCTGATACCTCAACCTTCAGAATCAGAATCACACTTGATTGGGTTTTTTCATCTTTCCTGGTTCCTTCAAAAGTTCTGTGGAGGTTGAATGTTGTCCTGAAAATATACACAAACTTTCATTCCGATATCTGTTTTTAAGACAGACATACTGTATTTTTAATTTCCCAAGATCCTTTGTAGCAAGGTGTGGGGAGTTGAACTGATATTTAAACTGCAGGGATGAGACTGTGCTGGGACCATCAAGGGGCAAGCATTTCCACCTGCCTTGCCCCACCCCTCTGCCTGGGCCTTATCAGGAGGAGCTGCAGGCTGAGACATGCTGCTGCAGGGATGAGACTGTGCAGGGACCATCAAGGGGCAAGCATTTCCATCTGCCTTGCCCCACCCCTCTGCCTGGGCCTTATCAGGAGGAGCTGCAGGCTGAGATGTGCTGCTGCAGGGATGAGACTGTGCTGGGACCATCAAGGGGCAAGCATTTCCTCCTGTCTTGCCCCATCCCTCTGCCTGGGCCTTATCAGGAGGAACTGCAGGCTGAGACGTGCTGCTGCTGGGGTGAGACTGCTGGGACCATCAAGGGGCAAGCATTTCCATCTGCCTTGCCCCACCCCTCTGCCTGGGCCTTATCAGGAAGAGCTGCAGACTGAGATGTGCTGCTGCAGGGATGAGACTGTGCTGGGACCATCAAGGGGAATGCTTTTCCACCTGCTTTGCCCCCCACCCCTGCTCTTAGTGACATTTTTCTGGGGACTGCCCTTTACTAGGAAGATTAATGCTTTTGGTTTGCTGCTCCTGTTTTTTTAGAGATGTTAGGACTTTGTTAGTTTGATTTCTTTCTTTTGTAAATTGTATTGTTTTTATTTGCATTTTGTATTTGTATTTTTATTTGTGTGTAAGCCGCCTTGGGGGCCTATTTGGCTGAAAGGTGGCCTAGAAATAAAACGTAACATAACATAAACTTGAACCACAGAATTATGCCCTGAATACATGAACCAAATTTAATTCCAAAGTCTCAGTGTTCAATGGGGTTATCCTATTACAGACTGACAAACAAATGGAATGCCAAATGGAATGCCAAATGGGAAAATTGAATAGACGACCTTGTTTCACTTGTCCAGAAATTCAAAATATTTCAGTGGGAATTAAATTTTACAACTTCTATTGTCAACATCTAGGAACATAAGAAAAGCTCTGTCATTCACATCAAAGGCTTATCTAGTCCAACATCCGGTATCCCATAGTGGCCAAATGGATGCCTATAAGAAGCCCACAGGCAGGACCAAGACAATAATCCCCTCCCCCTTGTGTTCCCCAGCAGCTGATATTCAGAGGCATATGCTGTTCCTAATACTAGAGGGAATATATAGCTACCATCACTGCCAGCCATTGGTAGACAAGGCTTCAATGAGGAATAGACTGTCTACAAACGAATATAATTTAGGGATGGCCAGCTTCTTGAGCCTGGTAGGAGAGCAGATTCAAGCTCAGAAGGGATTCATAATGTCATTATCCTCCCCTCCCCCAAAAGATTAGACCTCACTCTCCAGCTCAGAAAGTTGACATGGAAGGGCACCAGCTGAGGGAACATTTTGTGTGGGTCACAAAGCCCTCATAAGGATGCACAGATAGAAAGGCAGGTGGGCAGGCTGAGGTCAGGATTAATTAAAACATGGGTGCAGAGCACTTTTGAGCCCAAGGGCCACATTCCCTTCTAGGAAACCTTCCAGGGTCCACATGCCAGTGTTGGGCTGGGCCAGAGGCAAAAGTGGGCAGAGCACACAATTGTACCTTTGTATGGTAGGCAAGTTTGTACATATACTTCTCTATCCTCCATCCAGGCAGAGTAAGAAGCATTATCAGAGTTCAAGGACACATCCCAGCTTCAGCACCTTGGACACCTCCTTGAAAGTTTGTACTAAAACCAGAGCGGATTCTGACATGGAGCCACCATCCACCACTGCCAGCCAGGCAAAACAGCCAAGGAAGGTGTAAAGCAGGGCTGATGAAATATGTGGCCTTGGGAGAGGGGGTGTGGCTGGGAAGGGGGTGTAGCCTAATGAAAGTCCGGAGGGCCTGATAAACTGATGTTCCCCATTCCTGGATTGAAACCTGGTTCACACACACGCAAAATAATCTTCAGAAAATAGATCGGTAAATTTCATCTGGAATATGCTTTCCACATATCAGAGATAGAGCTTGTGAAATATAAAACATATCAAGCCTATGAATGGGACAGCAACCCCGGGGTTATCTGTGACAAAAGAAAGCCCAGAAAATCACAGTAGACTATGTGAAGGCATCTTGCGCACTAACCTCTAGAACTTCACATTGTTTCATTTTGTTTTTCAAAATGGAAAAAAAATCAACATAAATCAGTGTCAGAGGCAAGAGTCGTGGCTAGACTACCAAAACAAATATAAATATCTGAGTCAATAGGTTATATGCTATGATAAGAAAAGACAGAAAGAGTCGGGGGGAGAGAGAAATAGCTACAAAATCATAAAGCTGCCTCTTATTCATGCTCCAGGTTGGCTGCATATATCTACAACCCTGCATGAAAAGTGTCGTATGTTATTTCATTCATTCGTTCATTCGTTCATATTATTCCTGCTTTTTTTAAACCCAGGAATCCAGCTGGATAACAACATGACCCAGAAGTTGAAAATCATTGATCTATGTCTGCTGAAATACGTTGCTACCCAAGGAAGTTAGTAACAGATTAATGACCACAATGGAACATGTGTACTATCAGTGTTTGTGTACGGGCTGTGTGTTACCTGGAGGAGAATGGTTTAGGAGAACACTTTAATCGCTCCCACACCACTCTGGAAACGTAGCTGCACTCGAATGTTTATATAGCATTACTTTGATGATGATACACGAGTACAGCCAACCACGTGACACAATTGTGCAGATCTGTTAATTTCAGGTTTTTCTCAGTTTCTCATTTTTCCAGTCTTAAGTTCATTTCTCCACATTGCCACATCAGTTTGCAATTTTTTAAGATAAAAAAGTCCTCGTGAAAATTCATCATTATTTTAGTGCAAATTTATCCTGTTATGTGGCTTCAAGTCGATTACTTATGGTGACCCTATGAATCAGCAACCTCCAATAGCATCTGTCATGAACCACCCAGTTTAGATCTTGTAAGTTCAGGCCTGTGGCTTCCTTTATGGAATCAATCCATCTCATGTTTGGTCTTCCTCTTTTTCTACTCCATTCTGTTTTTCCCAGCATTATTGTCTTATCTAGTGAATCATGTCTTCTCATTATGTGTCCAAAGTATGATAACCTCAGTTTCATCATTTTAGCTTCTAGTGACAGTTCTGGTTTAATTTGTTCTCGCAGGTTATCCAAATGTATCCTAATATGCATATTTTTGTATGCAATATTGCCTAATAAAAACATTTTTGTAAAGCAATTTCCCCCCCAATATAATGTGTTTTGTATGTTATTTTCGCTAATAACGTGCATTTTCATGCACACTTTACCCAAGTATAAGCATTTTTGTGCACACTACTTCCTGGAGAACTGCACTGCAGAATTCTGAGTGCTAATTTCGATGGATATTATGTGTTTTGGAAATTAGGTAGACTTGCCGTTCTCCTTTATCCGTAGTCCCAACACAATATTCTGCATTAGTTCTAATACATTTATTTATTTATTTCTCCTTTTCATCTTCTTCAGGTGAGGCTGTCAATGTGCTGAACCGGTGCCTGGCTGCGACAATGGACTGGATGAGGGCTAGTAAACTGAGGCTCAATCCAGACAAGACTGAGATGCTGCTAGTGGGTGGTTCTTCTTACCGGATGGTGGATGTCCAACCTGTCCTGGATGGGGTTGCACTCCCCCTGAAGGAGCAGGTTCGTAGCTTGGGGGTTCTCCTAGAACCATCTCTGTCACTTGAGGCTCAGGTAGCCTCGGTGGCACGGAGTGCCTTCTACCAACTTCGGTTGGTGGCCCAACTACGTCCCTATCTGGACAGGGATAACCTGGCTTCAGTTGTCCATGCTCTGGTAACCTCCAGATTAGATTACTGTAATGCACTCTACGTGGGGCTGCCTTTGAAGACCGTTCGGAAACTGCAGCTTGTGCAAAATGCAGCGGCCAGATTGGTAACGGACCAGATGGTCCAAACATATAAAAACGATTCTGGCCCGCTTGCATTGGCTGCCTCTATGTTTCCAAGCTCAATTCAAGGTGCTGGTTTTGATCTATAAAGCCTTACACGGCTTGGGACCACAATACCTGATGGAACGCCTCTCCCGATACAAACCCACCCGTACACTACGTTCAAGATCAAAGGCCCTCCTCCCGGTGCCTACTCCAAGGGAAGCTTGGAGGGTGGCAACAAGGGAGAGGGCCTTCTCAGTGGTGGCCCCCAGATTATGGAATGATGTGTGTGACGAGGTGCGCCTGGCTCCAACACTGTTATCTTTTCGGCGCCAGATCAAGACTTTCCTCTTTTCCCAGGCATTTTAGCATGTGTTTTTAAATTGTTTTTATATTGTTTTAAATTGAAAATTGTGTTTTAAATTGTTTTTAAAATATGTGTTATAAATTGTATATTTGTTTTAATGTTTTTGATTGCTGTAAACTGCCCAGAGAGCTTCGGCTATGGGGCGGTATGCAAGTGCAACAAATAAATAAATAAATACTTTTAAGGTTTTGTCATGAGCTTCCAGGGCAGGAATCAGGACCCCACAAACTTGTTCACAGCTGCTTCATGTAGTGAGCCAGCAAGGTTGGAGATCAGAACATTCTCTAAGCATTGAAGTGTCCCTGGGCTTAGAGATGATTCCATCAACCCACCTGACCAAGCTTGATTCCCCCTGACCAGGAAGACTATCAAGGCTTGCTGTTCAGGCTTGTACTCTGCCAGGACAGCAACTGTGCCTGCTTCCTGGCTCTTGCTCTGTGGCTGCCTACAACACCCAGCACAGACAACTGCATATTTGCTAGGAGTAATAAAATACTTAAAAATCAAGTGATGAGAGATTATGGGTCAGCTCACACAAAAGCTCATCAATGAGTCCCCATGTGGTCACAATGTTATTCCTGACTGTAGCAGCTATTGTTTGTGACAGCTGCTACAGCCACTGGTTCCTTCTAACCCTGTCTCGACACCAAGACTGGCAGCAGGCCGTCAAAGGCAGTGGCAGCAGCAATGCAGCAGCAATATGCCACCTGGTGTTTAAATAGGTCCAGCCACATTAGCACGTTGCGTGTGCATGCCTGCCATCAGTCAAGAGGGCACCAGGGGTGTGTTAACACTCCCGTTGCCATCTTGGGTGATGGTAAGCATGCGTCCACAGTGTGCTGATGTGGCAACACAGGAAGTGGGGTGGCCAGCTTGCACAGGCTGCAGGCTGCAGGGGTTGTTGCCTGGAGGGTGGCTCCTGCTCTGCGATCCACGCCAGCATCTGGGCAAGGTGCACACACTCCATGACCCCATGATAGCATGGATTGCAGAGGGGGAGCTACATCCCTCGGGGTTGTAGTGGACAGCACGATGAAAATGTCGACCCAGTGTGTGGCAGCTGTGAAAAAGGCAAATTCCATGCTAGCGATAATTAGGAAAGGTATTGAAAATAAAACAGCCGATATCATAATGCCGTTGTATAAATCTATGGTGCGGCCACATTTGGAATACTGTGTACAGTTCTGGTCGCCTCATCTCAAAAAGGATATTATAGAGTTGGAAAAGGTTCAGAAGAGGGCAACCAGAATGATCAAGGGGATGGAGCGACTCCCTTACGAGGAAAGGTTGCAGCATTTGGGGCTTTTTAGTTTAGAGAAAAGGCGGGTCAGAGGAGACATGATAGAAGTGTATAAAATTATGCATGGCATTGAGAAAGTGGATAGAGAAAAGTTCTTCTCCCTCTCTCATAATACTAGAACTCGTGGACATTCAAAGAAGCCGAATGTTGGAAGATTCAGGACAGACAAAAGGAAGTACTTCTTTACTCAGCGCATAGTTAAACTATGGAACTTGCTCCCACAAGATGCAGTAATGGCCACCAGCTTGGATGGCTTTAAAAGAAGATTAGACAAATTCATGGAGGACAGGGCTATCAATGGCTACTAGCCATGATGGCTGTGCTCTGCCACCCTAGTCAGAGGCAGCATGCTTCTGAAAACCAGTTGCCGGAAGCCTCAGCAGGGGAGAGTGTTCTTGCACTCGGGTCCTGCTTGCGGGCTTCCCCCAGGCACCTGGTTGGCCACTGTGAGAACAGGATGCTGGACTAGATGGGCCACTGGCCTGATCCAGCAGGCTCTTCTTATGTTCTTATGTTCTTATCTTCTCAACCCCAGCTGCAAGGGCCCTGTCAGCCACAGGGGCCCTCAGTCAGTGCCCAACCTGGCCCCCCATTGGCACCGTGTCTGCTTCACACTTGTCAGCTTCTCTATGACATGTCCACTTTCCAGCAGAGCCTGGCTGCTGCTTCCTAGAGCAGAAAAGAACCAGGAAGCTGTGGTTATGTCTTGTTCCTCAGTGCTGCAACAACAAGAAGCTAAGTACTTTTTCAGTCAACTTACAGGAGGATTCCTCTAGCAATACAGTAAGGCTCAGATGTTTCATACAAGACCAGAGCAATGTAGAGCTGTGGTTCACAAACTCGCCCCCCCCATAGACCACTTGAAAATTGCTGAGGGTCTTGTAATATAACAGCTTTACTGTTTGCTCTCCTTCCTTTTCTGTGCAGGGAAGATCAGTTCAAACTCTTCTTTCCAGTGCTCCCATGCCTGAGCCAGATTAGGCACAGTGCAGATTGTTTCAAGCCTTGCTCCATGATGCAAAATTTCTAGCTGATCTCTGTCTGTCTCTGCAGCTTTAATACTGCTCCAGAGGGAGTCCTGTTAAACTTCTGACACCATGGCTTGAAAAGTGCTTGGTGTTAATGAAGTGCCTGGAGTTAAATAAAACTTGAAGTCTTTATTTATACAAAATAAACATGCTTTCTCCTCTTCTTTTTTCTCCTGCTCTAACTCCTTACTGTGGTGCTAAGATGGATGAGGATGTGTTCCGTCAATCTGTGTCTTTCCTCTGCGTCACTGGCTTTCCCCTCCTATGTGTTTTCCTGTCTCTCTCACTTAGTTCCACGTATTGATACACAGACAGCTTAATAATTTTCCTGCCTGTTGTAGAAATTGTAGCAATTGTGCTGTGCTAGATGCTATATGATTTTTAATTGAATCAAGACCTTAAACCTTAATTCCATATTACCCCACAGCTGAAAGAATTGCACTGGCTACCCATTAGCTACCGGGCCAAATTTAAGATTCTGGTTTTGGTGTACAAAGCCCTATGCAGCTTGGGACCAGGTTACCTGAAAGATCGTCTTACCCCTTATATACCCAGCTGATCACTGAGCTCTGTGGGTGAGGGCCTCCTGCAGATGCCATCTTATCAGGAGGTCCATTCTGCACAACATAGGAAGCAGACCTTTAGTGTTGTGGCACCAACCCTTCGGAATTCCTTCCCCTTAAATATTAGTCAGGGACCATCTCTGTTATCTTTTCGGTGCCAACTGAACTTTCCTCTTTCAACAAGCCTTTTAAGAAGAGACCTTATCCCAGTCTGCGTCTGTACTGGAATTGCTTTTTAAGATGTTTTAAAGTGGTTTCTTTTTTTTAAAGATGTTTTAAAAGATTTTTGTTTTAATATATTTTACAGTTTTTTGTTTTAAGATGTTTTAAGAGTGTTTTTAGTGTTTTTGTTTGCCACCCTAGGCTCCTCCTAGGAGGAAGGGCAGGATATAAATTTAATTAAGAAATAATAAGTGCCATTACACAGCATCAATACGGATCATAAGGCACATCTGTTCAGACAGGGATGTGCAACCTGGTGCCCTTGGAATGTTCTCAACTGTAACTCCCATCAGCCTTAGTCAGCATGGCCAATGATCAGGGATGATGGGGGTTGTAGTCCAGAACATCTGGAGGGCACCAAGTTGCCTACCCCTGAGTTAGGGCATCGATTTCCCTGCTTTGTGGAGCTTGAATCAACATGAAACAACCTTAAATCTGATCTTAAACCAGCTGGTTATTTTATTGTTGAATAAAAGATACAATATACTTTTATTTTAGGTCAAGAACACTAAATTAATTCCAAAGTGGTGTTTGTGTGTTTGTGTGTTTTCAAAGCCTCTTTGCTCAGTTTGCTAATATAAATGATTATAACTGACAGTGCATTGTCAAGCTCATTCCAAACCTGATTTCATTAGCAATGCCAAAGGGGTATGATTTGCGGGCAGGTATCTAAGCTGTTGTTTTTTTTAAGTCTCCACCTCTCCCTATAGAACTGTCCACATTGGCACCAAAGGCTGGAGGGCAAGAGAACAAAGGGAATTTTATGTGTCTAAATTCAAATTCTTTCCCTTTGAAATGAAGCGTCCAGAATGGGCAATAAAAGTGTGAAAATGGATTTCTGGATGCATTTGAAGTTAAGCCTTTAGTGTCAAGAGCCAGGACTACTACTACTTCTTCTTTTTCCACCTTTCTCTCTGAATGGTCTTAAGGGGAATTTGTCCTATAAATTATTTCTCACCGTTTGTATGCATACAGTCCCATCTCATTTCATCTCCTTGAAGAAGGGGGGAAATGCAAGTGGAATTTCCCCTCTCCTCCAATTGACTTCTGTTTTCTGTAAAAGGAAAACAGAATGTGTGTGTGTGTGCGCACGCGCTAGAAAAAGCAGCGAAATTTTATTCAGTTCGCACTTTATTATTATTATTATTATTATTATTATTATTATTATTATTATTATTATCTTTATTTATACCCCGCCCTTTTTCCAAACTGGAACTCAAGGCGGCTTCCAGATAAAAACAAGTACACATCGTTAAGAACCTATAAAAATATAAAACATATAAACATATAAAATCAGCATTAAAACAGGATTAAACTATTAAGATGTTAAAACCAATTTCTCTTAAAATACTGCAACCCAGTTTAGGAGCATACAGGCAAAACAATAACATACAGCATCCTCTTCAGTCACTACCCTTAAAACCTTCAGTTCCAAAGGCCTGCCGGAAGAAAAAAGTCTTTAGCTGTCGGCGGAAAGACTGCACAGAGGAGGCCATTCTTGCCTCCCTAGGTTCCAGAGCCTAGGGGCAGCCACCGAAAAGGCCTTATCTCTGTAAACCTACCTAATTCACACTTTCTGAAATAATATGGAAACTGAAACACAGCCAGCCTTCAAAATCCACATTTTTCTGAATTGTACAGTGCAGTTCTCCAGCTAAGAAATGTGTACAAAAATGCATGTACAAGAGTAACGTGTGCATATAAATGTATATATAAGTAAAAATAACATAGCTCCAGACACTCTTGGATGAGACGAATCCATTTCAGTCGGGTTTCAGGCCTGGTTTTGGCACGGAAACAGCGTTGGTCGCCCTGTATGATGACCTTTGTTGGGAGAGAGACAGGGGGAGTGTGAGTCTGTTGATTCTCCTTTATCTCTCAGCTGCTTTCGATACCATCGACCATGGTATCCTTCTGGGGAGACTGGCAGAGTTGGGAGTGGGAGGGACTGCATTGCGGTGGTTCCGCTCCTACTTGGCAGTCACTTCCAGAAGGTAGTGCTTGGGGAACATTGCTCAGCACCCTGGACTCTCCAGTATGGGGTTCCGCAGAGGTCAGTTCTGTCCCCCATGCTGTTCAACATATACATGAAACCGTTGGGTGCGGTCATCCGGAGTTTTGGAATTCTCTGCCATCAGTATGCTGATGACACGCAGCTCTATTTCTCCTTTTCATCTTCTTCAGGTGAGCCTGTCAATGTGCTGAACCGGTGCCTGGCTGCGACAACGGACTGGACGAGGGCTAATAAACTGAGGCTCAATCCAGACAAGACTAAGATGCTGCTAGTGGGTGGTTCTTCTGATCAGTAGATGTCCAACCTGTCCTGGATGGGGTTGCACTCCCTTGAAGGAGCAAATTCATAGCTTGGGGGTTCTCCTAGAACCATCTCTGTCACTTGAGGCTCAGGTAGCCTCGGTGTCACGGAGTGCCTTCTACCAACTTCGGTTGGTGGCCCAGCTACGCCCCTATACAAATACAATAAATAAATAAATAAATAAAATAAATCTGGACAGGGATAACCTGGCTTCAGTTGTCCATACTCTGGTAACCTCCAAGTTAGATTACTGCAATGCACTCTACGTGGGGCTGCCTTTGAAGACGGTTCGGAAACTGCAGCTTGTGCAAAATGCAGCAGCCAGATTGGTAACAGGGACCAGGCAGTTCGAACATATATAACCAATTCTGGCCCGCTTGCATTGGCTGCCTGTATGTTTCCGAGCTCGATTCAAGGTGCTGGTTTTAACCTATAAAGCCTTACATGGCTTGAGACCACAATACCTGATGGAACGCCTCTCCCGACACAAACCCACCTGTACACTATGCTCAACATCAAAGGCCCTCCTCCGGTTACCTACTCTGAGGGAAGCTCGGAGGGTGGCAACAAGGGAGAGGGCCTTCTCAGTGTTGCCCCCAAATTATGGAATGATCTCCCTGATGAGGTGCGCCTGGCACCAACTCTGTTATCTTTTCGGTGCCAGCTCAAGACTTTCTTCTTCTCCCAGGCATTTTAGCATGTGTTTTTAAATTGTTTTTTAAAACATGTGTTTTTAAATTTGTATATTTGTTTTTAATGTTTTTAATTGCTGTAAACCGCCCAGAGAGCTTCGGCTATGGGGTGGTATATAAATGTAATAAATAAATAAATAAATAAACATGAAAATGCATTATGCTGGGAAAAAGTGCTTTGAAAAAATGTCCATATTAGGCAAAATTTTGTACAAGCATCTGTATATTAGGTGAAATTCACATCCAAATGCTGATGAATTTTCATGAGGACTTTTTAAAAAATTGCAAACTGGTGTGGAAAATGTGGAGAACTGAACTTAAGTTTGAAAAAAATTAGAAATGAGAGAAATTGAAATTCTCCCATCATTTTATAGGGCAGTTCTGGATTTTGTGTTGTTTTGAAACACAGCGTCTGTGTTTAATAAGCCTCTCCTAACTTCCCCACTTAGTCTTTCTGCACTTTCCTACTGATGAGTTATAATATTTTGTGTCATCTCTTCCTATTCCATCTTTGAAGATTGAAATACAATGAGAAAAGCAGAGGATTAGGGTTAGTTTATTAGAATGATCTTATGAGGGGGGAGATCTATTTCAGCAGTGATTACAACCATTTTATCTCTAATAGTTATCCACTGATTGAAAGACCAATAGAGGAAGAGTGGCAAGCACATGAAAGCTATCTTAGCATGTTGAAATGATTTGTTTCTAAGCTGCCAGTGCCTATGGAAAATTGATATTTAAATATTTATTGGTAAGAAAAGCAGTCAGTGATATTTTATTAAGGCCGGCTGTCATTAATTTTGACTGTTCCAGCATCTTGTGCACAATAAATTCAAGTAGTTGAAGGGAAACTTTTTCAGTGACATGTTTATTTAAGAACAAAAATTAAGCAGCACTTCATTGTATTGTATTTCTTTTACTTCAGGGCTGCTCACTCGAGAAGAAGGATTAGCATCAATACAAACATCCCACCTCCGGATCACCAGTTTTCTATCAAGGCCCTGGAAAGTGTTGAAAACTAACCATATTGCAACAGGTGTGGGAGACCCCATTATCCAGAGGTACACAAATAGCCTCTGCCTACTTTGCCAAGGCTCTCAGACTAATCTGTCAAGGGAGATCCACATGTGGATGCAGGATTCCAAAAGTACATCTTGTTTTTATCCACATCTGCTCTTTCCAGCCTCTGCTGAACTGGCTGGAAGCCTGTTTTGATTAGCGACACAGCCTGGTTTAGGAATTAGGGAGCTTAGAGTATGAACTTTGGGCTAATTACAGGTTGAGATCAAATCTCTTCAAAGTTGGGTTCAGCTCATAACTAGTTTAGTCCTAATTAATTCAGTCCTTCTCCACTGTTGCAGCTGACCCCTTCTCTAGTGGTGGTGGTAACAGCTGTTGCTTTGGCCCTCTTTGGCAACATTGTGGGCACCAAAACACTAGAAATATGTGGTTTTCCAGGGCTTTTCCGGCCTTAGGAACTCCGAGGAAACTATAATACTCAAGAATCCTGGTGCATGCTCAACTGCATTGTGGAGGCCAGGACCCTTGGAAACTAGTTTTGAGAGACTCCTGCTGAATGTGTGGAAGGTCTGCCTAAGGATCTTGTGAGCTAAAGACTGCTGCCTAATGAATACTTTTTGGGGGGGAAAGAAAAGGGAACAGTAGATTGCCTACATTTCACATACGCACACACACACGATTTATTGGCAAGAACTGCTGCTTATGTACAAATATTATTTATTGTTAGCAAAATCTGTATACTACCTGAATGTAAAGACCTCTAAGCGGTTTACAAAAAAAACATTAAAAATACCAATAAAAGTTAAAAACAAGTAATGAAAAACCTATTGTAAGCAATTAAAATAGCTACTAACTAAAAAGATTAAAATGTATCAACATCTATGTGTCTGGATAGTCTTGCCTAAATAAAAAAAATGTAAGTCGGTGCCGAAAGGAAAACAGTGAAGGTGCCTGTCTGATGTCAGTAAGCAGGGAGTTCCAAAGAGTAGGTGCTGTCACACTAAAAGAGTGATTTCTTACAAGTGTGGAAAGAGTATTATGTAGCAGCCGTGACAGTGTCTATTCCGCAGAGTGAAGTGCTCAAGTAGGCACATAGGGGGTAAGGCATTCTCACAAGTAAACTGGTCTCAAGCTGTTAAGGACTTTATATACCAGTAGTAACACATTGAATTTGGCTTAGTAACAAAATGGCAACCAGTGCAGATCTCTGAGTCGAGGTGTTATATGCTGACAGGGTTTCACTCCCATCAGCAATCTAGCTGCAGCATTCTGCAAAATCGTAATTTTCCAGTTCAAGTGCAAGGGAAGCCCCACACAGAGTGCACTGCAGTAATCCAGTCCTGAATATTGATATTACCAACATGAACAGTTCTTTTGAATCCACAGTCTTGATTTAAGATGTATTTAGATAACATATTTTAATATACATTTCAGTTCTTACCCTCACAAGACATTTTACAACAGTTATAAATGGTTCAAAAACCATAATCATATAATTATGAAATAACATTTAAACACTCAAATAACATTAAAAATATAGGAGCAGCTAAAAAAAAACTTGTGCAGCTTGACTGAACCAACTCTCAGTTTAACCTATCTCACAGAGTTGTTGCAAAGATAAAAGAGGAGGGAGGATCCAGGAAGAAAAGTAAGGTGCAAACATATGTCATATTCACAAACCATTAGTGAAGGAAGATAAACATGCATAAAGGCAGGGGCCCCCATTGCTTTAACTGCAACATTCCACAGTTCTGATATTTTACAGAAAAATAGCAGAAAAACCCAACAGCACAAAACTTGCCAACACGCACACACAAATGCTTTGATTTGGATTCCTGCATTGAGCAGGGGATTGGACTTGATGGCCTTATAGGCCCCTTCCAACTCTACTATTCTATGATATGATTCTATGAAATGCAAATATACTCTAAGCATGTAAAAGTGGGTGGGCAGGCACACATGCTACCCCTGAAAACTATAAACTGCAGCTGTGTTCAGGACTTGCAGGGGTTCTAGCTGTTGCCTGGAGGTCAAATCCCTCGTTAATCACAACTCTGATATCACTTATTGGCTAAAATCCTGAAAGGTGGGGGATTAGAGCAGCTGGGTATTAGGTTATTTAACAGAAGTTCAAGGGTACGCACTTAGGAACTTTTTTTTTTAAATGAAAGCCAAGCATCTGGGGGCCCTGGGCCCAAGAGAAATGAACCCCTTTTATTCTTCTGTTGGTGACCCTGGGATGAAGGAACTTCCCCATGAGGGAAGGTTGCAGGATTTGGGGCTTTTTAGTTTAGAGAAAAGGTGTGTAAGAGGTGACATGACAGAAATGTGTAACATTATGCATGGCATGGAGAATGTGGATAGAGAAAACTTTTTCTCCCTCTGAAGCTGAGTGTTGGAAGGTTCGGGACAGGCAAAAGAAAGTACTTTACACAGCGAATAGTTAAACTATGGAATTTGTTCCCACAGAAGGCAGTGATGGCCACCAAGTTGGATGACTTTAAAAGAGGATTAGACAGATTCATGGAGGAAAAGGCTGTCAATAGCTACTAGCCATGATGGCTATGCTCTGCCTCCACAGGCGGAGGAAGCATGTTTCCAAATACCAGTTGCTGGAAACAGCAGGAAGGGAGAGTGCTCTTTGCACTTAGGTCCTGCTTGTGGGCTTCCCATGGGCAACTGGTTGGCCACTGCGAGAACAGGAAGCTTGGCTAGATGGGCCACTGGCCTGATCTAGCAGGCTGTTCTTATGTTCAGAGACCTTTTCACCCATTTCTCCAATTGTTTCCAGCAAATACAGATAATGGGTGCCTGTTGTATCCCAAAAGTATGCTGTTCCACAGAACGGGCAGCCACTCTCTTACTGTGGAACAGGTTTATGATATTTTAGAGACTTTAAGAAGAAACCATCCTGCAGAATGCTGTGAAATACTCTGTATATAATGAATTTTATTTATTTATTTATTTATTTATTGCACTTGTATACCGCCCCATAGCCAAAGCTTTCTGGGTGGTTTACAGCAATCAAATAAGGCGGTCTCACAAGTAACCTGGTTCTGAGTTGCATCGGGTCTTTTATGTAAGGAGCAAAATATTGACTTTGGCCCAGGAGCAGATTGGTAGCCAGTGTAGATCGCTCTGCTTAGGTGCACCCATTCCAAACCTAGCCTGAGGAAAACTCTCACCTCGTTGCCTTTGATATGGATGAAGATGCACATCAACTTTGTCCTCCCTGGCCCCATCTTTCAAAGGTGATTTTAGGAGCAGCAATAACTGGCTCTTAATTTATAACAGAAATGTGACAGATCCCAGATGTCCCAAATGACTGGCCACTTCATATTTAGCAATTTAACAGAGAATGGAAGTCTTCAAGTAGAGCCAGATGAAAACCATTTTGATGCCCATCTAGAAATAAGTGAACAGTGTGAATGTCGTGGTAATGTTTTGGAAACTACCAAGTTTGAGTGTCATCTTGGTGCCTGATTTGAAAATTACCAGCTCAGCCTGGACTTGCTGGCATGCTTGAGATCCTGACAGGTATAGTAACTGAGTAAGCCCAAGACCTTTGCCCAGGCAGGAGATCAAGAGAGAAAGATTTCAAAATATGTGACTGGAGGATGAATCAGACACGTGCACATAGGGATGGAAGGAAATGCCAATTTCGATTCTCTCATTTTCTCATTTTTCCAATCTTAAATTTGGTTCTCCACATTTCTGCAGGTATTTGCATTTTTTAAAAAAACCTCATGAACATTCTTTAGCATGTTAGTGTGAATTTCTCTTAATAAACACATTTTTGTATGCCGTTTTGACTAATGTAAAAAATTTTGCAAGCTATTTCTCCTAATATAATGCATTTTGTATGTTATTTTCACTTATATATTCATAATGCACATTTTCCCCTAATATATGCATTTTGTAAACATTGCTTGGTTGGAGAACTCCATCGTAAAATTTGGATAAGGGTGAATTTCAGAAGGTAGTTGGGTTTCAGTTCCGATATTCTTTCGGAAAGTCCACAATTGATAAATTAAGCTTTAAATGCAAACTGATTTAATTTCTGTCCCCATCCCTACATCCGTGTCCCTGTTCTGTATATCTGCCTACCCGCCTGCTTTAATATTAAAGTTTTGGGAGCCCAAAAGGAAATGGATTAATTAACTATTGGCTTTTGATCCATCCTTACTTTAAACCTTTTATCCACTCCCTTTTAATAATATGTAAAAGTATATTTATATTTATAATAAGCAGCTAAAATAAGGCGAATGACCCCTGTTTTAATTGTCTAGGCAATGTTCTTTATTTGTAAAGCCAGCCCCCTTGAGATGATTCCCATTAAGCCGTGGGAACACTGCTGACTTCCCACCTTCTAGGGAAAGACTATCATTCTGGTAGGAGATTCTAATCTCTGACAGCAAAATACCCATCTTTATGACAAATGGGGTATGTGAAAGGAGGATTCATGTCCTGCAATAACACCCCCCCAGGGTAAAATAGGTTCTGTACTCTTATGTAGATTTCCTGTCCATAAAGGCTGGGGCATCCAATGCTAGCAGTAAGGGGCATGTTTAATAGTCATAGTAACAGTGTCACCAGACAGAGTGCTTTTCTTGTCCCCACAGGAATGAATGAACCATTTGCTTATATTGGGGGAGGAAGGACCCTATGTGTTTAGGATCACCAGTGAGGTGGGAACTAGATCTCTCTCCCTAACATGATGCATCAAGCCTGTTCTTATCAGCATAGTCCCACCCCTTCATCTGCATAATCTCATTTTAGGTTTTGTCTATTGGACATAGAGCGTGTCAGAATGTTGGGAACTGGCATCCTATATATAGGGATCTCTGACTGTCAAATGGGAGGAGAGTGTTCAGATCCAGATTGCCTCAGAAATATGCTGAGTCTCTTCCTGATTTTTTTTGGGGGGGTGAGCCAATTTCCACGCCAATCCAGTGTGAGGTACAGGTGGCTTGCTTATCTTTAATTCCAAATTCTGACCTCTTTATTTCTTTACTTTTGAAATATTACTTAATATTTCTTGGTGACTTGTTTATACTTTATAAGTATCAGTTGCAATTTATTATATTGTTGCACTCCTCCCCAATCTCTGAGCAGTGAGATTTCTGGGGTCCCTGTGCTCATCCAGGGTTTGGTTTCCTTTGGGAAGAAGGTCAGCGGAGACTCCGGTGTCTTTATGAAATATGGTTTATTTATTTACACACATTCCAACCTGAGTTTAGGATGGAGGGGTTCAAGGCACCAGCAGTCCAATATCCAGCTTTTCCATCTGGGTTGCAGGAGACATCCTAAAGCCATGGTGCAGAGGGATAGTCTCTCTGCCTGCCTGCAGCCCCAGCCATTCTCTAGACACTTCTAAAAACACTCAAAGCACAAACCTCTGCTAGCAGCCAGAAACGGGGGGAGAAGGCTCTTCTGAAGAGTTTCAATGACAAAAGGATTTTCCTGGCCCATTTCACCAGTTGCTGGGCAACTGATAGACCCATTATCCTACCTGGCCACTCTATTTGTTTAACAAAAGAAATTCATCTGGCCAGCAGAGCCAGACCCAAGGCACAGGATTCCAAATCAGAGGCTGGAAAGGGGACCCACAGGAATCATCCATTCCAACCCCCATGCTCATAACAATATTATGTACAGGGCTGGGAGTACCGGTTCCATAGAAAGGGACACAATATAAATGAAATTATTATTAATCTGCCTTTAAATTTACAGGACCAGATTCAGAACATAGGAACTTATGTTACAAACTGATAACAAGTCACAGATCATTGGCCCACCTAGCACAGCACTGGCTGTACCAGGGATGGGGAATCTGTGGGCTCTCCAGATGTTGTTGGACCACAAGTCTCACTATCCCTGAACATTAGCCATGCTGGCTGGGGCTGATGGGAGCTGGAGTCCAACAACATCTGGAGGTCCACAGGTTCCCCATCCCTGGTCTATACTGACTGGCTCTTGAGAGGCAACTTTCCCAGCTTACAAATGGCAGGGATTGAACTTGGGACCTTGCACATGCAAATTATGTGTTCTGCCACTGAACTGTGGTCCGTGATATCATACATTTCTAAAAGAACCCAGACAAAAATGACAGCATGCATATTCCATGTGTGCTTTGATGTTCATAAAGGAATTCATATGCAGATCTTCCTCCTCCATTGAAATGAATGGGGCAGCTCTTGTGGACTGATGCTCCATGTATTCATCAGCAAGGGAACGTCAGATGGCCAAGGGTGTTCTATGTGTGCCTGTAAGAAATTGCTCCATCAGGGCCTCTAATGAGCTTTGCAGTATTCACATTAGCCCATGGGAAAAGGTCACCGAGTGTATCCATGGCTGCTTATTAATGTGAATCCCGATTATTCAGGTTCGTGGTCAACATTTATTCATCTACTCTTTGTTATGTACTTAAACTAGAACTGTAGCTCAATGAATTTGTGCTGATACAATATCAAACGTATGCAAAGCTACAACTACATTTCAGAATGTACCAAGAGTGGAAAAACCAATCATGCTGATGAGTTAGATAATTATATAAGCAATCTATCATATCCCTGGCACCAGAGCATGCAAATAATGCCCTAGCTTGCAATATCTTGCAGAGATCCATCTTTTCCAGCAGACTATTCTCATTCGTACTGACCTGCTGTGTGAATCCTCATGCAAATTGTGGCAGGTTTTTTCATGTGACCCATGGCCTGGCATTCTGGGAAACAGAGCTAATCCTCCTGCAGTAATGAGGATGAGAGCCAATATGAATATAAGAAGAAGTCAATAGGCATTTTCTCACAGTTCCAAACCTGTTCTACCCCTTCCTAATGCATCCAAATGCACAGCCTGGCACAAGGCATGTACTTATTATGTTTCATCTATAAGCCATCACCGACAACAATATTTACTAGAGATGGTAGCAATTCACCTGGCATCTGATTTTCTTTTTAAATGTATTTTATCAGTTTTAAGCCAAAGCAAGATTCAGACACTGCTTAATTCCTTTCCCCTGGCTTGCTTATTTTCTTATATTTATAACCTACCTTTCTTGCATCATAGAGCCCAAGATGGCATACATGTGGTTGCCAGACAGTCACCTATCTGCGCAGTGACCAGACCACCTTAGTTTCAGCAAGGAAGTAGCCTCATGTGCCTTCAGACCCTACCCTGGGATAAACACGTGTGATATAGACATGAAATCAAAAGATGGCATTCCATGTGCTGGAGGGTAGCATTGTGAAGGTGTTTTTCCTCTATGCATCTCCACAATTATTGCGCTCCATAGCCTGGAAAATAATCGAAAACTAACTGCCACACACAAACATACACACAAATGTTCCCATGATTGACCTTACTATGCAGAGGCTTTTTATTGTGTGAAAAGTTGCTTGGGATGACTTTTTCATGCCCAAATTACTGTGTGAACTGCAACTTGACTTCATATTAGCAAAGGAATCCAACAGCATTATTGTTTGAAAAACAAAATCTGCTAATTTATTAGCAGAGAATATACAATGCAATTTTGTAGCTCTGCCCTATTTTCATAAATAGTTGTAATGACTTCCTCATTCAAGCTGGTTCCAAGTTATCCAAGAAAAAAGGCTCTTCAAATAGCTCTATGCGTGCATGCACACGCATGCATGTGTGCCAGCTGGTATTTTTTAGCAAATTGAACTGCATAATAAGTTAGCTGCAGTTATCCTCCACCTGTACAATGAAATCTAACAGGATGTGGTCAATCTTTGAGCTAAGTTTCATATCAGTTGCATTTCTTGGGGCCTTAGCTAAACAAACCACAATATCACTAGAGGAATGCTAAGCTTCAGCATCATACTCCCATCCTGCCAGCAAAATCAAACAGGCTACTCTTTCTTGCTTTTAATACTGCAGTGAAAATAGCTTTGCCTTCTTAAAACTTCCCTGAAAGGTCTTTTCCTTTAGCTCCAGCAGAAAGTGGAAATAAATTCAGAACTGAATTATCCTAATCAGGAAGGAATAAGGAGCGTCTTTCTTTCCATCAGCATGACCCTGACTCCCCTGTTCCAATTGTAGAATTGCTTTCCTGCCTTTTCTCATTCAACGTCAATTACAGCTACAGCTTTGCACCATCTATCCTTAAGTGAACTTTCCCATCTCCCTCTCCTTCTCCCTCTTTTATCAAAATGGGGCCTCAGACAGCCAAATGTGCATGCAAGTGGTGCAGGTACCAACAAGAGTAGGACTGGAATTGGATGGGGCACTGTGATAGATTCAGAGGTGGATCAATCTCAAGACAGAGTCAGTTGCAGGCCAGGTTCTCAGCCAAAGATTTTCATAGAAAAGGGGGTGGATAAAGATTCCAGCAGGCGGGAGGGAACTGGGCAGCTAAACAGTCAAGAAAACTGGTAGATGGGGTGCAAACCAGCAAGCCACACAAGAATTTGGCTGCTTCCCAGGCAAAGCGCCATTTAGGGCCTGGCTTGATCAGGAACCAGCGGGCTTTCCCAGTGGAGTGAAGCCACAATGTGACCTGCGAGGCCAATACTGTCCATACTTCCACCTCTATTCTGCAATGGCTCAGCATAAGAGACAGCATTATCCCTTATATTCCCAATAGATCACTGCATTTTACAGGAGAGTTTCAATATCAGAAGCTCATGCCACAGTAACTTGGAGCAGGGCTTTAGCATGGATGCCCCTGTTTTGCAGAACAGCATCCCTGTTGAGATACAACCGGAGTCCACTCGTTGTACTTTCCAGAAACAATTGAAGACACCTTTTGTTGTTGCACTTTTCTAGCTGGATGAAAAGATCTCTGCCTTAGATGTACATTTTGTATGGTTTTTAAGCCTGCCCCGGGGGCGGGGGGTTACTGTTAAGAAACTATTTTTAGCTGTTTTTGTGGTATGCTTGTAAATCACCTTGAGATGAATGTAAAAGACAATAAATGGATGAAAAATGAATAAAATAATCCTTCAGTCCTGGCTGTCTTCAATGTCCTTCCATGCTTTCCACAATCTCTCTTTCTTTCTTTGCCAGGCTCCCACTTTCTCCCACACCACTTCCTACACTGGAACCTCCCTGCCTCTACCATTCTAGCTAGCTCTTCCTCCTACTTGAAATTTGTATGCAAAGCACGCTTGTTTTGGAAAGCCTCTCTAGGACTTTCACAGCCTCACCTATGCTGGGCTGTCTGCTACCAATTAAGCCGTCTTCACTACTGCTTTATCAGGCCCTGTCCTGTCCCTTCATGTTTGTCCTCTCTTACACCTCTGGATCAGGTTTAACTGAAACTAGCACAAGTAGCAACTTGTGCAACTGGAGCTGAAGTATGATCCTATGCCAGGGAAAGCCCCATTCCTGTCACATACTTTCATTTATGGCCCACAGTTTATGTGTGAATATCTCTACTTCCATGCACAAGGTGTTAATGAGTGCATCATCCATATCCTGCATACATTCATACACAAGCACAAGCCGTTCTGCTGTTCTTCCATCCCTTTTTTAAATTCTTTGTTTATTTTGTGCACATGGGAATGAGTGACCTAGTAGGCAGGCACAGTGACACACCGCACATGAGTATTTCCACATTTGGGACAATGTGCACTGGCCCTCTGTGTGGTTAGATGGATGGATTATGTCAAGCTTTTGTGATAAATTCATATAACAACATAAGAAGCGCCCTGCTGGATCGGACTATCAATTCCAATATTTTTTGCTTCCCCGAGTGGCCAGCCAGGTGTCTATAGGAAGCCCATGAACAGGACACACGATCAATATCCCCGGCAAAGTGGTTCCACAGTGACTCATATTCGGAGGCATGCCGCCCTCTAATCCAGGAGGTAGCATGAAGGGCCAGTCTACCATTAGACAGAGTGAGGCAGCTGCCTCAGGTGGCAGATGCTGAGGGAAACAAGGTGGACTCAGCCTTGCAGGGGAGGCTGGTTAGTAGAGCAAAGTGGGGTAGAGCCATTATATATCATCATATCTTTCTGCACTTCAAAATCCAAAGCTAGAGTGCAGCAGTCTTGTGACCCTTAGAGACATATTCATGCATTTCCTAACATTTAGTGACTCCCTGGAGTCTTTTCTGTCCATCTCTCTTGGTATAAAGAGAACTGGAAAACCACAGGTATGACTAGGAATTTGATGCCAGTTCGTAGGACTAAAATGTCTAGGTGTCCAACCTTTCTCCTCAGCGGCTGGCTCTTAAATATCTGATGCTACTGTATGAGAATTGCTTAAGTGTCTGTTATATTTTTGTTAGGGAGGAGGATAGGGTGAAAGCCAGAATAAGATGACTCCATCTCCAGTGACCCCTTGGCTCCACCTCCCATTAGCTGCCCTGGCCACTGCCCCACCTGCTCCGTTAGCTTCCAGCACCCTTCATAAACTACACTTCCCAGGATACCTAGGGAAAGCTATGACTGTTTAAAGTGGAATAAATGTGTGGTGTGAATGTGGCCTAAGCCAGCCTGCTGTCCTCAGGTGCAGGATACTATCCTGTCGCCAGTATTGAAATATAAACTGCCAGTCTGGTCAGCTACTGTATATGGAATGCTTGAGATGCCACCTTGTCCTGTGCTTCAGGCAACAAAATGTTTCCATCCAGCTCTGAGCATACAGCCATTGTCCTGCACTGTGATTAATATGGTATAGTTGCTAAAATACATTGGATGGGCCAAACTCTTCCACCTTGAATTCCAGAAGCCCTAGCACTTTGAGCTGAAAACATTTTTTCCATGCCTCTGCAAGTAAAAACTGCTAACAGTGTTGTGCATCAAGGCCTTTGTCATGCTAATTCAATACCGCTTTGATAGTTGATGAGATCAGGAACTGCTACAGTTCAATCTCTTGGGCCCAAATGAACTTGGGAACATCCAAAACTTTGCCATAACCAATTGTTTGAATGGAAATGTGTGTATGTCTATATGTAAACATAAAGGTGTATGTACGTGTAGTTATATGATGGACACAAACTTATTACTTGAAAAAGAGAGTGGAAATGTAATCAACCACAGGATGACACTGGTTTTCCATTAGTTATTACCTGTGAGAGTTGTGTAACAGGGAAGTAAGCGCCTCTGTTTCTCGTCTAGCAAAATTACATTCCTGGCACGCTAAATGTAAGCTTCCTCTGCCAATTACCTTCAGGGAGGCAGCCCAAAATTACTACATTTGTTCTCAATGGGGCCTATCAGCACCACTCCCTCCTATCAGGTAACTCTATTTTCTCACTTGATTGGGACATTTACATGGGAGTTGCCCTAGAAGATTCCTTTATCTCAGCTGGACATCTCATCCCAGATTTCTTTTTCTTTTGGTATGGCTGGCAATGGAATTAGCAATAAGAGTTTGTTGAAGGTTCTGTCTGCTTTAATTTATGGTGAGAAGCAGCACCACTGAAAAAAAGAAGGAAGATTGCTATCTTCTTTTTGCCTGGACAAAGATCTACTTATAAGCATTCTGCTCTTCTCAAACTGTTGATTAATGTTGATGCAAGGAAAAAAAATGTTTGATGTGGACTCACCTCAGGTGGTTGCTTAACATGCCTCCATATTTGTCACTGTAGCTGTTGCACTCAAACTAGAGTGTACAAAATATCATAGGAACATGAGACTTGTTCCAGGAACCTCTTAGTCTGACCCTGGGACTAGCCTAGTAAGCTATGGTGGAGTGTGTGTGCTCCAACCTCAAAAACCTACACATATGCCTTGGAATAGGCATATGCAACACCATAAATGAAAGGCTACCACAAGAGGTGAGGATGATCACCAACTTGGATGGCTTTAAAAGAAGATAGCAAAATTCATGGTGGTTTATGCTATCAACGATGGCTATGTTCTACCTCCATTGTAGGAGGCAGTATGCCTTTGAATACCAATTGGTGGAAACCGCAGGAGGGGCGAGTGCTTGCAGGTTTCCCTTAGCCATCTGGTTGGCCACTGTGAGACCAGGATGCTGGACTACATGGGTCTTTGTCCTGACCCAGCAGGGCTGTTCCACACAACATAGGAAGCAGACATTTAGTGTAGTGGCACCTACCCTTTGGAATTCCCTCCCATTAAATATTAAACAGGTGCCGTCTCTATTATCTTTTTGGCACCTACTGAAGACCTTCCTCTTTCTGAATAGTCAAAGCCAGAATTTTTTTTATTGGGTTTTATGGATAAACAAAAGGAAAAGAAATATGGAAGAATAATATTATATATGATCACGGCAGCAAGATTATTATATGCACAAAAGTGGAAAATGGAATCGATACCAACAATGGAAGAATGGCTATTGAAATTAATGGACTTAGTTGAGATGGACAAATTGACATGCCTTCTTAGAGAAAAAACGACAGATACATTTCTTAAGGAATGGAAGCCTCTTTTGGACTTTTTGTTGAAAGAAAAAAATGAAATGATGATAATGGGATTTGACGATTAATCAAGATAGACTATGGGAAAAAGTGAATTTCGTATGTTTTAGGGGACAGGTTTGATATATATTATATACTTATAGCTGATCTGTAACAAATCGGAAGTCAAGTTCTTTTTTTATTTTATTTTTGTTGTATTGTTTTTGTTGTATTTGTTTTATAAAAATTTGAATAATAAAAATTATTATAAAAAAAAAGACCTTCCTCTTTCAACAAACCTTTTAAAGTAGAGACCTTATCCCAGTTTGCATCTGTGTTGGAACTACTGATTAAGATATTTTTTAAGCTTTTTTTTAAAAAAAGATGTTTTTAAATATGTTTTGTTTTAAGATGTTTTTAAATATGTTTTATTGTAATATATGATGCTTTTGAGTGTTTTCAGTGTTTTTGTTTGCTGTCCTGGGCTCTTACTGGGAGGAAGGGTGGGATATAAATTGAATAAACAAACAAATAAATAAATAGGAACCTGTTGGATTAACCAGGCGTGGTATAAATACTGGGAGTCTGCCAGATCAATACAGAAATATTCTCAGGTTTCAGCTTCCAGCTCAAGCTCCAATTCATGGTCTCAAGGACCACAGACTGGAGAACACACTCTCTAGTTTAGATTTAGTTACAACTACCCACAGCCCAACTGGCTTTGATATAATGGCATTTCATATCAAGACAATTAAGCAGGGATACAATATATTCATAAAATCATGAGTAATGTGGATGAACAGAGAGAGATCCAAAATACTCAGAGTCATCAAATGAAACTGACTACAAATCAGTTCAAGACAAAAGGGGAGAAAGGAAGTACTCCTTTGCACAAAGCATAATAACCATATGGGATTCATTGTCAAACAATGTAGGCCCTATTCATATGCTACTTATGTCCAGGGCACTTGTGGTTTGAAGCAGGCACCAGACTGTGCTTCTCATCCCACCTCTGGCATTGCATCCCGACACTATTCACACCCTCTGATGCCCATATATTGAGCATTCCTGCATAGGAATCCTCTACACACAAACAGCTCCTCGTACATAGAAGCTCCATGCAAGTGGAATACCCAGTTTCACAGGCATCCTTATCACATCAAAACACTGTGTAACAGCAACTGCTAACGTTAAAGGCCTCCTTTGTAGGCAACTACATTCAACATGCAGACATCAAAGGTCAAAGCTATTTCTTCAAACCGTGAGCTTCCTCTTTTGCTTCTAAGTCCTATTAATCACACAAATTAAGGAGTCTTTCTGCTTTCTTACACACTCAAGCAGAGGTAACATTGTTCATTTCATGTGAATGCAACTATAATGATGGCCAATACCTTAGAAGGCTTTTTAAAAGATTTGACTAATTTTATTCTACTGTTACTGTTCTGCCTGTTCCAGTGCATCTCCACCTCTCTTTTCTGAAAATGGGGGCACACAATGCTAGTCAAACCCCAACCCTTTTTCCTGTAAAACCTGGTGGGATCGGCTTGAGCGCATTTTTAAAAATTTGCTTCAAAGAGATTTTGCAGATCAACCTGTTCCCCCTCCAGGTGTGGCCAATGGTAACACATTGCTGTAGGCAACTAGTGCTCTCACAGCCCAAATGTTTTCAGCTATGGTAACTGAAAAGGGGGACTCTGTATTTCAAGGCTGTGTACTTCTAACAGGAAGGTGCTGAGGCTAAATCAGAGCTTGGAAGTAACTAGTTACAAGTAACGAATTACTTGTAATTCATTACTTTTTTGAGTAACGAGTGGGTAATTCCTTTACATTTTGATTGCAATAGAACTAGGAGTAATTTTACTACTTTTGTGGAGTAATTGTAACATTTCCAGAATTACTTCTGGGCATTACTTTGGGGGGGGAGCAGGGGAAGTCTTCTGCTCCTCTGATTTGTGGATGAAAATCATGTACCTCAAACTGGGCTTCTGTGCAGTGTCGCTCTTTCCTCGTGCTCTGTGGATGGGTAGGAGGCAATGAGGGAGGAGGCGGAGAGTGAGACAGGGTGGAGTGGAGAAAACAATTATTTTAAAAAATAGATAGTGGTGGTGAAGAATGGAGTGGAGGGGAAAAGGATCCGGAGGTCAAGAACATGGATAAAGAAGGAGAAGGAGGCAGCAGCAGAATGGAGATAAAGAACTGTGGAGGTGAAAGATGACAACCCGTGTGTGTGTGTGTGTGTGTGTGTTTGCACTTGGCACACAAAGTGGCCTCCACCACCCTCTCTGGCTACTGTGCTGCATTTGCAGTATTTTAACTTTTTTGCATCTCAGGGGAAAATGTTTGCTTGAGTGAGTGTCCCTTCGTTGGTGGCAGGGCAGGGTCTGGGAGGTGGGTAAGTGAGAGACATTATGCTGGCAGGCTGAGTGGGGGGGGTTGCACTTGGTTTGACGTGCAAAGATCTGAGTAGTGGCCTCAGCCTCCCTCCCCACCACCCTTACCAGCAGAGAGACCACCATTGCTATTTTATGAATAAAAATAATTATTCTACTACCTCTGTATGTGTGTGTTTATTTTTAATGTTGTTTTAGGCAAGGCCAGCACCTTGTAGGCTTTTTTTTAAAAGTAACTTAAATGTAATTGTAGTGATTACTTTGGAAGAAAAGTAAAGTAATCAGTTAGTTTCAGAGCAATTGTAATTGTAACGGTAATTACTACTTTTTTTGGCCATGTAACTGTAACCGTAATTTATTACTTTTTAAAAGTAATCTTCCAAGCTCTGGGCTAAATACCAGATAGCTGTTTCCATCATGGCTGCTTGGGGGCTTCCCTGGTGCATGACATACTATTGCCCTGGTCCAGGTTGATCTAGCAATGAAATGTTTATGTGTTTATGTTCTGCAGGTTGACCCCACATGTAGCCCAAGTAATTGGATGCATGGAGTGTGCAGCCCACTTGAAACCTTCAAGGCTTCCCACCCCAGCTGATGAGAAAGTGGATGTTAGCATTCCAGTAAGCTGGAAAAGAGAGGCTATCATAACCTCATGACAGCTCTGGATGTGCACCTTTGGTAATAATACAGTTAGCCATGTGCAGCATTGTGCTAAAGTGTCCATGGCATTTCTGAGGTCTGTACAGTATTGGATGGCCATGTTTATGGCAGCACGGAAGTGGGTGAATGCCATTTCCTCAATGTGTTGCAGGTTCTTCTTGGTTAATGATCCTTATTCAGGCAATTGCAGTATTACATGATAAACTGCCCCCTCAGGAAGAATATTTGCACTTGGATAGAGAGATTTATCATATCAACAGTTTTGCCTCTGATGAAGCATTTTGACTTGTTGGAAGAAGAGGGCTGCCCTTTGAAGATTCTCACTCCATTCTGTTTTTTTTCCTTTGAAGTATTTTTCATCCTGAAGGCATCCCCTCCTCTCTACCCACCCCATATATTTCCATTTAGGGGTCTGCTAGGAAAACTGTTCCCAGGAGGTTAACATCCCATAAGCATTGTAGAATTTTTCAACATTATTATTACTATTATTGTTATTATTATTATCATCATCATCATCAGTAGCCAATCCCAGTGTATTTCCATTGTGTGCCTTCAAGCATATCAGTTGCTTCACTGTTCTTCTTACCTAACTTTATGGCTTGCAGCACAATTAACTCCCATTTTAATACCATTAAATTGGTGTTGCAAAAGCTCTCTGTGCTTATAGAGCGCACGGAATATCTAGAAACATTTACTTTATAGACTACAATTCTATGTTCCTTCTTCTCTGGTCAGTATTGAATGAACTCATTAAGTGTGAGTGAAATGTTCTCCTCAACTATTTTCAAGCCTCATGGTGTTCAGGTATGACATTGGATTTACAGCACCAGGTAGATTTTTCTTCTCAATGCAGCACCAGCCTATAAATCTCAGTCAGAGTCAATGGTATTTTTGCTATTAAGTCAGGGCTAAAACTGAGGCTATGTATTAGATCTCCCATGTTGAAAAAAGCAGCTGGAGTGGGGTCTCAATTTTGATCAGAACAGCAGCACTAGAATCACCTAACACTGCAGAATGGCTTTGCAAAAATTGGATATAGCATCACTTGCAAAACCAACCTATTAATCAAGGGGCCAATATAACCATCAAAAGTATACATTTATTGAGAAATGGTTCCTATTCATCAATTTTTGGAAAGGGAAGCATCCAAGACAATATCCAACCATTTGTCTTTTTTCTGTGTTATAATTGAATATCTAGTCAATTTCTTCAACTAGAAATAGTGGAAACTGTTTGTTAACATGTTCCAGACCCCAATGCATCACAAAACAGTTTAACCAACGTTCTTTTCAGTAATTCATTCTTAGAAGAAACCCCTCCAGGTTTCACCCCTGACCTGCTAGGTCCCACTCTTGACTCCACTGGGTGCCATTCCCCCTGACCCAGTGTATTCCACCCCTTGAAAACCCATGGAGTCACTGTCGCTATGCCCACTATAATGGTAGTTCCCATTGAATGGTAAAGGAGACAGTGATTTTTGTGGTAACAACCATTTTGAATTTCCCAAAATTCCAAAAGCTCCTCAGAACAGGAATCTTGGGGGGGGGGATAAAAATGGTGGCCACTGCAATTCTACCACCACCACCACGAGAATTTCAGTTCACCTTCTGCAACATAGTTGAAATGAAATGGCCTATAATGAGGCGGACAAAATGGCTGAGAAATGGCCCTTGTCCAATTTTTATAGCTTTTCAAAATCCAGTTTCAGGTCTGAAGCTTTGGTTTCAGGTTTGTGGATTCTTCTTTCCCTCTTCCTGTATCAGGAGAAAGCTGATGCAGAAGTAATGCCAGAGGTAATACCAGACATAGAGATCAGAGATCAATGTGGGTGTTACCAAGATATGCAGTGATATCTGAAGACTCCTTTCCCTTGTGCTGCGATTTTCAGTGCTATTGGAACAGAGTTAACACAACATTGGATAGAAGATACTGTGGAGGTGGGAGGAGGGAAACAAGGGATAGTATTGGGTGTAACCATGTATTTGCATCCAATGTCCTATAATCCAGAAACAGCCCGGGGGTAAGACGGCTCTATCAGATTATGAAATTATTATAGCGGTGGAGCATTACAACAAGCTGTAGTAAACACCTCCAAAGTACCAACTGGATGTGTTTGCTACAGAGCAATTGGATAGTAGTCAGGAGACTGTGCAGAATGATCTTCCACTGCCAGCATAAAACAGAGAAGCAGCAGCATGCCCACGGGTGGATCATAGAGGCATTGGAATGTCATTGGTGGGGCTAGAATGGGCACCTGTATGCTCATGACTGTGTCTTAGCTGGAATTGGTGGGAGGAGGTGCTAAGATGAGTCCAGCTGTGGTGCCACCACTGGTTACCAAGCTGAGCCTGTCAAAGGTACATCTGTGAATGCTGGTTGGTTTCTTTATATCTCCTCCCTTCCCTCCCCACTGTTGTCAACAAACTGTTCACAGTATCCCACCGATGAGTAGACAGCCCATGCTCAGTTATTCCCTTAAGATGTCAGGTGATGAGAGAGACATCATCATTTGCACTATCAGAATACTTGTCCTTCTTCCATTACTTGGACTGCTTTCCAGAGTAAACGCCAGCTTAAACTTATGTTGACTATTAGTCATGTCATGATAAGCAAGAATGTGAAGCTGACTCGTGAATATACCTTGCTGGGAGAGTATAACTGCAATGGTCTCCTCAACCAAATGAATAAATACATCTCTTCTATCAAGGATGCATACCTCCAACAGAAATGACAACAGGTTAGGGAGAAGTACAGAAGCGAAACATGTGAAGACTATCATGATATCCTGCTGCCCTAGGCTCCTGCTGTGAGGAAGGGTGGGATATAAATCAAATGACAGACAGACAGACAGACAAAATATCCTCTTTATTTATTATTTATTTTATTATTATTTATTTATTTATTTATTAAATTTATATCCCGCCTTATGGCCAAAAGGCCCTCAAGGCGGCTTACAAAAACATGAATATAACACATCATAAAGCATAAATACAATAATGCAATTCTCAAAATTAAATAACATTATTAAAAGAAAAGAAAAAACATTTAAATGTGTCACAATAAGAGAACCAAACACTTTATAAAAAGGCCTAGATTAAAATCTTCAATTTCCCAGCAAATAAGTAGCATTTTTATTTTTAACATATAAATATACAGTATATAAGTAGCCAAACAATAATAATAAACAACAAACTAATGAGAACATCTCAATATACAATTAAACAATCCCCACACACTTCACAACAGTGTTTAACAAAAATATGCTATAGTCCAAATAACAGCAAAAATGAATCTCCAAAATTAAATCTTGACCCCCAAAACAACTAAAAAACAACTAACCCCAGTAGTCTATAGACATCCCGAGCAGCAGGTTCACGCACACATACACACACACAGTCTCTGGCCCCTTCAGCAGTTGCTGCTTTTGTAGCTGGAGAGAGACAGGACCCCGCCCTTCCAGGCCAGGTGGAAATCAGCCAGAAATGCAGGGAGCAGGACTTGCAGAAACTCACACAGGTAGACTTTGCTCAGGTGGAATGAATGACAGTGGCAGGCTCCATACCCCATCTACATGTTGTACATAAGGATGGGGCACTCAGGCTACACTCGGGCTACATTCAGACAGCAGTTTATTCCATTTCCCCAACATTTCCTTACCTGATAATTTCTGCATTTCATCTGATCTCCCACATGACGTAAACGCCACTTCTGGAAATCTAGCAGAATCTAGAGAAAGTTTAATGCTCATTTAGTGCTCATTTCCATGTTAATTGTTTCCAGGAAAAATCCCTTTGCAACCCCATTAATCCAGAAAAACTCAGGAGTAAAGTGACAAATTTGGGAGCTGAATACAGGCGCATAGTTCTTTCCTGCCGTTTTCACGGAAAAGAAGTGTGCATGTGCGGAGTAGTGACATGTTCAATGACCTTCACTGGTGTGTCACACCACACCCACTGGTGTGATTGAAATTTAGCATGACATGGCAGTATATCGTTCAAAAAAGCCACAGTTCCATAGTGCAACAGGTTCTGCAGTGTGAAAGGAACATTTAAAATTGGGATAGAACTACTATCATTACAATCAGTAAAACTAATGCAATAAACCCCATGTCTGAATGCAGCCCCAGCATAATGAATGCCTGTAGGACAGAGAGAGAGAGAGACTGCCATCATGATGCCAATCTAGGCACATTCATTCTGTTTGAATTAACCTCTGAAAGCAGGCTTTAGTGTCCAAGCCCGAGAGCTGCAAAGATATTTGCCTTTTATCATATAGTATTCAGGATATCTGCACACACACACAGGTGTGCCATTAAAAAAAACACCCCCGTGCATATTTTTCAGTTCTGCTACTGGCTTTGAGCTGTTTCCTATTCTTTCTGAATGCTCACTTTAAATATTTGTGCTTTTTGCTTCATATTCCCCATTTCTTGTTTTTACACTCTGCTTTGGGTGCTTTTTGACCTCATAATCTCTCCATCCATGACATCACAATTGGTTGCCTTGGAAAGTCCCACAATATCAAACAAGTGTTATGGGCAAAGGTTACCTTGCAGAAGAAAGATAGAGATTTCATGGGAAAATCCATTAATACTTAAATATAGTGTGATAGGAAATATCATAGTATCTTTACCAAAATCAGTTACATAACTTTAAGCGAAGCATTCAAGTCAGATGAGACCATATCTGTTCCCCATATCTTCCATTTCAGTAATAATTGAAGTTTTATACACACTTACAGAGTTTATGCACATATATAGCAAAAACAACAACAGCAAAGCTATTGTGAATTTCCAAAACCATTCTGAATAAATCCAATCTTGGTATGATACTGCTTGCAATTACAGTTAATAATAGGGATGTTTCTGCTCTGAGAATCCACAAACACTTTACAATCAAGAAATATTTTTCTCTTATTTACTTATAACCCTCAAAGACAGGGAAAGATGCGCAATCCCTTCCAAATGTGCAGCTGCATGTTTTCCTGTTCTGTCTATAATGCATGACAGTGTAGAACATATCAAAAGAAATCCAAAAAGATATACACAGGTTTATTAAGTAAGCCGCAAAATGCCCACCAGATGGTAAAATTGGGTATAGTGAGATTATGCTAGTCATATGACATCAGGTACAGGAAATATGGGTGTGTTTCACCCAAAACCGCCTGGTGGCCCAACCCTCGAGGCCTGCAGAGCCTAATTAGGCCCACTAGGCTGGACATTTCTCACTTCTTTGGGAAGAGGGACTGACTGTTAAACTATTCTGGGAACTGGAGCTCTGTGAGAGGAGAAACGGTCTCCAAACAACTCTCAGCACCCTTCACAAACTACAGTTCCTATAATTCTTTGGGGAAAGGCATGACTGCTTAAAATGGCATAGGGGAATAAATGTGTGGTGTGAATATGGCTTTAGTGGGAGATGTATCACACAAATAAATTTGTGATGAAGAAAGAGATTTATTACACACACACTTTTGTAAAAATACAAGCCAGTGTATATCACATTGAAGTCATGGTGATAATAAAAACATCAATAAAACATCAGTAAAAACAACTCATAAAAACATCCATAAATACTGGTCGGTTAAAAGAAAATTCACATTTCAAAGTCCTATCTATACACTGTTTTTAGGTGACATCTAAATGAAGGACAGGATGATTCTTGCCGAATCTCTACTGGTAGAGAGTTCCACAGGGCAGGGCAAGGCAGGCCACACTAAAGGCTCAGTCCCTAGTGAAGGCTAACTAAACCTCAGGGGCATGGGGAACCCCTGGAACTGCCCCATCAGAGGATCTCAGTGATCAATGCGGAGCATAAGAGATCAGACGGTTCTTAAGGTACTTTGGGCCCAAGTTGTTCAGGGCTTTGTGAATTAACACAAGAACCTTGAACAAGCCAGGTAGCAAATTGACAACCAGTGCAGCTCAGGAAAGGAGTTACATGTTGCCAGTAGTCTGCTCCTGTGAGCAGCCTAGCTGCGGCATTCTGCATTAGCTGCATCTTCTGAATTAGATCCAAAGGTAGCTCCACATAAAGCACGCTACAGCAATCTGTAAAATGGCTGACAGTGACACAAAGGTACTGATGACTCTCTGAAGCAGGGGAAAGTAGTGGATATAATCCTCTATGCAATTCTTAGCATGAAGTGGCATTTGTGGGGCTCTCACTCAGGGAAAGTTTTCTAGGTTCCGCAAACACAACCATTCCCTTTCAATTTTTTTTACCCACATCAGTTCCGGTGGAGAACAATATAGAGGCAGACAGAGCCATTTACAGAGGTGCAGGGTATGATTATAGAAGCTGCAAAGAAACCCCAAAACATTCTGAGTTAGTCACAAGCAAGAAACAAGAATAAATAAATCACTGTGTGTGTACAGTGAATGCCCTGTGTTATAGTACAATTTTGTTTTTAAACTGCTATTAGAAGAGAACATTTTTAAGAAGGCAAACAATAAGAATTCAAAGTAAGCACTTTTTATTTTAGTAGTTACAAGAGGAGGAACCTTCCTTTTATTTAATATATTAAGCAAGGACAATTATTGCTTAATATATTAAGCAAGAACTCTGTCTCTCTATGGGGGATCGAAGATTCTGCACAGAATACCACTTTTTTTGAATGCAATATTAGCATCGACTAGGAGCAAGGCCTTTACAGCAGTCTGCCCAATGTTATGGAGTGCATTTGTGCCCAAGTCTCATTCGAACTCATCACTTGCCTACTTTCAGAGTCAGGCAAAAATATTTCTGTTCCACTGGACTTTTGAGAGAGCAGCTTCTGTTAACTTAGACAGAGAGATCTGAAGCTTGGTCTGTTGCTACTGTTGATCTGTTTTACTGTGTTAATTGATTGGTTTTACTTATTATAATTATTTTTATTAATTATATTTCATGCTGTAAAGTGTGTTCTGGACAATTGTGTAAAAAGCAGTATACAAATATTGTAAGCACACAAACAAACAATTGTATGTTCTTCAAGCGAATTCCTTCAATAATTCCCTAGGAATAATTGCTGCTGCTGCCTGGTTCTCTGAGGCCAGGTGTCATCTTGTTTCAGAATAATTGAGCAATGGGCAGACTTTCTGGAGCTGTTAAAGAGACTTCATAAGCCTGAGGAAGTGAAAGGTTACATCCATAAGGTGCAAAAAGTGGCAGAATATATCTTTACCAGAGTAAGCAGCTGAGCGCCTGTGACACGAGCTTTGGATCATTTGCACTGGGTCCCTGTGGTCAATAGGCATCATTTAAAATGCTGGTTACCACCTCTACAGCTCTCAGTGGCCTGTATCTTTGGGGCATTCCCATCACCTTACCAATTCCTTCCCTCTTAGGAAGAGGGATTGACTGTTAAACCACTCTGGTAATTGTATCTCTGTGAGGGGAATAGAGATTTCCTGTCAACTCTAACCAACGTTAACAAACTGCAGTTCCCAAGATTTTTGGAGGGAAGCCATGACTGTGAGTCACTGGCCTGAACCAGCAGGCTCTTCTTATGTTCTTATGGTATGATACTACTTTAAATATATTTATTTATTTATTTATTTATGTAATTTTTTATAATAAATATATTGTGCAGATGGGGCCTCACTTTTGTAGGCCCAGAATAAGAGGGTGTTTATTGATGAACATGCTAATTCACAACTGCATAGGGAAAGCAAAGCAGCCACAAGAAGCTAAAAGGTGAAATCTTAGCTCCAAACAGTGTTTTTTTCCTCCAATGGGCACCTGGAAGCTGTTCCATGTTGCTCCGTTGACTTCTCCCAGCAAGGCAGCTTTTACATAATTAATCAGTGAGGGATTTATTTTTTAATCAGTGCAGCTGTGAGTTAAAGACACATTTATTCATTCATTTATTTATTTATTAAATGGCACCTTTGGGGGGACCTTTAACTAATCCAAGGAGAGGGGTAGTGTGAAAAAGTGACAGAGACGAAAAGGGATGAAATGTAATAGGCCTGAAGTGTGCTAGGCACTGGGAAACAGCATCTATGAAATGTTTATTTATTTGTTTGTTTGTTTGCTTGCTTGCTTGCTTATTATTTGATTTATATCCTGCCCTTCCTCCCAGCTGGAGCCTAGGGCGGCAAACAGAAACATTAAAACACATCAAGACATCATAAAAACAGACCCTAAAATACACCAAAACAAAACAACTTTAAAAGCTTTTAAAACATCTTTTAAAAAAGGTTAAAAAACATATTGTTTTTTAAAAAAACATATTAAAAAGCAATTCCAACACAGACGCAGATTGGGATAGGTCTCAACTTAAAAGGCTTGTTGAAAGAGGAAAGTCTTCAAAAGGCGCCAAAAAGATAACAGAGATGACATCTACCTAATATATTAAGGCCCCTCGCTGGATCCTCACCTTGTAGTGGTGAGTGGGCTTGCATGTTCCAATGAACCCTGTGAGCAATGCCGTCAGGAGTCAGGTACTCCCAGCAGGGTCACCCATGGCAGTAAGGTCAAGGAAGAGGAACCAGACAAAGAACGATCCAAGAAAGTCCTCAATAGCAGAACAGGCGGAGGATAACAATGTGTATGTTACAACAGCTGTGAAGGCGGATGAAGCCTGCAGCAGATAGAAGACTTCCAATAGTCGTGGTATCCACGCCATTGGATCAAAGCCTTTTTCTGTCAAGATTGTGTGTTGATCGTCATGCGCCAATTTCCTCACATAAAACAAATTCACTCACAGGCATCTTCCAACCAAGTCCCATGGTGATTGGCAAGTGGCTACGGGGGCAGGACTGTGAAATCCAGAAGCCCCTAGTCATGGACCGGCATATGGGCGGTGGATACAGTCGTCCTGGCTCAAGTACTGAGGCAGTTGAGTAGTTCAGCAGCTATATCCACAACTGAGCAGTCCTATTCAGGACCCACTCTGCTCATCCCCATATGGGGAGGGGGCTAGAAAAGGTGCCCTAAACAGTCTGCCTCATCTCTCTCCCTGACTGGATTACCGCATCCAGTGGGGTCACCACTTCGCGGTCGCAAAAGACAATTGTACTTTGGAACATGGAATATACGGATATTGCTGGACAATACAGATAGTGAATGTCCTGAACGCAGGACTGCCATCATTGTGAGGGAGTTGAGATGTTTTAATATTGACATAGCAGCACTCCAAGAAACTTGAAGACCAGGGGAAGGACAACTGAAGGAAGAAAAAGGAGGTTATACCTTCTTCTGGAAAGAACTGCCTGAACAAGAACAAAAAATACACGGAATAGGCTTTGCTATTAAAAATAATCTTGTGAAGCTCTTGTCAGAAGTTCCTATTGGCTTTAATGAACGACTCTCAGCTGTCCGGTTAAAACTTGCCAGAAACCAGCAGGCAACTATTGTAAGTGCTTATGCACTAACATTAGATGCTGATGAAGACATCAAGGAAATTTTTTATAACCAGCTGGACACCATCTTATCAGAGATACCTGAGGATAAAATTATCCTCTTGGGCGATTTCAGTGCAAGAGTTGGGCATGATTTTGATTTATGGCCAGAAACCATTGGGAAAGGAGTTGGCAATAGCAACCTGAATGGCATTCAACTTCTAACTAAATGTGCAGAGCATAATCTTGTTATTACAAACACACTCTCTCGCCAGAAAAATAAATTTAAAACATCATAGAAGCACCCTCGGTCAAAACACTGGCATCTCCTGGATTACATAATTGTCTGTGCCAGAGATCATTGTGATGTACTCCTCATTAGGGCCATGACGAGTGCTGATGACTGCTGGACAGATCACAGATTATTTCGATCCATCTATGGACCAACAAATTAGGGTGCAAATTCCTCACATTCAATGGATGGTACCAAACGTCTTAAGGATAAAGAGCCTATTGCACTGCGCTGGAAAGGGCATGACCATGACCTCCTTAATCGTAACTCTGTTGTGGCTGGTGAAGTCTTCTCGCAAATTCCACAACAAACTAGAGATGAGCTTTCAGTATCCCCTAATTCGGATGAAGTCAGTAAAGCCATCAATCAAATGAAGAACAAAGCTAGTGGAGCTGATGGGATTCCTGCTGAAATCTTTAAAGAATGTGGCCCTGAACTTACACAACAGCTTCATAAACTCATCGAAAAAATCTGGATGAGGGAGGAGATCCCAGAAGACTTTAGGGATGCCATAATTATCACCCTTTTTAAGAAGGGTGATACAACAGATTGTGGGAACTATCGAGGTATCTGTCTTCTTGCTACCGCAGGTAAAATCCTTGCAAGGACCCTCCCAAATTGACTCTTACCGATCTCAGAGAATGTCCTCCCAGAATCTCAAAATGGTTTCCGCCCTTCCAGGAAAGCAGAATCGACCTTTATATATGGCATTTATTGATCTGACTAAGGCCTTTGATACTGTGAATCAAACCGCTCTCTGGACCATCCTTCTGAAAACTGGATGCCCTGATAGATTTGTGAATATTTTGCGACTCCTTCATGACAACATGACAGCGACAGTTTTGGACAACAATGGCTTTCAGAGTGATCCATTCAGAGTCGGATCAGGAGTAAAACAGGTGCATCATTGTTCCTACCTTATTTGCTATCTTCATTGCTATGATTCTACACCTTATTGAGGGGAAACTTGCTACTGGTGTGGAAATCATATATCGAACAGATGGAAAGCTTTTTAATCTCAGTAGGCTGAAAGCAAAAAGCAAGGTAATGTCAACCTCTGTCATAGAACTTCAATATGCCGATGATAATGTGGTCTCCACACATTCAGAGAAAAATCTTCAAACTATCCTAAATGTCTTTGCAGAAGCATATGAGAAGCTTGGGCTCTCACTTAATATTAAAAAAACCAAAGTGCTTCATCAACAGGTGAGAACTAGTCCCTCTGTAGCACCATCAATCCAGCTTAATGGTGTGACACTGGAGAACATTGATCACTTCCCCTATCTTGGCAGACATCTCTCTGTAAAAGCTGACATCGATGCTGAAATTCAACATCGTCTGAGCACTGCGAGTGCCGCATTCTCCCGAATGAAGCGTAGTGTGTTCCAGGATCAGGATATTCACAGAGAGACCAAAATGCTTATTTACAAAGCTATTGTACTACCGACCTTACTGTATGCCTGTGAAACATGGCCCATCTATAAACTCCACTCCCAACTTCATGGAAGATTCCACCAACACTGCAAATTACTTGGGAAGACAGACAGACTAATGTTAGCGTTTTGGAAGAAGCAAAGACTACCAGTGTTGAAAGAATGATCCTCAACATCAACTTCGCTGGACTGGCCATGTTGTTTGAATGCCTGATCACCGTCTTCCAAAGCAGCTACTTTACTCCCAACTTAAGGATGGAAAACGGAACATCGGTGGACAGCAAAAGAGGTTTAAAGATGTTCTTAAAGGGAATCTAAAAACATGTAACATGAACATCAACAACTGGGAAGTCTTGGCCCATGAACTTCCCAAATGGAGGTCAGCTATTATCAAAGAAGTTGTGGACTTCGCAGAAGCACGAATACAGGGCAAATAGGACAAACGAGCCAAGCGGAAGGCACGTCAAACAAATCCTCATCGTGACCATCTTCCATCTGGAAACCTATGTCCTCACTGTGGGAGGCTGTGTGGATCCAGAATTGGCCTCCACAGTCACTTACGGACCCACTGTTAAAGACCTTATCTTGGAAGACAATCTTACTCGGCCACTAGTCATTGCCAATGAATGAATGAATATTTAAGGGAAGGGTATTCCACAGGGTAGGTGCTGCCACACTGAAGGTCCGTTTCTTATGTTGTGCAGAATGAACCTCCTGATAAGATGGTATCTGCAGGAGCGCCTCACCTGCAGAGCTCAGTGATTGACTGGGTATATAAGGGGTAAGACTGTCTTTCAGGTATCCTGGTCCCAAGCTGTATAGGACTTTGTACACCAACTAGAACCTTGAACTTGGCAATTCTTTCAGCAGCAGGGTGACATGTTGGCGATACCCTGCCCCAGTGAGCAGTCTCACCACCGCATTTTGCACCAGCTGCAGCTTCCTGATCAACCTCAAGGGCATCCCCACATAGAGCACATGACAGTAATCCAACCTGGAGGTTACCAGTGCGTGGACAACAGTGGTCAGGCTAGCCGGTCCAGAAATGGCTGCAGCTGTCTTACCTGCCGAAGCTGGTAAAAGGCACTCCTAGCCACAGAGGTCACCTGGACCTCTAGCAACAAAGATGGATCCAGGAGCACCCCCAGACTACGGAGCTGCTCTTTCAGAGGGAGTATGACCCCATCCAAAGCAGGCAACTGACCAATTAACCGAACTTGGGAACCACCAACCCCCAGTGTCTCCATCTTGCTAGTATTCACGCAGTTTATTGGCCCTCATCCAGCCCACCACCGAGTCCAGGCAGTGGTCCAGGGCTTGCACGGCCTCCCCTGATTCAGATGTTAAAGACAATTGAGCTGGGTATTGTCAGTATCCTGCTGACACCTTGCCCCAAATCTCCTGATGACCGCTCCCAAGGGCTTCATATAGATGTTAAACAGCATGGGGGACAAGATGGTACCCTGCACAGCACAACTGCCAGGGGGCCAAAAGACAGCCACCCAATGCTATTCTTTGAGAACGACCTTGGAGATAGAATCGGAACCACTGTAAAACAGTGCCTCCAATGCCTATCTCACGAAGTCAGCCCAGAAGGATACCATGGTCAGTGGCATCAAAAGCTGCTGAGAATAACAGGGTCGCACTCCCCCTGTCCTTCTCCTGATAAAGGTCATCCATCAGGGCGACTAAGGCCGATTCAATCCCATAACCAGGCCTGAACCCAGACTGGGATGGGTCAAGATAATCTGTTTCATCCAAGAGTATCTGCAACTGCTGCACCACAACCCTCTCAATCATCTTCCCTAAAAAGGGGGTATTTGCAACCTGTCGGTAGTTGTCACAAACCAATGGGTCCAGGGTGGGCTTTTTCAGGAGTGGTCAGATCGCCGCCTCCTTCAAGGTGGCTGGACCCACTCCCTCCCGCAATGATGCATTGACCACACTCTGGATCCACTTGGTCAAACCCCCTCAGCAAGCTTTAATAAGCCAAGAAGGGCAAGGGTCAAGAGGACACATTGCTGCCTGCATCATCGCAAGCACCTTGTCTACGTCATCAGGCTGCATCAACTGAAACTGTTCCCAAGAAGTTGCAGCAGATGTTGCACTGGACACCTCATTGGGAACTACGGTAGATGTGGATGGAGCATCAAGACTGCTACGGAGGCAAGCAACTTTACCTTCAAAGTACCTTGCAAAAAATTCACAGTGGGCCTCCAAAGGGTCTAAAACTCCATTTCCTGGAGTTAATATCAACAGACCCCTGACAATATGGAAAAGCTCCACTGGACGGCTACTTGAGGATGCGATGGAGGCAGAGAAATGGACCTTCTTCGCTGCCCTCACCGCCGCACAGTAGGCATGGTTATAATGTTTTACTCATGCCCGATCAGCCTCACAGCACGTCTTTCGCCACTTGCACTCTAGCCGTCGTACAGCCTGTTTCACTGCTCTTAGCTCACTGGTGTACCAAGGTGCAAACCAGGCTGCACAATGCTGGAGAGGGCGTTCGGGGGCAACCATGTCAAGAGCCAGATGCACCTTGCTGTTCCACAGCGTGACAAGAGCTTCAACAGGGTCACCTGCTCTATCTACTGGGAACTCCCCCAGGGAGTTGAACATTTTGATTTTTATTGTCAACTTTTTAATTAAAAGGGGAGGGGTGGGAGAGAGACATTTTACAATTTAGCAACATATGAGTACTGGCACCTATATTTTTTAAAACCCTGGCTCTAATCCACAATAAATAGAAACAATGTTTAACTATATCATCATTGCCCATTTACCACAACAGCAGAGATCCTTGCACTGGTTTGAATGTGTGGTGGTGGAGATGATACAAGTCTGATCTCCCCCACCATATATTCAGATCAGCACAAGAGACTCTGCTATTGAGCCATGTCTCCTTGTGATGTTTGACTGAGGATGCAAGCTGCAGTCTTCTCTATAGAACTCAGTCTCCAGAGAAGCCCGGCTGAAGCCTTCCTTACAGGCATTTATGGAGAAAGTGAAAAGTTTTTCTTTTTAGCTTAATGTTTGATATTCTACTCTGATGTTGCTGCTTGTTGTGTCTGCTATTAGTCTATTAGCTTTTGCTGTTTATTTTGCCATTTTCATTGTATATTATTGATTCTATTGTATCCAGCCTTAGGCAGATTATTTCTCTGAAACAGCAACTAATAAATTTGGAAAAAATAAAATAATGGTGCTTAAGTACTAACAACAAATGAAGTTCCAGGATAACTAGAAAGCAAAAACAGTATATTCAAGCAAGCAGGGAAATAGAGAATTCAAACAGTGAGAACTGCCTCCTTTTTACAAGGACCAATTAGAATCTGGAGTTATGACACAATGGCTGAATATTTCCCTTGTGGCTAATCCTTAGGGGTGCTTCCAAAATTCATCTAATCCAAATTTATCTCCACATTTTAGAGCTCTGGATTTACTGTTCTTGTTTGAATTAATGTGGTCTGTGCATTAGAGATTCTCCTTTGTTCCACTGTGTTAATTTACAGGTTTTGTACAAAGCCTTGGGGTGTGAGGTACAGTTGCTATATTGCCTGGTTAGCCGGATTTTACCCAAATTCTAGTCATGCTACCCAGTGCCCACTTAGCCCATTAGGTGGCTCAGATTCCAAGCTTTCATTTTTAAAAAAGCGAGTCTCTATCCCTTGTGGATTCAGACATAAAAGGCAAAATGGAGGGAGTTTTCTGCCTATATTGTGAGAAATCAGCCTATTCCCACCTTCTATTGTTCTTAGCCAATGAGCGACACCACAGCTGTCCTGGGAAAATCAAGAATTTTAGTCTGCCTGCCTACTGCATATGTAGAATCTAGCAGTTTAGAAAATTGCACATGCTCACTTGACCAACACATGCAGCTCCACCCCTTATCCATAGACTTTCTGGTTGAGTCATCAAGGAGAAGCAGCCTTCATCTCAGTTGCCTCTGTATCTCAGGGTATGTGTCTGAAGTGATGAATGCAATGGGAGTGGCTGCCTGGGGATTGTAGATGGGGATTGCCTACCCCTATGTTAGGGCATCAATTTCCCTGCTTTGTGGATTGTCTTACCCCTTATATACCCAGTCAATTATCATTCTGTGCAGTTGAGGGCTTCCTGAAGATACCATCTTATCTGCACATCATAGGAAGCGGACCTTTAGTGTTGTACCATTGACACTTTGGAATTCCCTCCCCATCAATATTAGAAAGGTGCCATCTCTGTTATCTTTTTGGCTTTTTAAGATATTTTAAAAGTTGTTTTTTAAAGATGTTTTGTTTTAATATGTTTTTATATATGTTTTGTTTTAATATGTTTTGAAGTCTTTCGTTTTTAAGATGCTTTAAAGTACTTTCAGTGTTTTTGTTTGCCACCCTGGGCTCTTTCTGGTAGGAAGGTTGGGATATAAATTTAATAAAGATATATATATGTGCACAGTGGGGGGGTGTCACCTTTCCCCCCCTTAAGAACAATAGGGAACGACTTTTTCCTCCTTAAGACCAATAAGAATGGAACAACTGCCCTGTCTAATGCTAGCACAGCTTGCCAGCTCTCTAGGATTCAGTGCATTTTTTATTTTATTTTTTAAAAAAGAGATGCCAGCACTCAAGTCTCTATCAAGTTCCAGCCTTTATCATATATACCTGATCTGGTATGTGAGAATCAGTGTACTAAAGACACTTATCTCATGTTCAGATGCTACTCTCTTAGATAAAATGATTGACTGAACTGATAATAGTGAAATCTTTATTTCTGTATGTGTTACAAGTTGTAGTGGTGTGTTGATTTGTAGAACTGGAATATGGCAACCCTAGGTGTGAGGGCATGCCCATGGGGGCATCCCTATTACCCATCAGGGGAAAAAGTGTCAGTTAAAGTTTTTAAATCTGTCTTGAACTCACAGCTGCACATTAAAAAATCAATCCCTCACTGATTAAGAATGTAGAAACTGCCTTGCTGGGTCAAGTCAATTAAGCAACATGGTTCAGCGTCCAGGTTCCCACAATGGCCCACTAGATGTCTCTGGGAAGGTCAGTTGGATGGTAGTAGCCCCTTCTCATTGTTGCTCCCCAGAGTGGCATGCTGAATCAGAATATGGAGATTATACAGAGTCAGACCATTGGTACATCTAGCTCAGTATTGTCTACACTGACTGGCAGCAGCTCTCCAGGCTCTAAGGTAGGATTCTCTCCCATTCCTTCCTGGAGATGCCAGGGATTGAACCTGGGGCCTTCTGCATGCAAAGCAGATGCTCTACCACTGAACCACGACCCTTTCCCAGCTACAACTAGTAGCTGTTGATAGCCTTGTCCTCCATGAATTTACCTCATCCCCCTTTAAAGCCATCTAATCTAGGAGCCTTCACCACGTCTTATGGTCATCATCACTGGTGAGGTGGTTCAGTACAAGGAAACTGCCAGTTCCAATGGGGTAGTGATATAAGGGGAGGGCCTTTCCTGCCATTACCTGTAGGTGCTAGGGGATGGCCCTGGAGGCGTAGGGTGCCACACCCAGCACCATGCAAGCACATGTGGATGGCTGCCCCAATGTTGCCTGCACCTACACCAAGGCAACCACCATGCATTTGCACTATACCATCAGTCTCAAGCATCCCATGCCACTACTTACTCCTTTCAGAGCATAACAATAACAGCAGGAAGTCCCTCCCTGCTCTGTCACCATACTTTGGCAACCACTGGACCATCTCACCAGCCACCACTGCTTGTAATATCAAAACTGGACCTCATCTATTAATCATAGGAAGCTGCCTTATATGGACAGACCATCCATCCATCTATCTCAGTACTGACTGGCAACAGCTGTCTAGGTTTTCAGACAAGGGACGGTCCCAGCCTACCAGGAGATCCTAGGGATTGAAACTGGGGCCTTCTGCTTTGCTATGGCCCTTCCATTTTGCTACAGCCTTTATAAAATAAATCAAGTTAAGCTGCAACCCTATGCACATTCTCTTGGGAGTAAACCCAGTGTAATGCAGCAGGACTTTCTTTTGAATAAACACGCATAGAGTTGCATGATAAATCTTCAGTTAATTAACCTGTCTTTTAAAGGAAGGATGAGGAAGCTGTGGCGCTCCAAATGCAGAGCTTGGCAAAGTTACTTTTTTTGAACTACAACTCCCATCAGCCCCAGACAGCATGGCCACTGGATTGGGCTGATGGGAGTTGTAGTTCAAAAAAGTAACTTTTCCAAGCGTTGTTCGACTCTAACCCCTGTCAACCCCAACCGGGATGGCCAGTGGTGAGAGATTATGGGAGTTACAGTCTAAAGACATCCAGCGGTTCCTTGTCCTTGTATAACAGCTTCCCCAGACATGTTAAATCATTTCCAGTTTCCAGCTTTTGGTGTGGGGTGGAGCTGCCCTCCCAACACTGCAGCTTAGCTAGATGGGGTTGGGCTGATGGCAAGGTCGGGGCCTTGCAGGGGCACTAGCAGGAGCATTCAGTTGGCTCTGGTGCGGTGCCCACACAGCACCAGCCTAACCACCATCTTGCCCCAACCCCGCTCACTTAAGCACAGCTACACCAGTGTTGGGAGAGTGGCTCCGGAGCTCTGTCCCACCGCACAGGCTGCTACTGATCATTACATTCAAGCTGATGAAGTTATTTTTAGCAAGACTTGTGGGGGTCGTTTGGGGGTTTTTTTGTTTTCATTTTGGTAATGTTTACAAATTATATTCAAACCTCCACAAGAAACTGACTGTTTTTAGGACACAGGAGAAGTACAGAGAAGCAGAGTATAATAAGAGATGATCATGTTTTCCTCATGAAGTCTGCTCCTCTTAGATGCCGCAATCACTAAGTTGCCGTGAATGGAAACTCATACCCAGTCTATAAACATAATGTTGTTTACATCTTTAACTTATGATGATATTCCGAATAAAAATAGTTATAAAATTGCACAGCTTTTGCACCGCACCATAAAAATGGGAGCATATATTACATTAAGCAGGAAGGAGCTGTATCTCATTTAAAACACATAACCACATAATTTTGTAGATATGTATCTATAGAGAGATATATCTATCTATGAACAATGAAATTGTCCCAAAATTAAAAAACCTTCTGGCGATGTATTTGTAAACATAATCAGCCCATAATCCAATAAAGAGACTCTGCTTTGAATTAATGTGAATTACTTCTCTGTTTGGCTTTATATGTGTAGAACTTTTCATTTCAACTATTTCACTTTTTTCATCTTTGTTTTGTGAAAATGCAATTTTGGACTTCTCTCCCCTCCCCCCGCTTTACTTATAAACAGAAGAGATAGGCTTTTAAGGAGAGGGATGGGGAGAGGAAAATAAAGTGGAGCTGTGGAAATATTAAAATGTATATAATTCTTTTATACCTGGAAACAAGGAAGAAGGGAAAAAGCAAACCCCATTTCTCAGAACTTCTGGCCTGAAACACTTTGCATTTTAAAAAGAATCCATCACTTCCATCTTTTTTATGATTCTGATAATGAGAATGAAAGCTATATTGTTAAATGGAAAGTGCAATGACTTTATACAGACATAAAAAATAGAAGGAACCACTGCTTTAATTTAGATAATTTAAAACAAAAGTTTCCCATTGACAACCTTTTAGTTATAATTCATTAACCCTACCATTTGACAATTATTTTTTTCCATATAAAAAGCAAGGCCAGTATCAAATTAAATTCTTTGACGTTTATACTGGAAAATAAATGAATTTAAAGATAGACGTTGGCTGTGTAGTATTTACTGTGGGGAGCACAAGTTGGACCACATTTGTTCAAATTGTATTTAAAAATGGCACATTCAAAGGTTGTCATTAGCTTGGTGTGTTCCATACTGGGGATTGTGTTCCAGGGTTACAGTTCACCCTTGGAGGGCAGAAAATGTTTTCATGAGTTGAGAAGGCCAGAAAGGAACACTGATAGCTGTTACATTGCAGGCATGGTTGCTGTAGATTCCATGCTGGGACTTCGCTTCCTCCCTCCCACCTTTCCATCTTAATCTGTCTCACACACACACACACACCACAGGGTGTACATCTATTGTTATTTAAAGCTAATTTCAAATGATAAATCCTAAGTGTGAGGACTCAAGAGTTCTATTCTCAAGGTGGGTCTTTAAGGTGAAATCAGTTCATGTCCAGCATCTCTGGAGTGGCCCATAGACATTATCTACACTATACCATCAGTACAAACATAGGCTTATACTATTTGGACTACCACATAAAGAATCAGATGAATTATATTTTGGTAAGCAAACTTAAAATTTGCTGTTAGAAATCCTAGATAGCCTACCCCTCACAGAATTGCAATTCCTAGGATTTCATAGAGCAGAGGGAACCAACATGTCCCTTTGTCTGTTTGTCTGTCTATCTATAACTCACTAGGAAAGCAAAGCATAGTCCAGCCTTTTCCAACCTTGGGTCCTCAGATGTTGTTAGACTACAAGTCCTATCAGCGCTGGCCAGCTTAGCCGATGGTGAGGGATGATGGCAGTTGTAATCCATCATCATCTGGGGACCCAGGCTTGAAAAAATCTGGTATAGCCTAGATTTCTGCCAAATAACTCTATGGCTTTGTGTTTATCACAAAACAGATGTGGGCATCCGTGAAGGGTGTGTCAGGAATGCTCTTTGTCTCAAAAAGAAGTCCATGAAATTGTGCTGTCCTTCTGGACCCCAGGAAGCAAGTCATCCACATTGACTTAAGCAGCAAGGGTCATCCCAGGGATACTGAATTATCCAAGAGTGATTCTAGTGAATTGGTTTTAGAGATGGTAACAGTAAGATGCATACAGCCACCCATAGTATATTTGATTGATGTCACTATCAATGATTTGTATTATGCACAACTCTTTATTTCCAGCTGTCAATAATTTATTATTCCTTTCTCAGCTGCTTATAGAATCTTAATATAAAAATGTGGCTACAGTATTAAATAGATATACATTATATAGTCATTTGTAAGTAGGGTAAAATGGAAATTGTTGCCATGGGAGCAATACAGTTTTCCCATAGCCATCAACACCACCTTGTTAAGAACATAAGAACTGGTGAGCTGGATCAGATCAAAGTTCCATCTAGTCCATCTCCATTGTTATGTAAATCCCACATATACACACACCCAAAAATAAAAATCATTTAAGTTAGCAGCCATTGCCATAGCCTTGTGGCAATGTATATCCTATGCACAGCATAAATAAGTCCTTCTGTTTGTTTTTCCCTAATCTGCTGACTGGCTTGGGGCTATTATAGAACCAGGCAAACACCAAAGGCCTCACTGTGGAGGGGAGAGGGCTTTAAAGCTAAGAGGAGTCTGCTAGATCAGGCCAATGGCCCATTACATCGAACTATTCTGTTCTTGCAGTAGCCAACCCAGATGCCTATGGCAAGCCTGCAAGCAGGAACTGAACACAACAGCACTCTCTGCACCTGTGATTTCCAGCAACACCAGTACTCAGAGACACACTGCCTCTGACAGTGGAGGCAGAACATAGCCATCATGGCTAGTAGCCATTAATAGCCTTATCCTCTGTGAATTTGTCTAATCCTCTTTTAAAATTATCCTGGTTGATAGCCATCACTATAGTGTGTGAGCAAATTCCAGTTTCATTGTGCCACTGTGTGAAGTATTTTCTTTTGTCTGTCCTGAATCTTCAAGGTTTAAGATTCAGTAGGTATAACTCCAGTAGGTATAACTCTGGCTATATATAGACCCTCCTTGGTTCCACATCCACCCCGATCCTAGAACAGAAGAAACTGCCTTAACTACCTCAGACTATTAATCCGTCTACCTTGGTATTTTCTACTCTCGCAGGCAGCAGCTCTCCAGGATCTCATGTAGAGGTGTTTTCCATCATCTGTTATTTGAACTTTCAGCTTTGTGTCAACAATCATTTTTACTGGATGAAGCTAATTTGTGGCTTTATTGGTGCCAGGGTCACCAGGGCTTGTCTCTCACATCTAGTTCCCCCCTCCCTCTCCAAAAAAATATGAAGCGAAAATAAATAGAGTTGTCCCCAAGCAGTTAAGTATAGGGTGCATTTCCCCACAGCTCAATAACTATCAAAAGTCCACACACACGTCAGGGGTTAGGAAAGATGGCTTCTAGGCCATGAGCTCTGAATCTTTTTTTACAAATTAAGAACAGCCCTGAGTTCTAGCGCATGGACACCCAGAACATTAAAGCCTCCAATATGGATTGGCTGGGCTGGTATGAAGGTAAAGAACAAGGAATATTTGCAATCCAATCTTTGTCTGGCATTAAAATAACATGAAGGGCCCATTCATACATCTCTATAATCTGCAGTGTTACAGCTTTGTGCCCTCATTAATTCACTGCCATCCATATGACGTTGCAAGCTAGTATGGACTTTCACGTTCACAAATCCACATTAAAAATACCACCAAAAAACTGATAAGCTTTCCTAAACTGATAAACAATCTCATTAATGCCCATGGGCTCGGATGCAATGTTGTGGACTTTCCTGCAATAGGAGGTTCATGAGTGTTCCTCCGTCATATGCCAAGCCTTCATCTTCTTCCCACCCAATACCACATACAGAAACCTGCACATGCATGGGAATTTTTAAAAGATAAACATTTCTGCGCTCTTCTGAAAAAGCACATGAAAAGCAAATGACTGATGGACCAATCACTGAAAAGGGGTGGACTTACAGGAGCAGCCAATACAAACGCAAAAAAAAAAAAGCCCACACTTATGGACTTGATAATCAGGTTTTCACAATAATCTGATGACAAACAGGACATGTATGGATCTCGAGGCCACCAACTGAATATGGAAAATGCGGATTTGGGGGCCATGGTTGATAGGGCCAGGTTCTGAGAAGGCTGCTGTACCTTTAAGAGTTACATAGATTTTGCCTGCTGTGGCTTCTACTGCCACTGCAGCATTATGATCTTACAACTCAAAAGGTACAGCAAGGACCAAAAAGCACAGTGTGGGGGCCCTGTAATTTCATGTAATGATTTGAATTAACCAGCCAGTTCTTTGGCTGGAGGCTTCTAGATCCTCTCTGTTCCTTCTCTCTGCTGCTCATGATTTTATAATTGATTTCTCTCCTGATGACTTCCAAATGGGTTATCGAAGAGCGAGACTGTGTCTTTTTAAAATTCTCTGTCTAGATTGGTTGCAGGCCTCTGGGAGACTGTGGTCAAATCTAAAGCCAGGGAGAATTCCCGTAACGAGTACAGCTCAGAATGCACGGTTTATTTATACAGGATAAATTATTGAAATCATGTTGCCCGAGACTGGCCGGCCCTATTTACAAACAGTAATTCTGAGATGAGCAATATACTGGAACTCTCCACTACATCTTTAAAAGCTCCAAACCCCATCCCCCCCTCCATGCAAAAGCTCTGGCCCCATAAGACATGCCACATGAAAGATACATTCCTTTCTTGTTAAATTAAAATCTAATCATACTCCACAGTAAACAAGGCACAAAGAGCTCAGTTGAAAATTGTGGGATGAAAACCAGCATCACAAAAGGCCAAACTCTCCCTTCAGATCTGTAGTACAGATCTCTCACAAGTGCAATCAGTTAAATGTTTGAGCACTTGACAGCAGCCACCCCACTAGACTTTTGATCTGCTTGGGATTTCGGCTTTCCTCCATAAATTATGGATCCTTAGATCTACATGTCCTCCATGTTTGCAGTGGCAAGTCTCCAAAGGGGAGATGGCTTGAGAAGAGAGTGGGTATTTTCTCTCAAAATTCTCAACTTGTTTTCTCTTACTTCCTACACAAAGTGGATCTGGAACCAATTAAATGTGCGCCAGTTGCACACAATCAAGTTTGAAAGGAATAACTTTCACTCTTGATCCTCCTCAGACATGTAGCCAATGAGAGCCCATCTGCTTTCCATGAGGTTTCTGCAAAACCAGAGATTGCAGTCCTGAAATCTATCACTGTGAAAAGCTGGGTGGATGGTAAGCTGTCGCTATATGTCTAGGTTCTAAATCCATTGAATGAATGAGCGAACAATCATGTCACTGGAAGGAGGTTCATAGTGTATTGCATCACCTTGGACACAATGCTTTGCCTTGGAATCTGTCCCCACATTTCACTGAGAGTCAACAAGTATCATAAGAACATAAGAGCCTGCTGGATCAGGCCAATAGCCCATCTAGTCCAGCATCCTGTTCTCACAGTAGACAACCAATTGCCCATGGGAAACCTGAAAGCAGAACCTGGCCTTTGACATCTTAGAGATATATTTTTAGACCCCTCCCCTAGTTTCTCTGATGTTGTTTAGATTGTTTTTAACTGTTTTAATTATGTTTTAAAATTGTTGTAACTCACCCTGGGGCCTTAGGGTGAAGGATTATTATTATTAATAATGCATACAAGCATGTGTAATTTGCACTAAAATGCTAAAGAATTTCAATTAGAACTTCTAAAAAATCACAAATTGCTACAGAAATGTGGAGAACTGAATTTAAGGTTGGTATATATAAATCTATGGCAAAATTGTATAGACCAAGGGTGATATGCAACTAAGTCATACTTGGAGTAGACCCATTGAAAACTTTTGGACTCAGTTCATTAAATCCATTGATTTCATGGGTCTATTCTGGTTATGAGTGACATCGGATGTCACCCCAACATTTGCCAAATGTAATGCAACAAAGCAAACAAACTTTTTTACTTGTTTGGTGTCATAGTATCTCTTATTTTCATTTAGTATTTGATAGTAGAAAGATTTGGAAATGGCATGTGATCCTGCGTGCAACACATTATACTTTTGTTTACAGTATGACAACACATTATAATCTCTATTGTGCTTATAATATAAGGTTTTGTGTTCTCCAAACACATCATCTACCCAGGTGCATTGGTGTTCCACTACTTTTTGTTGTATTAAACTTGTGAAGGGGAAACCTATGGCCCTCAGCATTCAGTGGTCAAGGGTTGAAAAGCTATGGCAAGTTGTAGCTTCTCAATGCATGTCCTCAAGTGTTTATATATTCTTCTCTGCCATTTACATGCAAAACATTAACATGCAAAATCGAATTAAATATTGGTGTGTCTAGACTGCCCCGTAAACAGAGAAGTATTAAGAGTGCAGGCGCTTAATTTCCTTCTGGGGGATATGGAATTCTCTCCCAAATCAGCCACCAAATCTATGATCCCAACCAGGTCCTGGCAGCATGCACTGTACATAAAAATACATCCAGCCCTAACCTTAAAATCATAGAAAGCTGCCTCCCACTGTCAGGCCATTGGTCCATCTAGCTTACTGTTATCTACACTGATTGGCAGCAGCGCTCCAGAGTCTCAGAGAGAGACTTTTTCCAGCCCTACCTGGAGATTCACAGGATATTGAACCTGGGACCTTTAGCATGCAAAGCATGTACTCTACCATTTCAGCTATGGCACTTCCATAGAAGAACTTTATACAAACCTTCAAGCAACCAGACTGTCATACTGTCATGCTTTCTAAAATAATACCTCTTACCATGAAAACCCTATGAACAGAGTATCCAAAATGCAACACGAGATAGTGCTGGAAGATGAGACCCCCAGGTCAGAAGACACTCACCAAGCTACTGGGGCAGAACAAAGGACAAGTACGAGTAGCACTGTGACTAATCATGACTAATGGGTCAAAGCTGAAAGGAAGCCCAGAGGCTGACGCAAACAGATGCAAAAGGAGAGTCCAGAGTTGTATGATGTACACAATGGACACATGTAATGTGAGAAGCATAAACCAAGGAGTGTTAGAAATTGTCAAGCAAGAAATGGAACGCATCAACATTACAATACTTGGTGGGAATGAATTAACATGGACGGAAATGGGACATTTTCAATCAGGCAACGACAAAATATTTTATGCAGGAAATGCGAAATTAAGAAGAAACGGGGTTGCTTTAATAGTGAGAAGGGATGTAGCAAAAGCAATTAGGAGCTATAACGCAAGGTCTGAGTGAGTGATATCAATGAGATTAAACGGGAAACCTATTAACATAATAGGGGAACACACTGACTGACCAAGATGAAATAAAAGTTTTATACTGTTTAAATTCTTAAATTGTTTTTTAAATTGTTTTTATAAGATCTGTTTTAAATTGTATTTGTTTTAATGTTTTTAGTTACTGTAAACCGCCCAGAGAGCTTCGGCTATGGAGCGGTATACAAGTATAATAAAATAAATAAATAAATAAAAGGAAGATGGAAGCAATACACTGAAGAACTCTACAAAAGACATACAAGGATGACAGATTCATTCATGGAGGAATCGCATGATGAAGAACCAGAAATTTTAGAATGTGAGGTGAAAGCTGCTCTTAAAAAACTTGGAAGAAACAAATCACCAGGAACAGATGGCATACCAAAAGAGTTGCTACAAGCTAGTGAGACTGAATATGTCAAAATTTTGACAAAAATTTGTCAACAACTATGGAAAACTAAACAATGGCCCACAAACTGGAAGCTTTCAATATACATCCCAATTCCACAGAAAGGGGATCCCAGGGAATCGAACTATTGCCTTAATATCCCGTGCAAGTAAAGTAATGCTCAAGATTCTACAACAAAGGCTCTTACCATATATGGAGCGAGAAGTGCCAGATGTCCAAGCTGGATTTAGAAAGGGAAGAGGTACCAGAGATCATATCGCAAACATACATTGGATAATGGAACGGACCAAGGAATTTCAGAAGAAAATCACCCTGTGCTTTATAGATTACAGGAAAGCCTTTGACTCTGTAGATCATGAAAAACTATGGAATACTTTAAAAGAAATGGGGGTGCCACAGCATCTGATTGTCCTGATGCGCAACCTATACTCTGCACAAGAGGCTACTGTAAGGACAGAATATGGAGAAACCAATTGGTTCCCCATCGGAAAGGGTGTGAGACAGGGGTGTATTTTATCACCCTATTAATTTAATCTGTACACAGAACATATCAAACGGAAAGTGGGATTGGACCAAGATGAAGGAGGTGTGAAAATTGGAGGGAGAAATATCAATAATTTAAGATATGCAGACGATACCATACTACTAGCAGAAACCAGTAAGGATTTGAAATGAATGCTGATGAAAGTTAAAGAGGAAAGCACAAAAGCAGGACTACAGCTGAACGTCAAAAAGACTAAAGTAATGACAACAGAAGATTTATGTAACTTTACAGTTGACAATGAGGACATTGAACTTGTCAAGGATTATCAATACCTTGGCACAATCATTAACCAAAATGGAGACCATAGTCAAGAAATCAGAAGAAGGTTAGGACTGGGTAGGGCAGCTGTGAGAGAACTAGAAAAGGTCCTCAAATGCAATGATGTATCACTGAACACTAAAGTCAAAATCATTCTGACCATGGTATTCCCAGTCTCTACATATGAATGTGAAAGTTGGACAGTGAAAAAAGTGGATAAGAGAAACATCAACTCATTTGAAATGTGGTGTTGGAGGAGAGCTTTGTGCATACCATGGACTGAGAAAAAGACCAATAATTGGGTGTTAGAAGAAATTAAACAGAGCTATCATTAGAAGCTAAAATGATGAAACTGAAGCTATCATACTTTGGACACATAATGAGAAGCCATGATTCACTAGAAAAGACAATAATGATGGGAAAAACAGAAGGGAATAGAAAAAGAGGAAGCCCGAAGAAGAGATGGATTGATTCCATAATGGAAGCCACAGACCTGAATTTACAAGATCTGAACATGGTGGTTTATAACAGATTCCATTGGAGGTCGCTGATTCATAGGGTCGCCATAAGTCGAAATCAACATGAAGGCATATAACAACATACATACAAGCATGTATAATTTGCACTAAAACGTTGAAGAACTTCATTAAGGACTTTTTAGAAATCACAAATTGCTACAGAAATGTGGAGAACTGAATTCCAGTTTGGTATCTCTAGCAGCCTTTCCATTCAGAAAATATGGGGTTCTTTTTTTCCTAAAGGCGAAGACCTTCCTATTTACCCAGTTATTTTAGTTTTATCTGTTTATCTGTTTGTCCAGTTCCATACTTCAGGATTTTTGGGTTATTATTTGGTTTTGTCTTATTGTATTTTATTATACTTATTTGCTGGTTTTTGAAGTGTATTTATATGATGTGCATGACTTAGTTTTTATTCATGCTTTTTGTACGCCACCCTGGAATCTTATGATGAAGGGCTGTTAAGAAACATGTGAAATAGCTAGATAAAAAGCGTTACCATCCTAGAGTGCAAGACATGGAATAATGGACTCAAGTTACAGGAAGCCAGATTTTGGCTGAACATCAGAAAAAACTTCTTAACTGTTAGAGCGGTACGACAATGGAACCAATTACCTAGGGAGGTGGTGGGCTCTTCAGACCTGGAGGCATTCAAGAGGCAGCTGGACAGCTACCTGTCAGGTATGCTTTAACTTGGATTCCTGCACTGAGCAGGAGGTTGGACTAAGTGGCCTTATAGGTCTCTCCCAACTCTACAATTCTATGATTCTGTGTTGTTGGCAACGTTCAGGAAGAACTTGTGGTCCTTGCATAAGGGGTGTTCACACCTTCTATTCAATGAGTGTACAGTCTATGTGCACAAGTAGCAGAACTATTCACTCATAGTTATTCACATAGAATGTTCCAACAAATGTAGTCTGTGTACTTATGAACACAATAGTTGAGCTGTACAAATCAACCAGTGTATAATCTTCCAAACACTTGTACGTGTGTAGAGTCAGCTTTTACCTGTGTTAAATGTAAAAGCTTTTAGACTCAGTCCACAGAATGTTACTTAATATTTAGTTACAACACATGGAAAACTGGGAAATTCCCTGGCTTTAGCATCAAACACACTTTCTCTCCCCCTGAGCAAGAACAACTATTTGTTTGACACATATTCAACAGGAGCAGAAGCCAAAAACAAAGCTAGAAATTAAAGCGAGGAGTCATCCAATTTTTTTAAAAAGGTGGCCTACAATGGCCACACAAAGTAAACCTAGTCAAGTAATAAAGCTATTCACAGCTTTTGTAAAAATGCCACTGTGGTTTTCCAAAGTGCTTTGCCAGTGTGTGTGCTATCCAAGAAATATTTCCAATGGTTCTCTATGCCCATGGAGGCACAATGCTGAAGATCAGCAACAATAGTCACAACTGTGACTGGGGATTTTCTGGTAGATTTGGCAGGTTATGGCAATAGAGCACTAGCCCAGATTTGCCAAGGGTGCTGACTGCTGATTTGAAAGCACCAACACACCTGATACTACCACCAACATGTATTGGGTCAAACTGTGATGTTGATGAAATTGCATAGGTTATGTCATACGCTGGCACAGAAGACATTATTTTTCACATTGACTGCCTTCTTCGTTGCTGGCTTAGTGGTGCACAGAATCAGACCTTATAATTTTACTAACCATATTCAAGCTTTTAAACTTTGGTTTCTCCTGTGTACAAGTTTAAGAGGAGCTGCGTGTTAAATTAATACCAATGTTTATTGAGTCTTAACAAGTAGACACAAAATATGTATCACTTTGTTTTATCTGCATATCTCTTACATGGATATTAAATTTCACCTTCCCTACCACATGATTTTAATAATCTTTAATTAACACACAATAAGTATCCTATTAAATTCAAATCTTTAGTTTTGGGAAGTAATTATTCATTTATGACATTTAATTGGAATGGTTACTACAGATCTGTATCTGTGAAAGTGAGATTATAAAATTTCTTCAGGAAAAAAAGGTTATAGTTGGTTTCTTTCAGAATGAAAATTCAGAAAATTGTGATTTGGCTGGTTTGGTCAAAGAAAAAAGTAAGAGGCCCCATGAATGTATCCTTGATAGATACAGTAATCAGCAATTATCTTGAATAAAGCTAAACAAATATTAATTAAATTGTGTTATATATGAAGGAGTGTTGGTGGATCTTACCCTCTTTGAAAAAGGCCTACATTTTCATTGTATCTGTTAAGCAGCCCTCTTCATTTCAACTGAACTTATTTCCAAATAAATGATCTTGGGTTCACAGGCTTGGGTTAAAGCCACTTGTATTATGCATGCTTGAGGAGTTTTATTTCTGTGAATTCTGCTATAAACTCATCTGAAGTACCTCTTGACTAATGTGTGGATTGGAATGTAATTATCCTTAGGATTCCTCCAAATCTTGTGATCCAGTTCTCAGCTCAAATGATGCACCAAAATGTGTTAAAATGCATAAAACAGAACATTAAGATAAAATAATATTTTAGTGATAAAATAGCATTTGAATAAGTGTTCATATGGATTTTAATGTGTGTGTTTTTTAAAAAAAAGGCAGATTAATTAACAGATTAAAACAGGATGGAACAGATTTATGAATGAACACACATGCAAAATTGAAACAGACTAGAAACAGATTGATCTGGCCATCCCTAACTCGAACTCAGTTTTGTTACCTGTTAGTGGTGATGGTAAGATGTGCTAAGGAGGGTAAAGGTGAAGATAATGGGGGTGAGGACCAAAAGACCACAATCAAGATACATTGGAAGATGTCTCTCTCTCACACACACATGACAGTGATACTGCTGGCACAACACTGACGGTGATCTTGTTGACTGCCTTGACGGTGAAGAAAACAATTAAAAAGTCAATACTGAAAGCAAGTTTATGACTTTTCAGAAGTAGACTATATGGCAGGGTGAGAAAAGATTCTTCACATTGGCAGTGCAGACTCCCAGCCTGGCAGTAGTGGAGCATGGTGGAGTGGTGAAGCCACAGATGCATCCACAGCCCTATTGCTTATGGTGACCGGGGCAGAAGATGGGGCAGGCAAAAAGCCTACTCTGGGCTTAGCCAGCCTTGCAGCTGACATAGCAACCAGGCCCAGAGCAAGCTCTTGTCAACAAGGGATGGCAGTGGGGCTGACTTGGGATATATGGGGTCCTGGACTAGCTCAGCCCCTCCCCAGAACACCCCATGTCTACTTTAGCAGAAGGCCCACCAGAGGATGTAATGAGGAACTCCTCACCTGGTTACCCTGGTGGATGATCTTTATAGAGTTAGGGTCGGGGAAATGCAATCTGTTATTTCTGCTTGAACTCTCAGCAGCTTTTGATACTATTGATGATAGCATCCTCTCAGACCATCTCCATGGAATGTGGGAGGAAGGCACTGTTTTACAGCAGTTCCATTCATTTCTGTGTGGCAGGTTTCAGAGAGTGGCACTGACTGACTGTTGCCCCCCACCACTGCCAATTATGGCACAGTGTACCATCTTGTCATCAATGACGCTGTTGGGTGTGGTCATTAGGGGTTTTGGAATGGGGTCTATTTCTCTGTAAATTCTGAATCAGGTGAGGCTGTGCAAATTCTAAACCAGTGCTTGGATGCAGCTGGATGAGGGCAAATAAACTGAGACTGATTCCTGGCAAGACTGAGGCCCTGTGGGTGAGCAGTTCCTAGGTTGTGTGGATAGGTCATTTGCCTGCTCTAGATGGGGTTGCACTCCCACTGAAGGAACATGTATGTAGTCTGGGGTGTACTTCTTGATCCATCATTGTTTGAAGCACAAGTAGCCTTAATGTAGAAGTGCCTTTTACCAGGTTCACTTGTTATTTCTTTGAACATATAATGAGAAGACATGATTCACTAGAAAATACAATGATGCTGGGAAAAACAGAAGGGGGTAGAAAAAGAGGAAGACCAAACAAGAGATGGATTGATTCCATAAAGGAAGCCACAGACCTGAACTTACAAGATCTGAACAGGGTGGTCTATAACAGATGCTATTGGAGGTCGCTGATTCATAGGGTTGCCATAAGTTTAAATCGACTTGAAGACACATAACATACACACACACTTGTTATTTCAGCTATGACCATTCCTGGACAGCGATAGCTCCTTTACTACAGTGAGCCAGCAACCTCAAGACTGGATGACTGCAGTGTACACTCTATGCTGCACTTAAGGTTGGTCCAGAAGCTGCAGCTGGTACAGAATGCAGTGGCGTTGCTTACTGAAATTACCTGCCACCATCATATAATGCCCATGTTGAAGGAACTGCACTGGCTGCCAATATGCTACTGGGCCAAGTTTTAACATTTGGTTGTTGGTATACAAAGACCTAAAAACGTAGGCCCTGAAGCCTTAGGGTACTGCCTTCTCCCTTATAGGCCTGCCAGCTCACTGAGGTCATCTGATGGCTCTCCTGGTATTCCTTCACACTCCTGAGGTCCACTCTGTAGTGACATGGAACAGGGCCTTTAGTGTTGTGGCCCTGGAATACTCTTCCTGTTGACATTGGGCACGTGTCACCAAATCATGACTTTTTGACATATATCAAAGACTTATTTTATTTTCCAAAGCATTCTTGAGTTGTCTATCCCCATTTTAACATGCTATCAGTCAGTCAGTTCTACTTGATTTAAACTGCATCAATACCCTGGCACAGTTATTAACCAAAATGGAGACAATAGTCGAGAAATCAGAAGAAGGCTAGGACTGGGGAGGGCAGCTATTACAGAACTAGGAAAGGTCCTCAAATGCAAAGACATGTTACTGAACACTAAAGTCAGGATCATTCATACCATGGTATTCTCAATCTCTATGTATGGAGGTGAAAGTTGGACAGTGAAAAAAGTGAGTAAGAGAAAAATCAACTCATTTGAAATGTGGTATTGGAGGAGAGCTTTGCGGATACCATGGACTGCGAAAAAGATAAATAATTGGGTGTTAGAACAAATTAAACCAGAAATGTCACTAGATGCTAAAATGATGCACCTGAGGTTATCATACTTTGGACACATAATGAAAAGACATGATTCACCAGAAAAGACAGTAATGCTGGGGAAATCAGAAGGGGATAGAAAAAGAGGAAGACCAAACAACAGATGGATTGATTCCATAAAGGAAGCCACAGACCTGAACTTACAAGTTCTGAACAGGGTGGTTTATGTTATTGGAGGTCGCTGATTCATAGGGTTGCCATAAGTCGTAATCGACATGAAGGCATATAACAACATATTACAGAAATTAAAAGGAAATTTAAACCAAGACATGATTCCTTAGAAAAGATAATAATGCTAGGAAAAACAGAAGGGAGTAGAAAAAGAGGAAGGCCAAACAAGAGATGGATTGATTCCATAAAGGGTGGTTCATGACAGATGCTCTTAGAGGTCGCTGATTCATAGGGTCGCCATAAGTTGTAGTCAACTTGGAGGCACATAACAACACAACAACAAAAACAAACTGAGCCTTTGTCAACAAATATGGAAAAGTAAACAATGGCCCACAGACTGGAAGCTTTCAATATACATCCCAATTACAAAGAAAGGGGATCTCAGGGAATGCAATAATTATCAAACTATTGCCTTAATATTATTATTTATTTATTTATTTATTTAATTTGTATCCCATCCTTCCTCCCAGCAGGAGCCCATAATATCCCATGCAAGTAAAATAATGCTCAAGATTCTACAACAAAGGCTCTTACCACATATGGAGCGAGAAATGCCAGACATCCAAGCTGGATTTAGAAAGGGAAGAGGCACCAGAGATCATATCACAAACATACATTGGATAATGGAACTGACTTTTATATTGTTGGATAATGGAACGGACACTTTATATTGTTGGTTTTGTATTTTGTTAAACACCACTTTGAATTGTTTTCTGATTAAGTGATTTATAAGTACTTTAAATAATTAAGAGGTTAAATAAAGAAATGAGAGCACAGGAAAATATTTACAGTCACTGTTCTGCAAAAACTTGTTCAATAATTCACACAACTTAAAAGTAAATTCTGAAGCAGGGTGCATGCTTCCAATTGCTCAAGGAGTTGTCCAGGCTCTAGAGTCTAGTAGAACCAAAAGAACAATGGTGGATGCTTTTTTCACTCTTCTCAAAAAATGAACAGAAGAAGTGGCTGCTGGATCAGGCCCATGGTCCATCTAGTCCAGCATCCTGTTCTAACGGTGGCCAACCAGATACCTACGTGAAGCCTATACATTTTGTTTAGAGGTGCAAAATGCCCTTTCCATGAGCAGAAAGTGCCTTCTGTATGCAGAAGAGCATTTTTAAACCAAGCACATTTTTGTTATTTTTATCTGTAGTGTTTGTATTTATATTTCTCTTTGCCTGAAGGTAAACAAAAAAGGATGTACAACACATAAATTTCCCATCCAGTGTCGTCTTTTTGCAGTATGCCTATACTACCTGCAGGAACTTTGGGGATGCAGAAAGGGAATGCTCAGGAAGCAGCAGGTTCACTGGTAGACACTTGTGACTTATCTCAAGAGGTATTAGAGCAGCCCGCCCGCTTGAATAATTCCAGTGTGGTACATATTTCCAAACTTGTGTTAGTCACATTCACAGATTACATTTTTAGGTGCATACCTTTTAAAAATCCCTAACTATGTGACTTGGCCAATATAGTCCACCACCGGTCACTGCAAATCCTGTAGTCACAGAAACATTTCCAGTGGGAAGCCTGATATAAAATGTGCATTTTAAAAGCTACTGTAAAAAAAAAGGGAAAAAAGCAATTTAGGACTCCATCTTAACTAAATCAAAAGGATTGTTTTTGGATGCAGTTTAAACCAAATAATCCAAGCCAAAGTAAATAAATCATAATCTTTCTACCTAACTGTTATCAAATTGCAATGCATTTCATACCACATGAAAGCTAAATCCCAATGCTGCAAGACAGCTTAAAAACATTTGCACCGATCCCTAAGATATATTGACATAATTTTATTAAAATGTATTTATTCGGTGAGACCAAACCAGCGGCCTTCTGTATTTTTATGTGTAAATAATCTATTATTTTCCCTTGATCACGTTAATCTGACTAATGACAAATTATCATTCTGCACATAACAGTTGCTAGATTTACAAACTATTGCTCCTGCTTTCAGGGAGCCTTGAAATCAGCTACACTCGCTAATGCCTCTATGGATTGCCTGGCACATAGCAGGTTTTTATATTCCCTTTTAAAGCATTCATAAATCTGGCTATCACTCACACTTATCCCCTTATTGCTTGCGGTGGTGGGGGATAGAACAAGATCAAATTGGGAGTATTATGAACAATTTAAGAATGTTATTTGCCTCAATTAACCCTTTGCAGGATGGACAGCAAACTTACATTCATGCCTTCAAACAAGTTGGGTGGCCTGGTGGAGAAGCCAGGGGGCACTCAGGGATGGTAATGGAAGCAGCCAGTTTATTTTATGACAGCATATAAACGCAAACAAATAAAAGATCATTGTCTCCAAATAATGCTTCATTTTCTGCTTTCCATTAAGCTCTCCCGTTCATATAATTCAAGGGTGTTAAACATTCCTTTACACAAGAGACCTTGAGAACAAAACATGAATTGCATTATCGAATTAGATCTGTCATCATAGTAGATGTACTGAGGTCTGGCAGGGTTTGTGTCAGAGTCTCAAATAAAAAGCCAACTTTATCCAGCCTCCCATTACCACCCCACATGGGAACATGGGAAGCCGCCTTATACCAAGTCAGGCCATTGGTCCATCCAGCTCCGCGTTGTCACTACTGACTGGCAACATCTTTCCAAGGTTTCAGGCAGGAATCTTTCCTGAGCACTATTTGGAGACACTGGGGATGGAACCTGGGACTTTCTGCATGCAAAGCAGAAGCTCTAACACTGAGCTATAGCCTTTCCCAGGTCAAACTGGGACTGGCTGCTGAAGGCCTAACGTTCAAGGAACAGCCCTACTAACCTCTTGTTTGCCTTGGCAATGCAGCCACTCATATAAGCAACATTTGATTTGAAAAATATTTCCTACATGCATACAGAGAGAGCAAGGTCATTGGGCACAGAAAGCTCAGAACCTTGCAGATCAGAAATTAAACCAAGAGGAAGTCACTGGGTGTCTGTGTCTCAGGCCATTGGTGTCAACAGTCATTCTCAAACCCTTTACCTCCTTTGCCACCAGTGCACCATTTCCACTTCAGGCCTGGCAGACTGAGCTCTGTGCTTCACAGGGGCCATCTAGGGTTGCAGTACCAGCCTGCCCAAGCATTCAGTCAGCTAATCCCCCCACAAGTGCCCAGCGCCATGGGAGCTTGATACTCACAGGGAAAGCAAAGAGCAGACCATAACAGTGCCTTAGAGCTCCAAGGAGCCCTACTAGGGAAGCTACAGGAGATGTCTCTGCAGGGAACTGGAGTCAAGTGAAAGCTTAAGTAAGCTGAGCAGACCTGGAGTGTGGTAGGCACTGTCATGAACCTGTAATGGTCATGAGTTATTAAAAATCTGCTGACAACACTTTGGTTCCAGTAAGGGACTCTGGGAGATGGTTACAGTCAGAAAAGACAAGCCTTGCCAATTTGTAAAGTTAAGTTTCATTTTTCCAGCTGAAGACGGTTAGAAGAAGCCTTAACAAGCTGCACCTGTTTATCTTTGCTGATTAACAAGTGCCTGGCACCCAAGGTCATCCTTGGCCTATGCAGTTGGAAAACACCGTTGGGAGGGGGGCCTGAAGGCGCGAAAATGTGAGAAACATCGAGAAGAAAGTTACATCAGTCAATTTCTGATTGGTCAATTAATCCTGGACCGTTAGGATCCTTTTCCCTTAAGTATAGGGCTAGGGACCCATAGTTTTTGTTCTCTGTTCTCTGCCTATGCTGACTGGCACCAGAGTTCCAAACCTTTTCTGCCTTATGGTTCCTGGGGTTGCTTATGGGAAGGCAACCTATGTCTGGTTCCATTGCTTTATGTTGAACATCCATCTCTCTTAGGAGAGGTGCCACGCAACCAACTACCTCGTATGTAAGTAGTTAGGTGAGCTAGTTTATTATTTTCTTGTTGTGTGTATGAATTCTCTTGTAAGAACCTAAACCCCTGTTGGGTGAATGGTCTTAAAGGATTACTTGCTGCTATATGATATGTGCACTTATATATTTTAATAAAGCTACTTCTATTTAACCTGGTGTGTTCATTTGAGAGAAGGGGTGGTTCTAAATTCAGTGTTTTGACCCAACCTCAGTCACTCACTACCAAAGAGGGTTAAGAAGTTAAAAGCTTGGATTTTAAGTGTTAAACCAGAGGTGCCTGGCAAGGAGTGTAACTGTGACTCTTGCCTTTTAGGACCTTGGTTTTATATATCTTCTGGGCTCAGAGATCCCCTGGCTCTGAGTGGACCAGTATACAGGGGTGGTGGCAGCCTACCTTCTACCTTGCAGGGTTGTTGTGAGCGTACACCGCCTTGGCAAGGGTGAAGTAATAGCTTTTCGGTTCCAGTCTCATTTCCCTAAGGGTGGGGGTCTGAGCCTGATGCATGTTCCCGGGACCCTGAGGGTCGGGTGGGCATGACATGGCTGGCAGTGGTGAGGATCGAAGCCATTCCTGCTCTTAAGTGAACACGCTGTGTGAGATAAGTGCATTGCAGCAAGTTGTAAATTTTAAAGAGACTTCTGACACAATTGTTTGTTACTTTGGGTAGTAAGGTTAGTGCAGAATGTCGCAAAAGATAAAAACCAGATCTCAAAAGAATGGAGCCGAGGATGTGCTCCTGGCAGACACTGCGTTGCCTAGTCAGCTTGTTCAGCTGGAAGAAGGCGCTGCTGCTCTGTCGTTTATGCCTCAGCCTTCTGTGGATGACCAGGAGTTTGTGTCTAAGCAAACTGAGGATAGCGAAGATGAGGAGGAATCAGATTTGGACGAGGAAGAGCTGCCTAGGAGCATGCAGCGCTACCTGGCTAAGCAAATGAAGCTGTTGTCCCTGCAGTTCAAGGCTATGGAGGAAGATCGCCGGAGTAGGGAAAGCTTTGCTCGTGAGATGCAACAACCGCGAGGAGGAAGACCAGACCTCCATAAAAAATCCTTTCCGACCTTTCGCGAGACAGATGATATTTTTACTTTCTTCCAAGTTTTTGCTCACTCTTGTAGAGATCAAGGTGTGCCTAAAAAGTACTGGATGAGTGCTTTACGCATTAATGCTGAAGGCGAGTTGAGAGAACTGTTGAACTCTTTGCCACTGGAGTATGTAGATGATTTTGACTACTTTTATGCTTTAGCCAAGTCTCATTTTGCGCTAACTTCAGAGGATTGTTTTCGGCATTTGGAAACAGACCAGAAGAAGTCTCGGGAAAGCTTCTCAGCCTTTGCTGCACGGATGGGCAGAAATGTGGAACGTTGGGCTGACACAGCCGAGGCTGTAACCCGAGAGGAGGTTTTAGATCTGTTTGCAAAAGAACTGTTTTACAGACGCCTCCCTCGAGATTTGATGGCTCTGGTCAGAGACCAGCAGCCCCGTTCTCTGACTGAAGCAGGCATGCTAGCAGATCGTATGTTTAAAAACAGAGCTGGAGAAAAGTATACTTTGTTTCGGAGACCGGAGTACGTTCCTGTGAAACCGCCGAGGCGAGAGATCGCAGGTATGCAGAAACCAGGGCAACCGGCGAAGGAAGAGGAAGGGGGGCCTGCTGGCTACTTCAAAGTGTCTTCCGCCCGGCCCGAGGCTGCATTGCAAGAGAAGCCCCGTGGAGAAATAATTTGTTTTAAATGTGGGCAAATTGGACATAAAGCTAATTCCTGTTCTAAAACCTTGTCTAAGCCCAATCCTGCTGGAAAGAAGAACCCAAAGGTTGCTCCAGTTGCACGCGTGAGAGACTTAACGTCCCCTGGAGCGGAACCTCCTGAACTTTCTTCATGGTCGTTAGCCGAGGAGAATGAAGGAGCAGAATCGGATTTTGTATTTTCTGCCCCAAATTCACAAGACCGTCCTGAGGCTCCTCGTGGACCAGTTGTTAAAGCCCTGCCGGTGAGTGTTGTACAGACTGTGTCAGGGGATCGAGAGGGAGGAGTAAAGAATAGTTTGTTTCCAGAGAAAGACTCTCCAGGACCCCTTTCATCGGAATGTAAAGAATGGGTTCAAACGCAGTTTTCCGAATCCATATATGTAAACTGTATTAAGGTCAAGGGAAGAATCGATTCAGGCTCAGAAATTACCAGTATTGCAGAACGGCTGGTTAAGCCGGAGCAATATGTTCCAGAGTTACAAGTGGCGGTCACAGCGTATGGCCAGCAGACAGTGCAAGTGCCTGTAGCTGAGGTGGTGCTTTCATACCGAGGCTGGACTGGACGCCATAGAGTTATAGTTCATTCGGATGACCATTTATGGGATGTTTTAATAGGAGTTGATCTGTTGTTCCTAAGCCATCAAGAGACTGTACGTGAAGCGGAAATAAACGCTCTTACCAGGTCTCAAACTTTGTCACAACCTATGGAAGACTGTGGGGAGAAATGGCCTCTGGGTGGCGAGGAAGAGAGGGCTGCCGTTGGGAGGGCTGGGACCCTGCCCGAACAACAGGGAAAAAACTCCTTTCAACCCAGTGTGGGGGAGACGGAGGAATGTAAATTACCGGCAGCCAGCTCCCAAGCCTTTAAGGCAGCTTTACTGAAGGATGAGAGTTTGCAAAACTGCAGAGAAGAAGCCGAGAGAAGCCCTCCTGCCTTATCAGAGACTGTGAAAGTGAGATTTTATTGGGACAAAGGCTTGCTTTATCGAGAACATGTACCTGGGGGGAATTCTACGGACTGGCAACCAGTCAGACAATTAGTTGTGCCAAAACCTTTTCGCCTGGATGTATTGCGGCTGGCCCATGATGTTGTGACTGCGGGGCACCTGGGTGTGAAACGGACTTTGTTTTCTGTTACCCAGCATTTTTATTGGCCCTTAGTGGCTAAGACTGTTAAAGAATATGTAAAATCCTGTGATATTTGTCAACAACTTGGGTATGCGCGTGATCACCCCAAGGCACCCTTACAAGTATCCCAGATTGTGGCAGAACCTTTTGCTCAAGTGGCTGTGGACGTGATCGGCCCTTTTAATCCGACTAAGACTGGGAGAAGATTTATTTTGACTGTAATTGACTTTGCCACGAGATTTGCTGAAGCTATTCCTTTGAGTTCCATCACTGCCCCAGTCATTGCTAAAACCTTGTTAGAGTTATTTTCGCGTTGGGGGTTTCCCAAAACTATTTTGTCAGACCGAGGGCCGAGTTTTGTGGCCAAGTTAACTAAAAAACTTTGGGAACTTGCTGGTATGGAACATCACATTACGACTGCTGGTCACCATTCCTCGAATGGGCTATGTGAGAAAATGAACGCCACTATTAATAAAATGTTAAGGGCGTATGTGTTAGAACATCCTAGAGAGTGGGATGTAGCTTTACCTTTCCTGATGTTCGCCTATAGGGCTACTCCCTCTGCCAGCTTGGGCTACAGCCCCAACCAGCTAGTTTTTGGAAGGGATCTGGTGGGGCCTTTGTCATTACTCAAGAATGAGTGGGAAGGAAGGTTGGAAGCTATGCCTGTGTCGGTAGTAACTTACCTCCAGAAGTTACAGAATATCTTAAGAGATGTTTTGGCTGTCGCTCATGAGAATTTGGGGGAGGCTCAACAACAGCAGAAAGCCCATTATGATGCTCACGCTAAAGAAAGACACTTTGTTGAGGGGTCAGAAGTTTTGGTACTAAAGGCCCAAGTAGACAATAAGTTGTCGGTGGCCTGGGAAGGCCCTTTGATTGTCAAGGCCCAGTTGAGCGACACCAACTATCTGCTAATTGACCCTAAATCCCATAAGAAACCTAAAGTATACCATGTGAATATGATGAAGCAATATTTTTCTAGGAAACATCTGGTTTTGACTTGCACTCCTGCTATGGAGGTTGCTGAAGATGCCCTATCTCGGTTACCTGTTCCAGTTGACTGACATTTGATTCATGCCTATTCTACGGACTGATTTTCTGGCTCTGATGACCTCTGGATTGTTTTTAGACCTTGTTTTATTCTTTTACGCTTTTAATATGTTTTATGGACTTTTATAAGATTTATGGCTTATGACCTTTTTTTTTTTTGAACCTGGACCAGTTTTTGGATCACCCCATTTTTTATTCTATCTCTTTATTTTTTAATAAAGTCTTCTTTTTCTTGGGTGTTTTAGGGGTCCCTTAATTTTTTCCCCCTTTTGTTGTTATTTTGTAATTTAGTATATATTAAGAAGGCATAAGTCAAGAAGTAGCTCACTTGCTTAAAAATGTATTAAGTTGTTCTTTTTCTTTTTTTTCTTTTTCTTTTTTTTTTCTCTCTCTCTCCTTTTTTTTTTTTAAATATATGTTGTATATAGAGTAATGTTGGTGGAATTTTTTTTTTATTATTATTATTTTTTTTTATTATTGTTCCCTTATCCCTGGTTGCTGTGGCGATGACGCAGAACTATCCAGAGTTCTGACATCATCTTCCCAAAAAGGGGCGTGTCATGAACCTGTAATGGTCATGAGTTATTAAAAATCTGCTGACAACACTTTGGTTCCAGTAAGGGACTCTGGGAGATGGTTACAGTCAGAAAAGACAAGCCTTGCCAATTTGTAAAGTTAAGTTTCATTTTTCCAGCTGAAGACGGTTAGAAGAAGCCTTAACAAGCCGCACCTGTTTATCTTTGCTGATTAACAAGTGCCTGGCACCCAAGGTCATCCTTGGCCTATGCAGTTGGAAAACACCGTTGGGAGGGGGGCCTGAAGGCGCGAAAATGTGAGAAACATCGAGAAGAAAGTTACATCAGTCAATTTCTGATTGGTCAATTAATCCTGGACCGTTAGGATCCTTTTCCCTTAAGTATAGGGCTAGGGACCCATAGTTTTTGTTCTCTGTTCTCTGCCTATGCTGACTGGCACCAGAGTTCCAAACCTTTTCTGCCTTATGGTTCCTGGGGTTGCTTATGGGAAGGCAACCTATGTCTGGTTCCATTGCTTTATGTTGAACATCCATCTCTCTTAGGAGAGGTGCCACGCAACCAACTACCTCGTATGTAAGTAGTTAGGTGAGCTAGTTTATTATTTTCTTGTTGTGTGTATGAATTCTCTTGTAAGAACCTAAACCCCTGTTGGGTGAATGGTCTTAAAGGATTACTTGCTGCTATATGATATGTGCACTTATATATTTTAATAAAGCTACTTCTATTTAACCTGGTGTGTTCATTTGAGAGAAGGGGTGGTTCTAAATTCAGTGTTTTGACCCAACCTCAGTCACTCACTACCAAAGAGGGTTAAGAAGTTAAAAGCTTGGATTTTAAGTGTTAAACCAGAGGTGCCTGGCAAGGAGTGTAACTGTGACTCTTGCCTTTTAGGACCTTGGTTTTATATATCTTCTGGGCTCAGAGATCCCCTGGCTCTGAGTGGACCAGTATACAGGGGTGGTGGCAGCCTACCTTCTACCTTGCAGGGTTGTTGTGAGCGTACACCGCCTTGGCAAGGGTGAAGTAATAGCTTTTCGGTTCCAGTCTCATTTCCCTAAGGGTGGGGGTCTGAGCCTGATGCATGTTCCCGGGACCCTGAGGGTCGGGTGGGCATGACAGGCACCACATCTCTGAGGAGCTGCCTGGCTGGTTAAAGGACCCTCACCTTGTTCAAAAGGCTTTGGTTACTATAAGGCAGGCAAAACAAAAAATACTTCAGGGGGGCCTCTGGCCGAGAGGGCCCTGAATAAGGAGTTGGTAGTTCCCCCCTTCCCCTGAGGAAGTAGCCTGAACCTCATCCTCATTATAGTTTTCTGCCATGCACTGCAAGGTCAGGATATCAAGGACTAATTCCTGTCCACCAAGCCATATAAAGCCCACACCTCAGAGCTTGTTCTGCAGACACAGCAGCTTGTCCCTATGTGATGACACTACCTAAACTCCTGCCCCACTATCCTTGGTTGCTGCTTTGGACACTGCTGCTTGGCTTTGACTAGGTACCTCTTTCTGCTACTCCCCCCCTCTCTCTCTCTCCCAAGTTTTGATTGCCACCTTGGCACTTGGTGTCTGGATGACACACCTACTTCTATTGGACTGACAGCCTGAGCTGCCTGGGTTCCAGAACCAGACCGCCTGGAGTCTTGTCTTTCCCAAGGCCCAGCACAAGGGTAGAAATGGACGGAGGATAGTATTCCCATTCTTGTATGATCCTGGACTGGTATCCAGTGTAGACTTCCCCCCCTCCTCCACCCACCTCCTAAATATGTTCTGGGGTGTGAGCAGGAGGAGGGAGGGGGGACGTCCTGTTGAGCTAGCAATAATCCTTGCACTGAAGGGAAAGTTCCTTAGCACTGCATTGGATACAAGCCCAAGCATCCAAAAATCATTTTATCAATCGTATTATTATCTCAGTTGTGATGAAAGTTTCCAAAGAATTGTCCCAATTTAACTGTATATCTCTCTTCAAGTACTTGAAAGGTTGTCACACAGAGGAGGGCCAGGATCTCTTCTCGATCGTCCCAGAGTGCAGGACACAGAAAAATGGGCTCAAGTTACAGGAAGCCAGATTTTGGCTGAACATCAGGAAACACTTCCTAACTGTTAGAGCAGTACGACAATGGAACCAATTAACTAGGGAGGTGGTTGGATCTCCCAACACTGGAGGCATTCAAGAGGCAGCTGGACAGCCACCTGTCGGGTATGTTTTAACTTGGATTCCTGCATTGAGCAGGAGGTTGGACTCAATGGCCTTATAAAGTCTTTCCAACTCTACTGTTCTACGATCCTATATGTGTGTGTGCTGCTATAGATTTTCTGTTACTAAAAAGTGACACCTAGAAGCTGGGTCTGAGAGCACTCGGTTCTAGTCAGATTATTAGCGATGGTGCTGAAATTGAGAGGGACTGTGTCTATTTAGGCATAGGAGAAGTGTGTGGAACTTTGCTTTCACCTAAATACTGGTTGAGTTGGATTGGGATGAATCAGTTATTGATAGTATAATCCTGTGCATGTCTACTCAGAAGAAAGAGTGGTATTCAATGCTAGTCCAACTCAGAGTAAACCCATTGAAGTTATTAGACATGGCTATCTGCAGTTTATTAATTTCAGTGGGTCTACTCTGAGTAGGACTTAGAGATGGGGCAGAAATTCTATTCAGTTTGCATTTTAAAGCTGAATCTATCAAATTCACACCTTTTGAAACAATATGAGAACCGAGACACAGCCATCCTTTGACGTTCATACTTTGCAATTCAGTTCGCTAACCAAATACTGTTTATAAAAATTCATATAATAAGCTAAAGTGTGCATAAAAATGAATATATTTGTGAAAATAACATAACAAAATGCATTTGATTAGGAGAAATTGCTTACAAAACTGCATACGCTAGTCAAACTACATACAAAAATGTGTTTATTAGAAGAAATTCAAACTAAAATGCTGAAATAAGTTCATGACAATTTTAAATAAAAATTTGCATATTGCTACAGAACTGTGGAGAACGGAATTTAAGATTAGAACCAAAGCTGACAGATCCTTCACCCCTGTGCCCAGATAAATTGATAACTGCAGTTTAATTCATCATAGAGTTCTCCAATTATGATAACTTTTATTTCTTTTATCATTTTAGAATTGACAGAATGTTGCAGTTGCTCCCCTTCATAACTGCAAGGGCAAGAAAACTAATTTTTATTATTAAATATCTTTTCTAACTAACTATGGCTGAAGGGGACTGTTCCTGGCAACCTGGAGGGTTTTTAAGCTGTGTTTTATTTTATTTATTTATTTATTTAAAATATTTATACCCCGCCCTTTTTCTAAAGAACTCAGGGCGGCTTACAAAAGTAATCATAAAGAATTAAAACAGTAAATATACAAAGTTAAAAACAGTTAAAATGAATTAAGTCAAATACAAGGTAAAAGTTAATTAACAATTCAATTAAAGGCCCGTTTAAATAGGATCGTCTTCACCTTAGCACGGAAGGACAAAAGCGAGGAAGCTAATCGCACTTCACTAGGGAGGGAATTCCACAATCTGGGGGCGGCCAACGAAAAAGAATGTTTTAGAATGTTTTGACTGTGTTGTCTATATTTTTTAATGGATTTTAGATTTTTTAAAAATGTAATTGTGTTTTGGAATGTTTTTAACTGTTTTTAGTATGTTTTTCCTTTTGTTACACTGTTTTGTTTATATTTGCCGCCCTGGGCTCCTTCGTGAGGAAGGGCGGGATATAAATTTAATAAATAAATAAATATAATAATACATCTCCAAAAACTCATCCAGCTTTTATAGAGCTCTTCATTCACCTCCAAGGTTTAGAGACACTGGGGAGTTTATTACATCATAACAAACAGGTTAACGTTCTGACAGCTTGTTTAAACACATTTACAATCTCTTTCTATCAGAACTACAGGAGACTGATAGAAGCAGAACAGACACCCATCTATGCCAGTCTCAGCCGGTTGCTCTTTAATAGCAGAAATATTAAGGCAAAACAAATGAATCATCAGGAGATTTATAACCTGACATGCTTACAAAACCAGGTTGTCTGCTTCGTTGTATCTATTCATCCATCCACCTATCACTCTTTTCAGGTGTTCATTTTCTGGGTTAAATCAACATTCAAAGAGGGAAAGTGGGGCTATCATCCACCACCATCTGCAACAGGAAGCCTACTCAACTTATGTAGGTTTCCCCGCACAATGTAGAACCTGTTTTCCACGTTACAGGCATGGGTCAAGAGGACAGGAAGATTCTTCTAGCAATACAGGAAGCCTCAGGTATTTGATAAGGCACTACAGGACCAGGGCAACCTAGGGCATCTTTACTGGTCCCAGACCACACTCCATCCTCCTCATCTGGATTTGGGCCTGAAAGACCACCTGGGTGCATGGAGGGCAATTTGTGACATATGCAGGACTAGGGCATCTAAGTCATGTTAGGGCTCACCATATTTTCTGTGATGTTGTGTAGGATTTTTAACTGTTTTTAATTATGTCTTTAAAATTGTTGTAACCCCCCTTGGGATCTCTGGGAGACAGGCAGGTAGTAGTAGTAGTCGTAGTAGTAGTAATAATAATAATAATAATAATAATAAATAAATATAACAACTACTACTACTGCTGTTGAGCCAATAACAGAAGATCTCCTGGGTGCTTCAGACAACCCACTTTAATGTAATCTTTAAGTAAGGCAAATCTCATGTGAAATTATTCATGTTTTCCAAAGACCATGCTTAAACAGGCCAGGGGCTGAGTCTTTAGTGTAGCAAACTCTGTTCCGTGGAACTCCTTATTTATTTTATTTTATTTATTATTTAATTTATATCCTGCCCTTCCTCCCAGCAGGAGCCCAGGGCAGCAAACAAAAGCAGTAAAAACACTTTAAAACATCATAAAAACAGACCTTAAAATACATTAAAACAAAACAACTTTTAAAACATTCTTTTAAAAAGCTTTAAAAATATCTTAAATAAAAAGGGTTAAAAATTATACTGTTTAGGGGGGGAAAGGTTTTTAAAAAAACATATTAACAAGCAATTCTAACAGACGCAGACTGGGATAGGTCTCAACTTAAAAGGCTTGTTGAAAGAGGAAAGTCTTCAAAAGTTGCCGTAAAGATAGCAGAGATGGCGCCTGCCTAATATTCAAGGGGAGGGAATTCCACAGGATAGGTGCTGCCACACTAAAGGTCCATTTCCTATGTTGTGCAGAATGGACCACCTGATAAGATAGTATCTGCAGGAGGCCCTCACCTGCAGAGCGCAGTGATTGACTGGGTATATAAGGGGTAAGACGGTCTTTCAGGTATCCTGGTCCCAAGCTGTATAGAACTTTGTACACCAGAACTAGAACCTTGAACTTGGCCCAGTAGCAAATGGGCAGCCAGTGCAATTCTTTCAGCAGCAGGGTGACATGTTGGCGATACCCTGCCCCAGTGAGTAGTCTCGCTGCCGCATTTTGCACCAGCTGCAACTTCCGGACCAACTGCAAGGACGCATAGAGCTCTTTACAGTAATCCAGCCTGGAGGTTACCAGTGCGTGGACAACAGTGGTCAGGCTATCCCAGTCCAGAAACGGCCACAGCTGTCTTATCGGCTGAAGCTGATAAAAGGCACTCCTAGCCACAGAGATCACCTGGGCCTCTAGCAACAAAGATGGATCCAGGAGCACCCCCAGACTATGAACCTGCTCTTTCAGAGGGAGTACGACCCCATCCAGGCAGGCAACCGACCAATCATCCGGACTTAGGAACCACCAACCCACAGCGCCTCCGTCTTGCTAGGATTCAGACTCAGTTTATTAGCCCTTATCCAGCCCACCACCGAGTCCAGGCACCAGTCCAGGGCTTGCACGACCTCTCCCAATTCAGATGTTACGGAGAAATAGACCCAACAAAGGTTCAGCAGAAGTCCTCCCTGCTCATTTTCAGAAGTCATTTTCATAATAAAAGTGTATTATTCAGACAGGCCTTTCAAACCTGAGCTTCTTTGCCAATCAACTTTTGCGGATATATTTGACATTTTTAAATAGTTTTTATTGTGTTTTTCATGTTGTACACCACCTTTTGATATTTTATATGAAAGTGTGGATAAATATTTAAATAATAACAAGCATAATAATAGTTTGTTAATCTATAAAATACCAATAAAAACTATGAAATCTAAAATTTACAATATTTGTAACCCCCATAGTGCTTCACAGTGTACAAAAAAGTTGGAAGCAGAATTCAGCTTTTTCAGATTATCTGTTGGATATGCAGTTAACTTTTGGTGTTTGATCCAAGTCAGGCCCAAACAACTGGGAGATAACTGGGCAATGACAATCTGTGACTCTTCCTGCACTTCTCTGGTAATGGATTTATGTCACATCATTGCATGAGCGTTTCCTTTGCCCCACCACTCTTCACTTTGTTGTCTGCCTTTTGTTGTTGGGTGGTAAGGAAACGCTAATGCACTTTCATCACATTATTCAGCTATAATTTACCAGAGAGAAGGGATGGAGTTTTGTGGTATGCACACATCTTCTATTAAAGTGTAGTTTGGGCCTCAACACAGAAGTAAAACTTTTAATGAAACAAGGCAATGATAATGCTATCATAGAGTTTATTATTTTATTTATTTATTTATTATTTGATTTATATCTCACCCTTCCTCCCAGCAGAACTGGGATCTGACCTTCTGTTTCTTGGAAGTTTCCTTCCTCTGGGAAAGAAGCTTCCATTTTACTGCTTCATTTTCAAGACACTTGAGGATTTCTTCAGACTTTCCATGGATGTAGAGTTCTGAGCTTATCTTATCACCATAAAATGGCCAAGGGGGCTGTTGTGTGTGATGTTCTTTCCATTAAGAATTTTTCCAGCACTCTGCAGCCTTCCCGGCTGCCTACACTTCCTGATCTGAAAAAAGTCCCATGGGAAGAATTACTTCATGATGTCTTCCCCTAGCCCTGGAAGGGCTGCAGAGTCCAGACCACTGGTGAGATTTTTTGTAGAATGAAAGAAAGGACACTCACCAACAACCCCAGGGTAAGGTAAGTGCATCAGAAAACCTCCATCTCACCCATTTCACCAAAATTTTCTCTTCCTTTTGATCATTTTCAAATGTAATTTCTTTTCATGGCAAATTCCATGCTAGCGATAATTAGGAAAGGTATTGAAAATAAAACAGCCGATATCATAATGCCGTTGTATAAATCTATGGTGCGGCCGCATTTGGAATACTGTGTACAGTTCTGGTCACCTCATCTCAAAAAGGATATTATAGAGTTGGAAAAGGTTCAGAAGAGGGCAACCAGAATGATCAAGGGGATGGAGCGACTCCCTTACGAGGAAAGGTTGCAGCATTTGGGGCTTTTTAGTTTAGAGAAAAGGCGGGTCAGAGGAGACATGATAGAAGTGTATAAAATTATGCATGGCATTGAGAAAGTGGATAGAGAAAAGTTCTTCTCCCTCTCTCATAATACTAGAACTCGTGGACATTCAAAGAAGCTGAATGTTGGAAGATTCAGGACAGACAAAAGGAAGTACTTCTTTACTCAGCGCATAGTTAAACTATGGAATTTGCTCCCACAAGATGCAGTAATGGCCACCAGCTTGGACGGCTTTAAAAGAAGATTAGACAAATTCATGGAGGACAGGGCTATCAATGGCTACTAGCTGTGATGGCTGTGCTCTGCCACCCTAGTCAGAGGCAGCATGCTTCTGAAAACCAGTTGCTGGAAGCCTCAGCAGGGGAGAGTGTTCTTGCACTCGGGTCCTGCTTGCGGGCTTCCCCCAGGCACCTGGTTGGCCACTGTGAGAACAGGATGCTGGACTAGATGGGCCACTGGCCTGATCCAGCAGGCTCTTCTTATGTTCTTATGTTCTTATGTTCCCGTTAACTGACGGAGAACAGTCGAAAAAATGGAAGACTAAGGAAAAATCTGGACTAAGGTTGCAATCCTATCTCCACTTACCTGGGAATAAGCCCCAATGAATTCAGAAGGACTTATTTCTGAGAAAAGACATGGTAAGGATCGTTTTGTTAGGCTGCAATCCAATACATGTCTACTCAGAAGTAAGATCCATTGGGTTCAATGGGACTTTCTCTCAGGTAAGCATATATTGGATGGCAGCTTTAGTCATGCTTAGAGTAATCCAATTGAAATCAATGGGACTTAAGACAGTCACTAACATAAGCCCCCATTATACCACTTCAAATAGTTATGTCTTCCCCATAGAATCCTGGGAACTGTAGTTTGTCAAGGGTGCTGAGAATTGTTAGGAGATCCCTGTCCCCTCACAGAGCTACAATTCCCATAGTTGTTTAACAATCAGTCCCTCTTCCCAGGGAACACTAGTAATTGTAGCGCTGTGAGGGGAATAGGAGTCTCCTAACAAGTCTCAACATCCCTGCTCCACAAACTACACTTCCCAGGATTTTGGGGGTAAAGTCATGACAGTTATAGTGGTATAATTGTGTCTTAAAAGTATAGTACGGATGGGGCCTAAGTCTTGATCCAATCCACAACTGGGAGACTACCTTCATTATGTTTGTCAGGCTTTCAAAAGTTAAAGAGAGAAATTGAGAACGCACGATAGCCACATAAAACACGCAAAAGGCAGAACTACTCCAAGACTTTTTTTGTGGAGGGTGTGTATGTGAAGAACTAGCAGCAACAGCTTGGTAAGCACATCAGGCAGCATCATACCCACATCTCCGATATGCTATCAGAAAGAGGAAACTTGCAATAAAGATCAAAATGGTGTCTCAGCACCTTAATGACGACAAGTCCCAGGGCACGCAGAGAGACCACAAGATCTGGGCATGATGTAGCCAATCAGCAGGGGCTTCCTTGCCAAGTTTCACAGGAAACGCTCATTGTTTATCAGCTCTACTTTCTCATTGGTAAAGTGTCACTGCACTCCATAGAAGCAAGCATATTGTTAATTTATCAACATGTCGAAAGTGGAATTTTTTAAAAAAGCCGCCTCTTTTCTTTTTGTAATTCCTTTCTCAAGTGATGCATTTCTTTCACTTTTCTTCCGCCAAAAACATGGGAATGGAAAAAGGAATTGGAAAGGTGTTTACATAGATCAGCACGAGGGACGCGATCCTTGGGAATAAGACATGGGGGGGGAGGCTAATTGTTTGTGGAAGATGGGAATATTTTGTGCATCACTCCCAGGCAATGAAGATGGGAATGGGAAGGGGTTGGGAGATATATATATTTTTAAACAAAATTCATATAGCACTTGATTGTAAATAGAACCTCTAAAACAGACATTAAAATAAATAAGAAAAGACAAAGTTAAAAACAAGTATTCTTTAAAAAATGGAATATAATTAAAATTAACAGTAAGCTCACAACAGATTAAAACACATGTTGATTTCTTCATGTCTGGATAGCCATGCCTGAACAAAAATGCTTTTAGCAGGTGCCAACACGAGTACAGAGAAGGCACCTGTCTGATGTCAATAGACAGGGAATTCCTAAGTGTAAGTGCTGTCACACTAAATTCTTACAAGTGTGTTACAAATATTATGTGGCACTGTAACAATCACTGTGAGTTTTTACATCGTTTTTAAGGATGTATTTTAAACTATCTTAACCTGCTCTGGGACCTCAGGGTAAAGGGCAGGTAATAAATTAAATTAATAATAGTAACAGTCCAGTTCTGCTGGTCAAAGTGGTCAAGTGACCATACATGGGGTGAGGCAATCCCTCAAGTTGCAGTCTAACTAGAAGAGGGGAACACTTGCAGCTTCAGGATGTGAGCTAAAAGCCAAGGGCCATAGCTCAGTGGTACAGCATCTGCCTTGTTCACAGAAGGTCCCAGGTTTAATCCCCAGCATCTTCGGGTGGGACTGATATCCTGGAGTGCCACTGTCCATGTACACAGTACAGGGCTAGATGGGTCAGTGTGGTCTGTCTCGATATAAGGCAGCTTCCGGTGTTTTTCTTCCTATGCTCCTGTGACTTGATAGTGGGTCCTGGGCTATGTTTCCTAAAGCCAAGGCATAAGATGCATGAATACAGAAGCTGCCGTATTAGCGTTGGACCATTGGCCAACTGCAGCCCTGCACGGTACATCCTGGAGGACAGCAAAACATAGCTTAGTTTAAAATGCATAAATTTACATGGGCAGAATATCTATCTTGCAGTGGGTGGAAAATGCTAGAAAAGAGAAAAATCAACTCATTTGAAATGTGGTGTTGGAGGAGAGCTTTGCGCATACCATGGACTGTGAAAAAGACAAATAATTGGATGTTAGAATAAATTAAACCAGAACTGTCACTAGAAGCTAAAATGATGAAACTGAGGTTATCATACTTTGGACACATCATGAGAAGACATGATTCACTAGAAAAGACAATAATGCTGGGGAAAACAGAAGGAAGTAGAAAAAGTGGAAGGGCAAACAAGAGATGGATTGATTCCATAAAGGAAGCCACAGACCTGAACTTACAAGATCTGAACAGGGTGGTTCACGACAGATGCTCTTGGAGGTCACTGATTCATAGGGTCGCCATAAGTGGTAATCGACTTGAAGGCACATAACAACAACAACTCCCAAAGAAGTAGAAATGGGGTTGCAATACTGTCATAGCAACCTTGGAGGATAGTTGTGCATTTTATAGAGTGCTGAATCACTTCCCATGAAGCATCTAGAAGCGATTTCACAATAATGACAATAAAAATATTCACTATAAAACCATTTCAAATAGAACCAGCATTAAAACAATTTCAAATCCAATACAAATGCCAGTCAGGATAAAAATCTCCACTTAGAAGGACTGTTAAATAAGAAAGGCTTTCAATAAACACAAAAAATGGCACTGTCTGAGGTGTAAAGGAGGAAGTTCCAAAGCGTTAGTGCCACCACACTGAAGGTTTGATTCCTATATTGTACAGAATGGGCCTCCTGATGACATGGTTTCTGCAGGACACCCCCTCCTGCAGAGGATAGCATTTGGCCAAATATATATGGGGTGAGAGAATCTTTTACGTATCCTGGTCCCAAGCTGTAAAGGCATTGTACACCAGTACCAGCACCTTGAACTTAGCTAATTGGCAGTCAGTGCAATGCTTTCAGCAGCAGTGTAATATGATTATGATTATGATTATTATTTTATTACACTTTTAAACCGCCCTATAGCAACAGGCTCTCAGGGCGGTGTACAATATGATAAAACCACATTTAAAACCAGCGAATATGGATAAAACGTAAATATAAAAACACATTAAAACAGATTAAGACAAAAATAGAACATACAACTAATTAATTAACATTAAAATTAAACACAAAACCAAAACTAAAACTAAAACTAAAATGCCTGGGCAAAGAGGTAGGTGCCGAAAATCTGGCGCCGAAAAGATGTCAAAGAAGGCGCCAGGCGTATCTCGTCAGGGAGGGCATTCCATAATTCGGGGGCCACCACCGAGAAGGCCCTAGATCTCGTTGTTGCTCTCCGGGCCTCCTTGTGAGTTGGAACCCGGAGAAGGGCCTTCGACGTCGAGCGCAGCGAACGGGTAGGTTCGTAGTGGGAGAGGCGTTCCATCAGGTATTGTGGTCCGGTGCCGTTAAGGGCTTTATAGGTAAGAACCAACACTTTGAATCTGGCCCGGAAACGTATTGGTAGCCAGTGCAGTGTGGCCAGGACAGGTGTTATATGATCAGATCTTTTAGTCCGAGTGAGGACTCTGGCCGCAGCATTCTGCACCAGGTGAAGTTTCCGAACCATCTTCAAAGGTAACCCTACGTAGAGTGCATTACAGTAATCCAGTCTAGAGGTTACCAGAGCATGGATAACTGAGGCAAGGTTCTCCCTGTCCAGATAGGGTCGTAGTTGGGCTACCAGCCGAAGCTGGTAGAACGCATTCCATGCCACCGAGGCTACCTGAGCCTCCAGAGACAGGAGCGGATGTAATAAGATCCCCAAACTACGGACCTGCTCCTTTAGGGGGAGTGTAACCCCATCTAGAGTAGGTCGGACATCAACCATCTGGTCAGGGGACCCCCCCACCAGCAGCATCTCAGTCTTGTCAGGATTGAGTCTCAGTTTATTAGCTCTCATCCAGACCATTATCGCAACCAGGCAGCGGTCTAGTACATCAACAGCCTCACCTGAAGAAGATGAAAAGGAGAAATAGAGCTGCGTATCATCAGCATATTGCTGAAAACGCACTCCAAAACTCCTAATGACCTCACCCAGCGGCTTCATATAGATATTAAAGAGCATGGGGGACAGAACTGAGCCCTGCGGGACCCCATATTGGAGTACCCAGGGCCTCGAGTAATGCTCCCCAAGCACCACCTTCTGAAGACGGTTCTCAAGGTAGGAGTGCAGCCACTGCCAAGCAGTGCCTCCAACTCCCAAATCCGCAAGTCGCTTCAGAAGGATACCATGGTCGATGGTATCAAAAGCGAGATCAAGGAGGATCAACAGTTACACTCCCTCTGTCTCTCTCCCGACAGAGGTCATCATACAGGGCGACCAAGGCTGTTTCTGTACCAAACCCCGGCCGAAAGCCCGATTGAAATGGATCCAGATAATCAGTTTCATCCAAAAGAACCTGGAGCTGGCGAGCGACCACACGCTCTAGGACCTTGCCCAGAAAAGGAACATTAGCTACCGGTCTATAGTTGTCAAGATTATCAGGGTCCAAGGAGGGTTTTTTTAGGAGCGGTCTCACCACCGCCTGCTTTAGGCAGAGTGGGACCACTCCCTCTCGTAAAGAGGCATTAATCACCTCCTTGGCCCAGCTGGCAGTTCCATTTCTGCTAGCTTTTATTAGCCATGAGGGGCAAGGATCCAGAGCAGAAGTGGTCGCCCGCACCTGTCCAAGCACTTTGTCCACATCCTCGAGCTGTACCAACTGAAACTCATCCAATAAAACAGGACAAGACTGTGCTCCGGACACCTCAATGGATTCAACTGCAGCAATATTGGAGTCAAGGTCCCGGTGGATGTTAATAATCTTGTCTTGGAAGTGTCTCGCAAACTCATTACAGCGGGCTATTGATGGTATCATTGCGTCCCGAGGACCAGAGTGTAAAAGTCCCCGGACAACTTTATAAAGTTCCGCTGGACGGTTAGAAGATGACTGAATGGAGGCAGCAAAGTACTGCTTTGATGGTGATAGTCTGTCTCAGCAACCAGTCAAGCCACTGCATTTTGCCTTATCTGCACCTTCTGAGTCAACTTCAGGGACAATCCCACATAGAGCACATTGTAGTTATCTAATCTGGAGGTTACCAGCACATGGATGACAGTCAAGCTATCCTGGTCCAAAAATGGCTGTAGCTGCCTTACCAGCCAAATCTTGAGTAGCAAGCCATCACAGGTGGCAACCCACTGAAAAATTTGAGGTTGTTCTGACATGTGGTAAATAATAAATACCACCAGCTTTCACCATATAAGAATATGTTTAGTCAAATGAAGTACGCACCATGCAAAATTAATACACCTCATTGTGGCTATCCTGCATCAGCTGGTAAAGTGTGATTTAGGCTGTACTGAATCTACAGACCAATACACTGCATGGTTTTGTGAGTTTGGGTACCACTGATTTCACTGAAACTTGAATGTGCATAATGTATGCTGGGTTGTGATCTCCCCTGGAATATGATGCTGATAGCATTATATTTTCAATAGTAGAGGCTGTAATAATAGCAGCACTAGTGGCAGATTAATGTGTTGTGTATCACTTAAATGATGACACTACTGAAGATTGGTGCCACAAATCAAATATAGGTTGCTTTGAAGAATAAGAAAACTGCTGTATAGAAAAACATGGAGTTGTATTCAACAAAGTCATTTCTGCAAGGACTTCTGCTTGCACAGTGGAACTTTCCCTCCCTTGTCTCTCCCCATGCGCTCCATGCCACCACCACCTCCCCAAATATGCTCTGTATGTACCCCCCGAATAGAGTTGTCTTATTCTGAGCCAGGCCATTGATCCATCTAGTCCAATAGTGTCTACTCCGACCAGCAGTAGATCTCCAAAAGTTTAGGCAAGCATCTTCCCCAGCCCTACTACCTGAGCTCCTTAAAATGGAGATGCTGGGAACTGATTGTGGGACCCTCACGAATGCAAAGCGTGATGTCTACCATAGACCTGTGGCCTCTCCCCAGCTAAGATGCTGGACCTGAAGCCTCTGGGTCCTTATTTCTTTTCTTTTCTTAAACAATGCCCAGGCCAGAGATTTGCATGCATTTGAATGCACAGGTATATCTATTGCATTTGTTGGCTGTTTCTTTTGTCCCTGTAGAGATTCTGCAAAGTACTTCTGCAAAGTAGTATTGCCACAATGGCTATGTTCTACCTGTCAGAGGCAGTACACCTCTGAATACCAGTGACTGGGAATCACAAGTGAGAAGAGTGCTGTTGTGCTCAGGTCCTGCTTGATAGGCATCTGGTTGGCCACTGTGAGAAATGGACCAGATGGGTGTTTGGCCTGATCCAGCAGGGCTATTCTCATGTTTTTAAAGGAACATGCATGCAGAAATGGATTAGAGCCAATGGGGGAGCTGTTGGAAAACAGGCTGCACAGGTAAGGATTTCCTGGATCAGGGCAAACCTCCGTCCCCGCTCCACCCTTTCCCTCTCTACTCTCTCCCTCCTTTTCCTCTTTTGCACAGATACAAAAAACTGCTAATCAATTCCTTCCATCATAGAAACCTGATGAGAATGCTTGCTACTAGAGAGAACACATGAAATGTGACATGCCAGCATCTGCTCTCCTTGTGCACACTGCACTTCAAGTTTGACCTGGGAATGGGGGGTGGGAGACAGAAATTATATTAGAAAAATAAAGGAACTGACTGTTGACAGCGAGCCATCAAAAAGCAGATATAAATCACACTCTGCTGTGCTCAAAATCAGGCTTAAATAGTTTGCCTATGATGATAGCATCAGAAAGATAAGGAATGAACAGTTAGGTTCTTTCTATCCTAATTAAAATGTTGTGCTTGGAGGACAGTAGCTATACATAAAACACAAGGTCCTGGTGATAAAAGTTGTGCTCCTAAATACAGACCATTGAGTCAATTAATGTTTACTTAAAATGCTTGTCATCCAAAGAAGGAGCCGAGAAAAACGATCAACATAACCGAAAGATTGTGACACCAATTTGCATCCAGTTCCAAGTGCATGTTTTATTTATTTTCAATCAGGACCAATCAGAAGAGAAAATAATCAATGAAGTCGCAGTCATGAGTGGTACACAGCCATCTGGGGGCCCCTGGTATTTCTCGGCCTGCATCGGAGGAAAGGGAGAGTTTTTTTTCCAAGAGCACGGAGGAGCTCCATATGGTTGAGATCAAAGGTGTTGCTGGGTGCATGGTTCTGCTTTATTGCCAGGCACTGCTGTTAATTAGAAAACAAGATCAGAGGCAGTATTAAAATCCAATTAAATTGATATGAACAGATTGCCAAGTGATGTTCACTAATGTATAATTGAGCACCATGCAAATTTCAGTGGCTGGCTTTTGTTTTTCCCCCCTCACTCTGGAATGAATGATGAAGCTATGAAGTTTCTTTTTTTTTCCACGTTGTAAAAGATAAACAAGTTAATGCACTGATCTAGGGGGTATTGCTTCAGTGATTGATGAAAATGAGAGTGGAATATTAAAGTGTGACTTTTTGGGGCTTCTTTTATAATCTTATTTTGTTCACCGTCCTTTTTTCCCTCCATCTCTCTCTCTTTCTCTCCTCCCCCTCCCCATCAGGAAACATGCTTAGCCTCCTCCACATTCCATCATTTCTGAAACAGAGGGCCTTCCTTTGTACATGGAGATTTGATTTGAACAATTACAAAAGCATGAATATTTCAGGTGACTAAGGTGCTACTTGTGTATGTGCTCTTTTCCAAGAACTATCTATGGGCCAGATTGTATATCCTTGTTTAGAAGCTGAGACTGCTCTTATATTTAATTACTTCTTTATGCAGCTTTATATCGGGGGTGCTTTCAAACAAGGGTACCAATGTCTGTTAAATATAATTACTTTCCCCTGCATCTCCTTGAGATGCATGCCAAAGGTGTAGCTATGTTAAAGTACGGTTGAAGCATAGACAGACAGACAGACAGACGAACTAGATAGATAGATAGATAGATAGATAGATAGATAGATAGATAGATAGATAGATAGATAGATAGATAGATAGATAGATAGATAGATAGATAGATAGATAGATAGATAGATAGATAGATCAGCAGCCAGGGTTCACTGTAAAGGTGAAGGCAAAGTTGATCAGGGTGGTATATAAAAAAGCATTGTATGTTACAATGTGTAGGATGTAATTAGGATTGTTACAATGTGTTATATTTATAGCAGTATGTTTTTGTGTTGCTGTTATATCTGCCATTTGTTATTTTCTTTATTATTGTTGTATTATTTCGTTTGAAATTGTTTTTGCCATTGTTTGACTTGCTGTAAGCTGTTTCATATGCAGTGTGTTTTTGTTTTCCTTTTTGTATGTCGCTTTGAGTCCTATTTTGGGGGGAAAGCGACTAACAAATGCTATTAATAAAATAAATAAATATTCCATATTTCTAGGCAAGGCCAGCTCTAACAGACATCTCTGTTGCCTTCTCGGCGCCTGTTGAAGACCTTCCTCTTTCAACAAGCCTTTTAAGTAGAGGCCTTATCCCAGTCTGCATCCGTGTCAGAATTGTTTTTCCATTTATTTTTAAGGATGTTTTACAGATGTGTTTTTAAAGATGTTTTTAAGAAAGATGTTTTGCTTTTAAGATGCTTTAAAGACTTTTTAGTGTTCTTGTTTGCCTGCCTGGGCTCATTCTGGGAGGAAGGGTGGGATATAAATTTAATAAATTAATAAATAAACAACATTAGGCAGAGTGGGCAATTGTCTGAGGCAGCAGAGGCTGCAGGAAAGCAGCAAAACACACCCCTCCTGTGTTGGAGATCAGGGCTAGGTGTGCCACCAGGGCCAGCCCAAGTCATTTTGCTGCCTAAGAGAAAGAACAAGATTATGCTTCCCCCTCCCTCCAATTCCATATACACAGCCAAATGGGCTGCCACTTGACTCTTAGTTCTCTCTGGCAATGAGATAGTATCCTCCAGTACCCCTGAGTGCAGCAGTCCAATTTAGAGGGTGCATGACCAGCCTATGGCACACGGTCCTGATCTCCAACAATGGGGAACGGTGGAGGAGGTCTCAAGTTGGACAGTTGGTGGGCTGTCAGTGCTGCCCCCCAGCATCTTCCACATGAGGCAATTGGTGCTGTATGCCACAGGCCTGTCATGTACCCCAAAGCTAGCCTGGCAATCTGGTTTTTCTCAGTTTCTCATTGTTTCCAATCTTAAGGTTAGTTCACCTCATTTCCGCATCAGTTTGCAATTTATTTATGTTCAAAAGTCCTCAGAAAAATTCATCCGAAATTTGCAGAAGTGTGCATTTGTCCTAATATACACATTTGTGTACACAATTTTGCCCAGTTTACAAATTCTTGCAAGTAATTTCTCCTAATATAATGCAATTTTGTATTTTGTTTTACAAATATATGCATTTTATACACATTTTCTGATTAGAGAACTGCATCAGTAAATTCAAAGGATAGCTGCGCTTCAGTCTGCACTTTGTTTTGGGAAATGTGAATTAGATGGCTCACATTAAAAAGCAAACCAAACCAAGTATCTCTCCCATCCCTCTATGCAGACATGTTCCTAACTATGTGGAGAGCATTGTGGAGGGGTTGATGCAGGGAGGGGGCAATGTGGGGCACACATGTGATGCCCACTCTCAAGTCTCACATAATTATCTTACATTTTTAATGTTCGATTACAGTTACCATTTCAGCTAGTTCCAGTATCTGTTTTCTGGAACATGGTGGTTTGCTAACAGCATTCTTGCTTCATGGGCAATGGATAATTTCCCAACATTACAGTTATATTATCTACAATTTGCATATATTGCTATGAAGCTATTCACTCTCACCATGACAAATTGCCAAAATAAGCATCTTAGCTGATAGACAATTTCTCCAAGCATTATAATGTCAATAACAGGTATAAGCCAAGTCCAGATCCTGAACATTACCATCTGTCCCAAATAGACATAATGAAATCCAACACAATAACTGACATTTAAAGAAAGGTACAGTCCTTTTGAAATTCACCTTCCATCTGTTCACTCTTGGAGACAAGGACTGTCTTTAAAATAAAAAACAAGCCCTACATTTTCTGCAGTCCCTGAAGGGCATCCTTACAAATAGTTAGAACACTAACAAAATTATATTTGAACTAAAACAAATATGAGACATCAGTTTCCATGCAGAATCATCACCTATGAATGCTGTTAAGTTAAGGGGGAGGCAGAGGGGGGAAGAGAGAGGGGGGGAATCAAAATTTGGAATCTGAAATGAAACTTTTGAATTTTGTCATTGATTCTGGTCCAAGCACCAAGACTCAAGTTATGCAGCAGAAGGTGAATTGAGATACACATTTCACCTTTGAAAATGAATGTATTTGACAGTGGAAGTCATGCCTATCAATCTGCTTGTGAAAATTTCAAATTGTATGTTTTGAGAGTCATTTTTCACACAATGAAGGGTAGCTGGAAAACAGAGGAAGTGTAAGCCAGCCGCTATCTTATGTACAGCCTTGCGTGCAATTATCACATCGGCTTAGATCATGAATTCACTCACAGGTGTGTCAGAAGGGAGGGAGGCACCTTTCAGTGTCTCTCCTTCCACCTGCAGCCCCTTGGCCTCCTATCAATCTGCTCTGAAGAGGGACAGGAGGGCTGCAGAAGGAGGAGAAATTGGCAAAAGTTGCCCCCCCTTCGTCCAGTAGGATCGCAAGTCATTCTGTGAAAGAAACCCTTCCAGTCATGGAAGAAAACTGAGAATCCAAGCCATGCTGTAAAATCAAAAATAGCATTACTTGGACTGTAATAATAAATAGCACTAATTAGATTGCAAACTGTAGCATGATAGGAGTTACTCCATTCCTTTCAGGCAGTAGAAACTACATTGCTTATGACATGATGTTGGGCCCAGTAGACACAACTTGACAGGTCATGAACTTTTTGACTTGGGAGTGGTGGCAATAAATTGAGTTTTCCTTCAAAGTGAAGATCTTTCTAATTGCCATAATTTGGATTAGAGTATGAGCATATGAAGTATGAGCATGTGAAGCTGCCTGATACTGACTAGTGATACATCACTAGTGCTGTCTACTCTGTCTGGAAGCAGGTTCTGTATGCAAAGCATGGGCTCTGCCACTCTAAGGGCCCATCAATACGACTGTATAATCTGCAGTGTTATTGCTTTGTGTCCTCCTTAATTCACCGTTTTCCATATAACATTGCAAGCCAGTACAGATTTTCACCTTTACAAATCCACATTAGAAATACCACTGAAAAAACAATATGCTTTCCCAAACCGAGCATCAATCACATTAACGTCTGTGAGCTCAGATGCAATGCTGTGGACTTTCCTGCAATCGGTGATCCATGGGTGTTCCTCTGTCATATGCCAAGCCCCTTGTCTCCTTCCCACCCAATAGCACATCCACAAACCTGCACATGTGTGGGAATTTACAAAAAAGATATATGTTTCTGTGCTCTTCTACAAAAGCACATGAAAAGCAAACAACCATCATGAACCAATCACTGAAAAGGGGTGGACTTAGGGGAGTGGCCAATGCTAAAGCAATTTAGACCAAAAAAAAAAAGAGCCCACATGCATGGATACTTGATAATTGGGTTTTCACAATAATCCAACCACAAACAGGACATGAATGGATCGTAAGGCCACCAACCAAATGTGGAAAATGTGGATTTTGCGGTTAGGTATGGATGAGCCCTAAACTAAGCCCCCTTCCCATCATAGCTTCCCCAGATGTTAAATATTCAAAATGTAATCCATTTTGAATTAGCACTAAAATGCTTTTATGGCCATGTAGGGTTGTGTCCAACTATGTTTTACTCAGAGAAGACCCACTGAAATTAATGGGCTGAAGTTAGCCATAGCTATTAATTTCAATGAGTTTACTCTGAGAAATACTAGTATTGGATACAACCCATTTTTTTTTTTAAATACTGGTGATTACATTCAACAAAATGCAAAGCAGATTGTTCTATCAGCACAAGGATTTCTCCTTTTGAAATGGAAACAATGCCCCTCTCTTCCCCCCCCCCCAAATTTGGTCTTGGTTTTTTTTCCAATGCTCCAGAGCAGATTTGCGGATGGTGTGGGGCTTGCACAATATGAGGAAAGGAGAGAAATCCCATTGCACTAGCCTTAACCATTTTGCTAGCACAACTTTTTAGCTGAATACTACCCTAAAATATTTGCACGAAAGCTTTAAAATGAGAGACTGTTACAGTGCTATCTAAATAACATATTTTTTCTTTAATGCCATCATCTTTCCTATCACCAATATTTAAGCAAAGTAGGGTTTTTCCTTATTGAATACTTCCAATTCAAACCAAACATTAAACACTTTTTTTTACATGTCATGGACAGTAGTCAGGCAAACATAGTTAAATGGATTTGCATGTTATTTATTTTTTTTTAAAAAATTGTTGGGTAAAAAAATTAAAAGGCTATCCAGGTGAACTGGACCTTTGCCTTCCCTACCAACAGTTGCTACATCACTCCCACTGGTGTGGGCAAAACACAGTGAAATGTGTACATGATAAACACACTGTACTCCCATCCTCAGTAATATGGAAAGTCAATTGAAGTTCTGTTTATAGAAAGCAATTGATAGTTCTAGGAGTCAAATGCCATGGAAGGCTTAAAGGACCTAACAGTCAGGAAGCTAAACAATAGCTTTATTATCTGCCTTAAACAAGAATAGAATGGGAAGAAGAAACTCCTGATTCTACCAAACTACAAGTCCAGCGCTACCTAGTGACTAAACTAGAGAATGACACTATCCACACATCAGACATCTTTCCTATCTGTAAGCATCCAAGTCTGTAAAATATCCCCTTTTTTGTTGTTTTAAGAAAACAAAAACAAATTGGTTAGGAAAAGTATGGCAAAGTATCACAAAACTTACTACTGACTGGGGGAATTATATGAGGTAAGGAGAAATGAATTATATGAGGTGAGGAGAAAACCCTTTGCAAAGACAAAGGATTCTTTATGAACTTATGATGATTGGCATGCGATGTATTTCTCTTCTTTAAAAAAGCCCCTAAATTAAAAATACTGTCAGAGAGGTTGGCTTAAAGTTGCCTTTTGACAGAAGGCTAACTGCTGCTGATCTTCCGAAAAGGAGGCCAAGAAGCTATCCACAGAGTTCACAGTCAGCTGCTGCCTTATGGCCTGAAGCCATTCTGGAAAAGTAATGGCAACGTTTATAAAAATCATTAATTTTTGCCTGATGGGCTATTACTGACTACATCCCTGACCATGGTCATGATGATGATTATCATCATCTGGGGGAAAAGACCTCCAGGCCCAGCTTTTTGTTAGGATTATAGCTTTTCTGCTTACCTACTGCAAGCAGTGTCATGTTAAAATGTATCTCTAAACTCTATTACACTTTATACAGCTTGCGTATCAGAGCAAAGTTGACCTAACCTTAGCTCAGTATCAATCACAGGAGGGAAAGTTAGCTATTAAGAACCTGGAGCTATAAAGCATGTGATAGGAATAAGCCTTCTTGTATTCATCAGGTGCCTTCAAGCCTATACCCAAATGCTGATCAACTGTATTTATTTAGAAAGTAACACGCACAGAGCCAACAGTACCTATTTGAATGGTTTCATGTCCTCCTTATATAGGATACATTGCAGCTTGTCTCTGCTGGATATATTCTGTGGTATTCAACTGGAAGAATGAGCAATGTCCTGAAGAAATACAAGCCCCTTCCCCCTACAATGGCACATAGCTGAGTGAGCTGCTGGGGACAGGGCTGGGCCTACCATGGGCAGAGTGAGGTGGCTACCTCAGGTAGCAGATACTGGAGGTGGCTCCAACCCCCTTCCCCCAAAGTCACCTAAGCCATGTACAATGGAGGATGTTGTCCCATTGCCAGCGTTGAACTGCCAGTCCAGTTGGCTTCTGACCATAGAGTGGGAGGCACCATCTTAATAAAAATAATAATAATAACATTTTATTTGTGAGTCGCCTATCTGGCCGACTGAACGGCCACTCTAGGCGACGTACATTGCCACAATAAAATACAATATAAAACCCAAAATACAATAATTAAAATTAAACAACATCAAACTAAACAACATTAAAAACTGACCCACCCACGGAGACCCCATAGGCCTGCCTGAACAGCCAGGTCTTCAAGGCCCGGCGGAAACCTGTCAGGGAGGGGGTATGGCGAAGGTCGAAAGGAAGGGAATTCCAGAGGGTGGGGGCCACAACCGAGAAGGCCCTCTCTCTGGTCCGCACCAGCCTAGCTGTTTTAACTGGTGGGACCGAGAGAAGGTCTTGGGAGGCTGATCTTGTCAGGTGGCATAATTGGTGATGCTGAAGGTGCTCCTTCAGATAAACTGGGCCGGAACCGTATAGGGCTTTAAAGGTCAACACCAACACCTTGAATTGGGCCCGGTAGACAACTGGTAACCAGTGTAGATCTACTAACACCGGGGTGATATGATCACGGCGACGGCTGTTCTTAATCAAGCATGCTGCCTCATTCTGTATCAGCTGTAATTTCCGGACTGTCTTCAAGGGTAACCCCACGTAGAGCGCATTACAGTAGTCTAAGCGAGAGGAGACCAGGGCATGTATCACCCGTGGGAGCAGATGAACAGGAAGGTAGGGTTGCAGCCTCCGTATCAGATGTAATTGATATCAAGCCTCCCGGCTCACTGCCGAGACCTGAGCCTCCATGGACAGCTGGGAGTCAAGAATGACCCCAAGGCTGCGGACCTGGTCTTTCAGGGGTAATCTTACCCCATTAAACACCAGGTCTATGTCTCCCAATCTTCTATTATCTCCCACGAGCAACACCTCGGTCTTGTTGGGGTTCAGTTTCAGACTATTCCTTTCCATCCATTCACTTACGGAATCCAGGCACTTGGACATGGTATCCACAGCCAACTCTGGTGAGGACTTGAAGAGAGATAGAGCTGAGTGTCATCCGCATATTGGTGACACTGCAGCCCAAATCTCCTGATGATGGCTCCCAGTGGCTTTACATAGATGTTGAATAGCATGGGGGAGAGGATAGATCCCTGTGGCACTCCACAATTGAGAGGCCAAGGGTCTGAAACCTCATCCCCCAATGCCACCCGTTGATGTCTGTCTCAGGAATCAAAATTTCTTCGGCTGGACCCCTGTTGGGAGAGAGAGGGGGGCACCAATCTAGGAAGCCAGAAACTTGCCTTATATCAGGTTGAGGCTCTTTGTCCATTTAGACCAGCATTACCTACTCTGAATAGTGGCAGCTCTCCAAGATCTCAGGCAAAGGTCACCACATGTCACCTAATTCTTGGAACAGGAGACACTAGGGATTGAACCTGGGACCTTCTGTAACTGAAAACATGTGCTTTAGCGCTCAACTATGGTCTCTTCCTTATACATTGAAGCCACGGATTGGGCCTTGGGTGATCAGATACTCTAACTGTACACTATAAATCTCTGAAGGACCATTCTAGGCACACTCTGAGTTACAGAGTGACACGGCCTGCTCCACGAGCTAGAGGGAGCCCCAGCTGACGAAGCATCAAGGCCCCAGCTGACGAAGCATCAAGGCCCCAGCTGACGAAGCATCAAGGCGAGTTAAGCAGCAGAGCGAAAAGAGGGTAAGTAGCTCCCATTTATTCCATTATTTAATTGAAGTAAAACAGCTCAGAGCAATAAGTAATAAGGGCAGCCCAAGGTCACCCTGAGCTAGGAGCCAAATCCTGAAAGAACCTATATCTTAGGAGACAGATCCTAGGAGAAGGAAGCCTATAGAAAGCTAGTGTTCAACACCACCCTAGCAGGAAAGCTTCAGGGGACACTGTAAACAAGGCTAAATTCCAGTCGGAGAGAAGGGGAAAAAGGAAACTCCACCGATACATACAGGGAGTCAGCTCAGTCCTTGCTAAAAAGGGCAGCTTTAGCCTTCCTGAAACACCACCACAAGCTCTGTTTCCCTAGGTTAAAGAAAGGTCAGGCTGTTCTAGGTGGGAAAACAACAAACACAAAAGACTTGCCTGGAAGTCGCAGCCCCTTGCTTAGATTAAAAGCAGCCCAAAGCTTAAACAGCCCCGCCCCTCGCTCAGGAAGGAAGCCTGCCTTCCTGCGTTCAAAGGAAGGAAGCCTGAGAGAATACTAAAGAGTTAAGCTCCAGCTGATAGTTGAGCCATCAGCCTCAAGTAACACATCATTGGCTGGCAGCAGTAGCTGGGAGGAACCAGCCACACATATAAAGTCAGAGCACCCTAGCGAGGGAGCCTGCTCCACGAGCTAGAGGGAGCCCCAGCTGACAAAGCGTCAAGGCGAGTTAAGCAGCAGAGCGAGTTCGGCAGCAGGGCGAGTTCGGCAGCAGGGCGAGGAGGCCAGGGCCCCCCACTCTGCCTGTCTGTTCCCTAACCTCAACTAAACCGCAGTCTCCAACCCATTGATGTAATAAACCTTAAACAAAACTATGCAGGTAAGAAGCCAGCAGGGGTGTGGGGGATTTCCAGTGTTTTGCACCGCCTGCAGCATGTACGACTATCTGCCTGTTGGACAGAAGTCGTGGGTGTGCCCTCGGTGCAATGAGCTCCTGGCTCTCCGGGAATGACTTCATTTCCTTGAGGCCAAGGTAGCAGACCTGGAAAAGCGGAGAGAGGCAGAGAGGTGTGTGGAGGAGGCCTTCAGGGACGTTATAGCTGTCCTGCTATCATGGAGAACAATGGTCTCGGGGAAGGAGAGCATCCAGCTGAGGAAGAGGGAAACGATCCCTTAGAAGGGACCCATTCCTTGGGGGATGAGCAGCTATCCTCTCGTGCCGAGGATATATCTCCAGGGGGTGGAGGGATCCTTGTAGTGGGTGATTCGATCATTAGGAACATAGACAGTGGGGTGTGTGATGGGCGTGTAGACCGCAAGGTGTTTTGCCTGCCTGGTGCGAAGTTTGCGGATATCGCCCGTCGTTTAGATAGTTTGGTAGACAGTGCTGGGGAGGAGTCAGTGGTCATGGTGCACGTTGGCACCAACGACATGGGGAAATGCAGCCGTGAGGTCCTGGAAGCAAAATTTAGGTTGCTAGGTAGGATGCTGAAAGCCAGGACCTCCAAGGTGGCTTTCTCTGAAATGCTACCGGTTCCACGCGCAGGACCAGCCAGACAGGCCCAGCTTTGCAGTCTCAATACGTGGATGAGACGATGGTGTCGGGTGGAAGGGTTTGGATTTGTTAGGCACTGGGGAACATTTTGGGACAAGCCGGGCCTGTACAAAAGGGACGTGCTCCACTTGAACCAGAATGGAACCAGACTGCTGGCACTTAAAATTAAAAAGGTAGCAGAGCAGCTTTTAAACTGACTGAGGGGGGAAACCCGACAGGAGCTGAGGAAGGTCCAGTTCGGAATAAACCTCCCCCCTGGGATAAAAACCCAAAGAAATGATGAAATTTTAAAAGGGGTAGGTCTAGAAGTAGGCATTGTGAGAGCAGGGGCACAGGATATAAATTCAGAAGAGCAAAATTACCACAGGCCAAACCACAAGTGCCAAAGACACTTGAAGAGAGACACTGCTTACAAGTGCCTGTACGCTAATGCTAGGAGCCTCCGAACCAAGATGGGAGAACTGGAGTGCTTGGTCTTAGAGGAGAGCATTGATATAGTGAGCATAACGGAGACCTGGTGGAATGGAGAAAACCAGTGGGATACGGTTATCCCTGGATATAAACTATATTGGAAGGACAGGGAAGGACGTATTGGTGGCGGAGTCGCTCTATATGTGAAAGAAGGCATTGAATCCAGCAAGCTCGAAACCCCAAAAGAGGTGGACTCCACCACAGAATCGTTGTGGGTGGTGATACCATGCCCCAGGAGGGACTTAATACTGGGAACGATCTATCGTCCCCCTGATCAAAATGCTCAGGGAGACCTTGAGATGAGATATGAAATTGAGGAAGCATCCAAACTAGGAAATGTGGTAGTAATGGGTGACTTCAACTACCCGGACATAGACTGGCCGCATATGTGTTCTAGTCATGACAAAGAAGCAAAGTTTCTAGATATTCTAAATGACTATTCCCTAGACCAGTTGGTCATGGAACCAACCAGAGGGATGGCAACCCTGGACTTAGTCCTCAGTGGGGACCGGGACCTGGTGCAAGATGTAAGTGTTGTTGAACCGATTGGGAGCAGTGACCACAGTGCTATTAAATTAAACATACATGTAAATGGCCAATTGCCAAGAAAATCCAACACGGTCACATTTGACTTCAAAAGAGGAAACTTCACAAAAATGAGGGGATTGGTAAAAAGAAAGCTGAAAAACAAAGTCCAGAGGGTCACATCACTCGAAAATGCTTGGAAGTTGTTTAAAAACACTATATTAGAAGCTCAACTGGAGTGCATACCGCAGATCAGAAAAGGTACCGCCAGGGCCAAGAAGATGCCAGCATGGTTAACGAGCAAAGTCAAGGAAGCTCTTAGAGGCAAAAAGTCTTCCTTCAGAAAATGGAAGTCTTGTCCGAATGAAGAAAATAAAAAAGAACACAAACTCTGGCAAAAGAAATGCAAGAAGACAATAAGGGATGCTAAAAAAGAATTTGAGGAGCACATTGCTAAGAACATAAAAACCAACAACAAAAAATTCTATAAATACATTCAAAGCAGGAGACCATCTAGGGAGGCGATTGGACCCTTGGATGACAAGGGAGTCAAAGGTGTACTAAAGAACGATAAGGAGATTGCAGAGAAGCTAAATGAATTCTTTGCATCTGTCTTCACAGTGGAAGATATAGGGCAGATCCCTGAACCTGAACTAACATTTGCAGGAAGGGATTCTGAGGAACTGAGACAAATAGTGGTAACGAGAGAGGAAGTTCTAGGCTTAATGGACAATATAAAAACTGACAAATCACCGGGCCCGGATGGCATCCACCCGAGAGTTCTCAAAGAACTCAAAGGTGAAATTGCTCATCTGCTAACTAAAATATGTAACTTGTCCCTCGGGTCCTCTGCCGTGCCTGAGGACTGGAAAGTGGCAAATGTAACGCCAATCTTCAAAAAGGGATCCAGAGGGGATCCCGGAAATTACAGGCCAGTTAGCTTAACTTCTGTCCCTGGAAAACTGGTAGAAAGTATTATTAAAGCTAGATTAACTAAGCACATAGAAGAACAAGCCTTGCTGAAGCAGAGCCAGCATGGCTTCTGCAAGGGAAAGTCCTGTCTCAGTAACCTATTAGAATTCTTTGAGAGTGTCAACAAGCATATAGATAGAGGTGATCCAGTGGACATAGTGTACTTAGACTTTCAAAAAGCGTTTGACAAGGTACCTCACCAAAGGCTTCTGAGGAAGCTTAGCAGTCATGGAATAAGAGGAGAGGTCCTCTTGTGGATAAGAAATTGGTTGAGAAGCAGAAAGCAGAGAGTAGGAATAAACGGACAGTTCTCCCAATGGAGGGCTGTAGAAAGTGGAGTCCCTCAAGGATCGGTATTGGGACCTGTACTTTTCAACTTGTTCATTAATGACCTAGAACTAGGAGTGAGCAGTGAAGTGGCCAAGTTTGCTGATGACACTAAATTGTTCAGGGTTGTTAAAACAAAAAGGGATTGCGAAGAGCTCCAAAAAGACCTCTCCAAACTGAGTGAATGGGCAGAAAAATGGCAAATGCAATTCAATATAAACAAGTGTAAAATTATGCATATTGGAGCAAAAAATCTGAATTTCACATATACGCTCATGGGGTCTGAACTGGCGGTGACCGACCAGGAGAGAGACCTCAGGGTTGTAGTGGACAGCACGATGAAAATGTTGACCCAGTGTGCGGCAGCTGTGAAAAAGGCAAATTCCATGCTAGGGATAATTAGGAAAGGTACTGAAAATAAAACAGCCGATATCGTAATGCCGTTGTATAAATCTATTGTGTGGCCGCATTTGGAATACTGTGTACAGTTCTGGTCACCTCATCTCAAAAAGGATATTATAGAGTTGGAAAAGGTTCAGAAGAGGACAACCAGAATGATCAAGGGGATGGAGCGACTCCCTTACGAGGAAAGGTTGCAGCATTTGGGGCTTTTTAGTTTAGAGAAAAGGCGGGTCAGAGGAGACATGATAGAAGTGTATGAAATTATGCATGGCATTGAGAAAGTGGATAGAGAAAAGTTCTTCTCCCTCTCTCATAATACTAGAACTCGTGGACATTCAAAGAAGCTGAATGTTGGAAGATTCAGGACAGACAAAAGGAAGTACTTCTTTACTCAGCGCATAGTTAAACTGTGTAATTTGCTCTCACAAGATGCAGTAATGGCCACCAGCTTGGATGGCTTTAAAAGAAGATTAGACAAATTCATGGAGGACAGGGCTATCAATGGCTACTAGCCGTGATGGCTGTGCTGTGCCACCCTAGTCAGAGGCAGCATGCTTCTGAAAACCAGTTGCCAGAAGCCTCAGGAGGGGAGAGTGTTCTTGCACTCGGGTCCTGCTTGCGGGCTTCCCCCAGGCACCTGGTTGGCTACTGTGAGAACAGAATGCTGGACTAGATGGGCCACTGGCCTGATCCAGCAGGCTTTTCTTATGTTCTTATGGCAGTTGCACCCCTGTGGCAACATAGGAAGAGAGGAGATGTGATCTGGCTAAATGCCAGTGCTGCTATCTCTCAGGAAGAGGCAACACTATATTATTTATTTACAACAGGGGTGGACAACCTGCAACCCCAAGGCCACAGAAGGGAAAACAGAAGGAAGGGAGTGGAAGAGAGAGGTGGCAGAAAGAGAGAGAGAAAAGGGCTGCCTCACTCACTTTTGCCTCCGGCCCTGCCACCTATGATCTTTGGCTGCTCCCGTTGTGAGCATCTGGCCCCCAACAAATCACTCCTGAGAGAATGTGGCCCACAAAGGAAACATGTTCCCCACCCCTGATTTAAAACATTTATATTCTGCCTTGCTAGCACCCTCAGGGTAACTCACACTGAAAGGATTAAAAACCATGATAAGCACTGGAAAATATACTAAACAACCCCATGTGCACTCAAGTAAGAAAGAACCATAGTATTTGGCTAAGCAAATGGGTTCTTTCTATGGGTGTTATCAAACAGTGTGGGATTGGACCAATTTTTATGAATCATGCATGCCTCTCTTGCTCTCTCTGTATATACACACACAATCAGAGAGAGAGAGAGAGAGAGCATAGTTTATGAACAGTTTTTCACCTCTCATTGAAAAACAGACATTTTAAGGTCACTGTTAGGTCTTTCTTGCAAGATCAAAAAGAAATGCCTGCAATATAGTACTTAAGCTACATACACACTCATAGTTTTCTCAATCCAGAATCATTCATGCTCATGCTCAACATGCTGCTTTCAATCTAGATCGATTCTAAATCCTGCTGTCCACAATGGTGGGTATGGTTACTTGATATGCATTTGAAAATCCTCTCCTTGAGTAGCCTGTCCACACTTTTTACTCCCTGCACATGCCCGAGGTGAATGAAGAATGATGTGGTGATTGTGATCTTGGTATACACCCACCCACAATGTCATTGGGCAGGTGTGGATACACACACACCCCATTGCTGGGACTGCCTACACCTCTTTTCAAATTGATACACTGTTGGATAATGCAGAATCAATCTGCAATGAGCTTTTATTTTCAGAATGAAACCAGTTTCTCAAGAAGCAATTTTCAGGAGCAAAAAAATATGCAATAGATCTAGATTGTGTGTGTCGAGTACGTAGAAAAACAAGTACTCAGTCTCCACATTGATTCTAGAATAAAATTTTGTGTGTACGGAGCATTAAATTAGCAAAATTTCCACCAAAACACCAGTGCCCCAAATCCAGTTTTACTGCAAGTGTCCTGGCTTCAACAGTGTGAAGATGTATCTCTACTAGAAGTATGATGATGTTTGCTACTGCTAATTTCTAATATGTGATTCTGCTTTGTTAGGCGATTGTTGGGGGGGATACCTTTTTAAGTGACATTTGTCTCAAAATAATAATTCCTTCTCAGGTTACAACCTAGGGTTTATTTTCTCTGGAGTAATATTGTGCTATAATTTGTCAGTGGAGCATTGTTTTCATGGCAAAATCAACTTCTGCTGCTATATGCCATAAAGAACCACACAAGCAAGAACTGTTGCTTTACTGCTACAGAATTGTTTTCAGGAAGAGAAATACATTGGGCGGCCTAATAAATGAAGCAGTCCAACTGTGATGCTTGTTGCAGCATGCTAAACGCAAAACAACTCAACATATACTAACAATTTCAGACAATTTCAGACCAGATGGGCTATTGGCCTGATCCAGCAGGCTCTTCTTATGTTCTTAAAATGAAGAACCTTGAAGTTGCTCATCAGTAGTTAGCAGCACCTGGTAGGCAAACAAGTCACTTGCTGTCTTCTCCACTAGGGTGAAATATACTGTAGCTTTATTTATTTATTTGTTTGTTTGTTTATTATTTGATTTTTATCCCGCCATTCCTCCCAGCAGGAGTCCAGGGTGGCAAACAAAAGCAGTAAAAACTTTAAAACATCATAAAAACAAACTTTAAAACACATTAAAACAAAACATCTTCAAAAACGTTTCTTTAAAAAAAAAGGTTTCAAAACGTCTTCTAAGATTAAAAACATTTTTAAAAAGGTTTAAGAACACATTAAAAAGCAATTCCAACACAGACGCAGACTGTAATAGTATAGTAAATAGTAAACAGTAATTGTTTCTAAATTTGCACTTGTAAATTACCTTCTGCAAATTGTATGCAACATCGGAAGCTACCTTATGCCATGTCAACCGACTGGTCAATCTAGCTCAGTCCTGTCTGTACTGACTGGCAGCTGCTCTCCAAGACCAAAGACATTCCTAGCTCTACGTGGAGATCCTGGGAACTGAATCTGAGACCTTCTTCTACTACTGGGCTATGGCCCTTCCCCAAATTGCTGTCTTTCTTCTTTTGTCCTCCTTTTTGGTGATGCAAATCCTCATTTTTCATTCAGACCATGGTATTCCCAATCTCTATGTATGGATGTGAAAGTTGGACAGTGAAAAATGCGGATAAAAGAAAAATCAACTCATTTGAAATGTGGTGTTGGAGGAGAGCTTTGGGCATACCATGGACCACAAAAAAGACAAACAATTGGGTGTCAGAACAAATTAAACCAGAACTGTCACTAGAAGCCAAAATGATGAAACTGAGGTTATCATACTTTGGACGGACACATCATGAGAAGATATGATTCACTAGAAAAGACAATAACTCTGGGAGAACAGCAGGGAGTAGAAAAAGAGGAAGACCAAACAAGAGATGGATTGATTCCATAAAGGAAGCCACAGACCTGAACTTACAAGATCTGAACAGGATGGTTTATAACAGATGCTATTGGAGGTCGATAATTCATAGGGTCGCCATAAGTCGAAATCAACTTGAAGGCATATAACAACAACTGGCCACCCTGTTTTTACTCGATAGTACCAGCAAATCCATTCATTCACCCTGATCCTAAATCCACGTGTTAGGAAGTGAGATGACACGCATCTCCATTGAACTCAGCAGAACCACTTTCAGTCAACTGAAAGATGGAAAAGCCCACATGACAAATCAGTGACAGATCTGAGTCTCTGGACTCCATGCTTGCCAGCAGCATCTTCTCTGCCACTAGCCATTGTTGCTATTAAATGCCAAGTTAAATTGGGTGAAATATAGCTGTCTCTATTTCCTGCTCAAGTCATTTGCTGCTGATTGCTGATTTGCCCATTTCTACTTCTTCCTCTTTTCCTCGCTGGATAGCTTCAGCAAGGAGCCATTTACACCCCCTCTTCAGCCTTAACTGCCTTCAAGCCTTGCTGTGCATCCCTCCCCCCAATGGCATTTCTAAAATGCTAAAGGTTTCATTCTGTTCACACAGCTCAGGCTTCCATCAGGGCTGTTGCAACCGTCTCTACAATTGTCACCTTAATATTTGAAAATGAGGAAAATGCCTGTCATTATAATGGGTGAGAGGTTTGAAGGGAGGGTCTATATATATATTCCAGAGGCTTCTAGCCAAAGTGACTGAGCCAGGTGCGTAGGTTGACCCCTTGACTAGGCCTCAAATTCTGGCTTATTTATTTTGTCCTGAATGGAGGTTGCAGGCCTGATGCTACCATTAGCCACAGGGAGGGCAGCCACCTTAGGAAAATTTGAGCGTCACATAAAGGTAGCAAATTGATAGGTATTAAGATATTATTATGGGGAGGGATTCTGCCAGGGAGGGGGAGAGGTGCTTGTGGGATTTTCTGCCTCAGATGCCCAAATAATTTGGGTGTCCACGGGTTTTATGCATCTTGATGTGAGAGGACAACGGCACACAATTTCCTGCTCTGTCTCAGGTAGCAAAATGTCTTGGACTGGTCCTGTGAGCATGCTCTGTCTGAATAATCCTGTTTTGAGCAGGATCAGCTGCTGCCACAGGCTTGAAGGGACCCTTCACCTGTTAAGCAGCGAGCAGAACCAGGAACTTGTGTGTTTCATAAAAGGTGTGGGACAAACCTGGGTTACAATTAGGCAGACTCCTTCTCAGTAACGGGACAGCCATTGTTTCTTTATTCCTGAATCCTAGGTGTGTAACCTTATATCTGTAATACATTGCAGAGACTAACTCAGCCTGTAGTCTCCACCTTAGAACTGAGTCCGCAAGCTGACCTTATCGCTACAACATCCAGGCTAATTTTTGTACTTTTTGTTTCTTTGTTTTTCCTCATCCTCCCAGCCACCCAGTTTGTGCAAGATCTTGCCTAATGAAGAGTTCTGGGGCACTTGAAAGCTTGCTGCAATTTTGTGACATTCTGGCTGGTCCTAATAAAGGCATTGCCCTGCTGTAGATTTTGGATTTTTTCAACCATCACCTTTCCAAACCATGAAATTAGCACCTTGGCCAATCTTGTCATATCCTCTTTTACTTTCTGTAACACAAGGCTCAAATGAACTTTCAAATGATTTAGAGTATAATTTGAGAAGTATATTTTTTAAAAAGTTGTCCCTTTGCTTCCATTGAGAGCCTCTTAGGATCTCAATAGTCCTTTTTTGTTGACCATCCATATTAATTAATTAAGATCTCAATAGTCCTTTTTTGTTGACCATCCATATCTGATTTCCCTAAAAAAGATTTTTTCTACATAATTGATCCTTTTTCTCCTGGCTTCCAAACACTCACATTGTCTTTTACTGTCCGGGGGGGGGGGGGCTCTTTCATTTGCCAAAATCTGAAAGGCAGAAATCTTCATTGGAGTAAATAATGCATGCACTGATGAATCACTCTAAGGCCTAATGTCTACTAAACATCAGGCAGCAACCTCTTTCTCCATCTCTCTCTCTCAGCATAGCAGGTTTCACTTTCTACTCTCAAGCTTCAAGGCCCTTCCTAGCTCTGTCCGCCCTACAGGATCATGCTTGTCACGTATTCATTTGGATCTCACCCCCTCACCCTCTGCTCTGTCAGTACTGCCAGCTTCAGCGTCTTGCTTGTTTGCTCTTCCTCCAAATGTCTTTTCTGTTTTCCCCCCAACTCGTCCATGCTGGTTGTTCAGGATGCCATGCCCTCCTTGAACTGATCCATATGGCATCTGTGCTTTTCCCCCTCTAAAGTATTTCTTTCCAAAGCAAGCTTCTGCCATGAAGGCTGCTGGCCAGTGGCAAAATCTCCTGCACGAGCCCAAGGGAACTGTAAGTAGCGTGCTCAAGTGCAAACAAACGTGGGTGTTCTAAGGCAGAGAGGTGGAGCAAAGAACACCAGAAGTGGCAGTAAATGCACGATAGTTTTCTCTCCTGTGAGATTACCTCCTTTCTGGTTTGACACAGGATGATCCAACCAGTGGTGGTTGAATCTGCTCTGGGTTTTAGTCCAAACTTTCAAGGAGCCGTCCAAGGTGCTCAGCACCACTGGATCCAACTGTTTCATCAGATTGTAGTTTCTACACTTTTAAGCTATCAAGGGACAACTGTGGTTATAATGTGCTTATCTTAGTGGGTATTAGCCATCCATCACGTCAACTCACCTTCAGAAAGAAAGAAACAAGACATGGTAGAACCAGGCTCTGAGCACCATCCATTCTGCTGAGTTTGCACCAACCTCTCAAATTATTATTATTATTATTATTATTATTATTATTACACACAACATATGAAGCTCCGTTTCTGTCACTCCCACCTACAGGCTGCTTTGCTTAAAGGGAAGGGCTGTAGCTCAGTGGTAAAGCATCTGACTTGCATGCACAGAAAGTCTCCAGTTCAATCCCCAATGGTATCTCCAGGAAGGGCTTAGAGAGACTCCTGTCTGAAACCCTAAAGAGCTGCTGCCAGTCAGTGTAGACAATACTAAGCTAGATGGACCAATGGTCTGATTTTATATAAGGCAGCTTCCTGTTTCCTGTGTCGTTTCCCTTATCAACACGCAGCTCCTCCAGTTTCTCAGCCCTGTGTTAATTTTTCTCTCATTTCTTATATAGATGTTGCCTTCCTGTTCCTCAACTCTCTTCCTTTTTCTGGCTGTCTCCCTGAGCACTCTCCTTCTTCCATTGTCCTTTCCTGGGTACCTCTTTCTCATTTCTCTGCCTACCACTTCCATCCTTCAACCACATCACTTCCTGTGTCATCATCATCTTACGGCTTCCCAGCTTTTGGACACCCATGCCACAGTTTCCACTTCCTACCAACAGCACAGAAAGCTTCCTGACCTTGGGTCCTGTGCGATGTTTTTCCTTCAGCCAACCTGGCCATTCACTCCACTCAGAACAGCAGCCCTGTCTGTCAACATTATATGACTGATGCTTTCTTGGGAAGGGCTGTATTTCAATGGAGGAGCCTCTGCCTTGCATGCATAAGAATGTAAGAAGAGCCCTGCTGGATCAGGCCAATGGCCTATCTAGTCCAGCATCCTCTTCTTACAGTGGCCAGTCAGATGCCTGTGGGAAGCCTGCAAGCAGGACCTGAGCACACAATCATTCTTTCCTCCTAAGGATTCCAGCAGGTTGTATTCAGAACCAACCATGGAGGCATAGCTGCCGTGCCTAGTGCTCATGCACAGCTCCCAGGTTCAATCCTTGATAGCTCTAGGTAGGTTTGGGGAAAGCTCCCACCTGAAACTCGGGAGAGCCACTGCCAGTCAGAGCAGACAATACTGAATAAGATGGCAGCTGAGAATGTTTGAGGACATTTTTTTTAACATGGCAGGAATTCAGCCAATGGGTGGGCGAGACTGGCAGGTAAGTGAAAGCTGGGTTTTCACCATACATATTTAAAGAAGGCAATACTAAATTATGTCCTCTAGCCCACTTGTATAGTATAGTCACAGCGAAGGTTAGAATGGAATAAACCAGATCTTTTTTGTTAGTTCCTATTGGGCAGTTTTCACCGACAACCCTCTCAGCCTTTTTTAAAACACGTTACTCACTCCTTACCGAGGCACCTGCATGCTTCTAACATTTGATGTATCATTAAAAATGCCTTCTCACATTTTGGCACGTAAAGCCTGATAAAGTTTCACCTTTTAAAGAAATAAATGACTCAATTAACAAGATGAAAAACAGCAGTGTGGTGGCAGACCCTCTTGGTGGCCAAAAAACGGGATAAAAAAGAATTATCCCAGCAGGGTGTTAATACAGGGAGCGCCACAACAATCAGCAGGCACCCAATTTGAGTGACAGCCACCCAGCAAAGAAGACAGATTTGTCGGCTTGCTGACCGCTGGCTCGAGTCCCTCTCACCACCATAGGAATAAATTGTTGCTGGGGAATGGTGGGGCAAGCAGTTGCTTGTCGTTGCTAATCTAATTGATTTTTATGTTTAATGCTGTTTTCATTATTGTGCGCAGCAGATATGGAGGAAGTATTCTTTCAGGGGACAGGCAAGCCCTATGCAGATGGCCAAATCGTGCAGAGATGTATGCACGGAGGAGGTGATTTCTGCACAGGGCCTGTGTCTACACCAAACATACACGGCTGTGGTACGTAGAGTCTGCATGTGTGGAGGTGAACGTGTGTCATAGGCCTTAGTGCAGATGGGACATCAAACGTGTTGGAGGGCAGGGCAGGGCAGGGCCAGCAGGTGCACTTTCAGCACTTGCACAGAGCTTGGGAAGGGCACTAGCACAGTGGTAGAGCATCCGCTTTGCATGTAGAAGGTCCAAGGTTCAATCCCTGGCAAGTCCCAGCTGCGATGGGAGAAAACCCTGTCTGAAATCCTAGAGAGCTGTTGCCAGTCAGTGTAGACAATACTAAGCTCAATGGACCAATGTGTCTGACTTACCATAGGGCAGCTTCCTATGTTCCTAACTTGTGGCTCTTGGTTGGTTGAGGTGTGTGTAGGGGGGGATATTTTATCAGCATCACTTAATAGTCTATACCTGCTCAGAACAGAACTAGGTTTTATTAATAAGGATGGGCAGATTCCTTCAGTCCCATTCTGTAATGGTTTCGAGATCATGCCATCTTCTTTTTCCCATGCCAGTAGCAAAAGCAAATATTGGGATGTTGATGGCTACCTGATTCTGCCAGTTTTTCAAGGAGATCAGGCAAGACAAGAATATAAGAACAGCCCTGCTGGATCAGGCAAGTGTCCCGTCTAGTCCAGCATCCTGTAATCACAAATGCCAACCAGATGCCTATGGGAAGCTCACAAGCAGGACCTGAATGCAACATCAGTCTCCCCACTTGTGATGGGACGGTACTCAAGAGAGGATTTCCCCATCACCAAACATTTTCTTGGCTGCCACCTGTCAATCCAGTCTCAGAAAACCTCTGGTATTGGGACAATCTAACATAGCCCATTGAAGATCCTTGTGGCAAGAGAGTCTCCCAGCTCTTCCCTCTCTGTTCTAGACCTCACAGTGCAACAAGCCACAGTGCTGGCTAGAGAAGGAAGGGAAAGAGTTGGACAATTCTTTTCCCCCAATGTTCCAGCCTGCAGCCCCCCACCCAAATAACAGACTGCAAAGGTTTGAATTCTGCTCCAGAAATAATTCCAAGGAAAAAGAACCTCAAAACAGCAGCCCTGGGGGTCTGGAGAAAGCCTGCCCTGGAAGTGAGTACTTGAGCATCTGGGTGCTTGCTTGCTCCTCTGGGTTGCTGTGTCTTGAGACAGATGAGGTCCCTGGTAAGTGCTGCAAGGATTGGGACCCCCTGCCTGACCTGAATCCAGAGAGAGGCTGCAGTCAATCTCGCAGCCTCTTGCATCGGCTCCTGGCTGGGTCAGCGGGCATAAAAGCCTGGCTGCCCTTGGGCAGTGGGTCTGCTACCAGTGGGGTTGTCCCTTAGGGAACCTCTTAAGGAGTCCCAAGGGTGAGGATGCTACCCCTTCTCTGTTTTTTTTAAAAAAACAATCTAGAGGAGATTGGTAGTGGGGAGGGTGTATGGCATATGTGTAGTTCCTGTGCAGGGTGAGAGCCTGTGCAGTGAACTGAACAATAGGAGAAAGTCATCAGATGCCTTCAGAGTGAGAGTCTGCAACTGGTAGAAGGCTGGTCCTCCCTGGGTGTGAGATGGGCGGGAGTAGATCTGCCCTGCATGAAAGATATTGAGTGGGTCTGACTGTTACCAATTCTCTCAGGGGGCTGGAATAATTGGTTCAGGTAGGTTTTCTTGGTGGGCTCTTATTGTGTTCATAGGTGTTTAGGAGGAGTCTTAGTAAGGAGGAACATGGTTGATGCCACCCCAATTTCAGTGATCATGAGTAGAGGGAGGTATAGCTTTGGGGAGGTGGTGAGCTACCACAGAAGACAAGTGCAAGGCTATCTACACCTTGTTCCTCACTCACATTCCTCCCATGGACAGGTTCCTGGTTGCTAATCTGCTGTGCCCATTGGCCTGTGTGTGCTGTTGTTTAACACCAGATTGGTACACAATAAGCAATTGCAAGTACTCTTGGATGAAACAGATTATCTTGACCTATTCCAGTCTGGGTTCAGGCCTGGTTATGGGACTGAATCAGCCTTAGTCACCTTAATAGATGACCTTTATCAGGAGAAGGAGGAGTGCAACCCTGTTATTCTTACTTGATCTCTCGGCAGCTTTGATCATGGTATCCTTCTGGGCCAGCTTGGTGAGATGGGTATTGGAGGCACTGTTTTACAATCCTATCTCCAGTTATGCAGCCTTGGGGTTACCAGTGCATGGACAACAGTGCTCAGGCTATCCCGGACAAGAAATAGCTGCAGCTGTCTTACCAGCCAAAGTTGGAAGGCACTCCTAGCCACTGAAGTCACCTGGGCCTGTAGCAACAAAGATGGATCCAGGAGCACCCACAGACTATGGACCTGCTCTTTCAGAGGGAGTACAACCCCATCCAAAGCAGGTAATTCACCAATTATCTGAACTTGGGAACCACCAACCCACAGTGTTGCTAGGTTTCAGACTCAATTTATTGGCCCTCATCTAGCCCACCACTGAGTCCAGGCAATGGTCCAGGGCTTGCACAGCCTCTCCGATTCAGATGTTACAGAGAAATAGAACTGGGTATCGTCAGTGTACTGTTGACACTTTGCCCCAAATCTCCTGATGACCACTCCTAAGGGCTTCATCTAGATGTTAAACCACATGGGGGACATGATGGTACCCTGCGGCACCCCAGAGCACATCTGCAAGGGCCCAAAAGATGCCCCCCATGTGGTTTAACATCTAGATGAAGCCCTTAGGAGTGGTCACACAATCGGAGAGGCTGTGCAAGCTCTGGACCATTGCCTGTACTCAGTGGTGGGCTAGATGAGGGCCAATAAATTGAGTCTGAAACCTAGCAACACTGTGGGTTGGTGGTTCCCAAGTTCAGATAATTGGTGAATTACCTGCTTTGGATAGGGTTGTACTCCCTCTGAAAGAGCAGGTCCATAGTCTGTGGGTGCTCCTGGATCCATCTTTGTTGCTACAGGCCCAGGTGACTTCAGTGGCTAGGAGTGCCTTCCAACTTTGGCTGGTAAGACAGCTGCAGCTATTTCTTGTCCGGGATAGCCTGAGCACTGTTGTCCATGCACTGGTAACCCCAAGGCTGCATAACTGTAATGTGCTGTATGAGGAGCTGTCCTTGCAGTTGGTCCAGAAGCTGCAGCTGGTGCAAAATGCAGAGGAGCAACTGCTCACTGGGGCAGGATCAGAGCTTGGAAATGTTACTTTTTTGAACTACAACTCCCATCAGCCCAATCCAATGGCCATGCTGGCTGGGGCTGATGGGAGTTGTAGTTCAAAAAAGTAACTTTTCCAAGCTCTGGGCAGGATATCACCAACATGTCACCTTGCTGCTGAAAGAATTGCATTGGCTGCCTCTTACCTACCAGGGTAAGTTCAAGGTTCTGGTTTTGGTGTACAGAACTCTATACAGCTTGGGACCAAGACACCTGAAAGATCATCTTATCCCTTATATACCCAGTTGATAGCTGCTCTGTGCAGGTGAGGGCCTCCTGCAGATACCACCTTATCAGGAGGTCCATTCTGCACAACATAGGAAATGGACCTTTAATGTAGTGCCACCAACCCTTTGGAATTTTCTCCCCTTAAATATTAGACAGGCACCATCTCTGTTATCTTTTTGGCACCTACTGAACACCTTCCTCTTTCAACAAGCCTGTTAAGTAGAGACCTTATCCCAGTCTGTGTCTGTGCTGGAATTGCTTTGAAGATGTTCTTTTTAAAGCTTTTTTTAAAAGATGTTTTTAAAAATGTTTTGTTTTAATATGTTTTAAAGTCTGCTTTTATGATGTTTATAGCGCTTTTAGTGCTTTTGTTTGTCGCCCTGGGCTCCTACTGGGAGGAGGAGTGGGATGTAAATCTAATAAATAAATAAATAAATTTAGAATTGGAATCCATCAGAGGCAGATTCTATAAGAATTTCTATTTATTAACATCTAAGGCTGCAATCCAGTACATGTCTACTCAGAAGTAAGCTCTATTGGGTTCAACGGGACTTACTCCCAGATAAGTGTGTATTGGACTGAAGCCTAAGGAAGCAACAAATTCCATGGCAATGAAACCTACTGCATAAAAGGTTACTAGCTTGGCTTGGAAGCTAAGCATTGCATAGTTCACCAAGACATTCATAATAACAGGGCAGCTCCACATTTTGATGAAACAGGGCAGAAGTGGCAACCTAGTCATCATAGCCAATAGTCAGGGCTGATGGGAGTTGTAGTCCAACAATATCTGGAGTCGGCAAGTCATCCATTCCTTCTTCTTTCTAAGTTGCTTGAGACGCCCAGCTTTCTGGTCTCCTGGAAACTGGATTTGAGAATCAAAAATCTTTCAATACCCCCAGCCCCCAGTGTGCCCTGGAATCTACCCAGCTTTGCAAAGCACTGACATCAGGCTGGCAAGCTGTATAATAGCTTCTTCTTTCCTTGTCTTTCTCAAACTGAAATGTGCTAATCCAAATGCAGCCATGCTATTTTGCTCAGGTTAAAAAATGCCTGCAGTTAATGGTCTTATGCAAAACTTTTACTGTCACTTATTCATCAGCCAGTTGGCCCAAAGAGTTCAAGTATTACATGTGATGTTTTATTTTCACTGTTTTTCTGCTATTGCTTGTAGTAAGCCAAATTCAAACAACTGCAAAAAACAAAACAAAACAAAAACCCTAGCCTCATTGCTAAGTGCCAATGGGATTACTCCAGAGTAAGTAGTGTGTGGCTTCCAGCCAGAGCTGACAATCATTAAACCACTTAGTTGCCTCTAAGAGGAACACTCAGGAGTGAGTGGTTTAAGGCCTGCCGCCAAATCGACCAAATTAGCATGTGTAATTCCACTCACTTCAGTAGATCTTGGGTTGATTTATACATAGACAGCTATAAATGTAAGCAGGCTGGTTTTCTTTTGCTGTTACACATGTGCATAATCTTGTGCTTTGAACTGATATCTAGTAGATATAAGCTATAGATTTCTGAGAATTACAACTTCATCTTGATAGTCTTCTTTAAAGCAACATCCCAGTCTTCATGGTCATGCAGATTGCCTGGAAATAAACAAGCATCTTTGTGTTTTCCTGCTTTGTACTTATACACTGCATTTCAAATGTTCAAAGCAGTTCACATGCATTATCTCAGATGTCCTTCCAACTGCCCTGTAAGATCTACCAATATCATTATCCCCATAATGCAGATAGCAGACTGAGGCTGAATGAAGAAGAACGTTATAGCATGTTTCAAGCAGCTGGGATTTTGCAGAATTAAACAAAAAATTCTGAACTCTGGCAAGGCAAAAAAAAGAAGTACAGTTCAGCTAAAATTAAGTTCTATGTCCCATTGAATTCAGTGGGAGAACATTAAGCAAATGCAATGTGTAGATCAGCGGCGAAGCTGACTACAAGATCCCATTTTAACTGTAGATATTTTTAGATTTTATAGCAAGTTATGCTACTGAAAATTTGCAGTTTGTTAATTAAAACAAAAATAGAACAATTAGCTAAATCCTCATAGATGTCTGGAAAAGGAAGTTTGACTCACAAACAGAACAAATTCTAGCTTAGTCTAGATACAATCTTTTGATTTTCTACCTGATTTACATTCCAGATTACTATAAAATTGATATGCAACTAATGGCCTGCAGCCAGAGTTTTAGTCTAGACAGGTGCATACACACATACACTAACAGACTATGGGTGAATCTTGTCTGTTTCTCTTGCCCATATTTCTCTCTTTCCTTGAATATCTTTGTTCATCTTTGCCACAATTCCTGCCCTGGTGTTACTGGCTCTCACCCTGAGGGAAAGTAGGTGTGTGAGCCTCCCTTCCACCAGTGCCAATGCCAGGGTATTTTGCTCCCTAGGCAAGGCTAACTATTTGCACCCCCCAAAAAAAATTGCTAACTTCAATTTTCAAAAACAGATGTCTTGTAGAAAAAATGAAAAGCACAAAACTTGAAACTGCTAAATTTATTTTAAATTGCAAGAATAAGTAATACAACAATCTTTGATTATCTTTCTCAAATACAAAAGAAAATGTTTTAGCATACAAATCATTTTGAATAATCTTGTGAATTGTGATCCTAAAATTTAAGTCTCTTAAAAGTTTCAATCTCAGGCACATCAAAATCTCACTTTGCGTCCCTTTTCCTTTGCAAATTTTGTCACCAATTCCTTCAGGTCAAGTGCTGCTGTTTGGGAATGTATAAAATGGTGCCCCTCAAAGGTCAGTACTGTGCCCCTCTGAGGTCTGTGCTCTAGGCGGCTGCCTAGCTGGCCTAATGATAGCACCGGCCCTGCTTCCACCACACACCTCACTATATGTGAGCTAGGTGGTCTATGACAGCACCCAATCATTCCTGCGACTCCCCCCTTGTCCTGAGAGAAATTGCAGGAGATAACCTTCTGCATAAGCAGTTACCACTATCCAGGAGATTTTAATTCAAACATTTTTGGAGCGGAATACAAAGAATGGGCCGGGGGTAGCCATCTTGGCTGCTATTGTATTGACCAGGGTTCCCCATCAACTACTTCTCTTACACACGTCTCTCTTTCCTTCCCCTCCATTCCCCCTATGCTGATGCATGCTCTCCCTCTTCTCACCTCCTTTCTTCCTGTTAGGGTGGTCATGGGTCCTATTTTACAAAGGGCAGTCCTCTATTTCAAGGCATTCTTTATTGGTAGAGTCTCCAGTCCAAGGACTTTCCAGTCCAAGTCCAGTCTAACGATAGACCCACAAGAACTGGGCATGCTTAGCCTGGAGAAGACTGAGGGGAGATATGATAGCACTCTTCAAGTACATGAAAGGTTGTCACATAGAGGAGGGTCGGGATCTCTTCTCAATCGTCTCACAGTGCAGGACACGGAATAATGGGCTGAAGTTGCAGGAAGCCAGATTTCAACTGGACATCAGGAAAAAAGAGCAGTACCACAAACTTCCTAACTGTTAGAGCCATACGACAATGGAATCAATTACCTAGAGAGGTAGTGGGCTCTCCAACACATTCAAGAGGCAGCTGGACAGCCATCTGTCCGGAATGCTTTAATTTGGATTCCTGCATTGAGCAGGGGGTTGGACTTGATGGCCTTAAAGGCCCCTTCCAACTCTCCTATTCTATGATTCTAAGATAAAGGAGAGCAGAGGCCTTGAAAGTTGTCCATCAACAGTGAACACCTGGACAGCAGACTGAGCAGGCGCACGGCCATAGTCATTCCCACTTTGGTGCATTATATTGCACTTCTATTCAAATTATTATTTCTAAATGTGCATCAATATGCATAAATCAGCACATGCATGTTTTATGCAAATGTGTCCTCTTCTGCCCTCTTTTTTGTTAATGCATTTCTTCTTCTGGGATGGGGGATAATATCTAACAGGTTACCCTGTTTGCTAGTGTGAATTGCCATTCCTCAGCCCCTTCTAGTATCTCGCAATTAAATCTCTGCGATGTGCTGGTGGTGGTGGGCTGCATTTTGTCTCTAGTGCACATGCATGCAAATGGAAGCATATGAACACTAAAGCACCATGCAGTGCACAGCCTGGCTTTTCTCACAGTGCAGCTGCTGAGGTATATTTTGCACTGTTGAGAACATATTGTAGGACAATTATGTTTTTTCTAGTATATCTTTAGCCAAAAGAACAAACAAACACTCTTTGTTTTTAAATCAGGGGAGGACAGGCTATTGCACAGAATATGAATGCAGCAGACAGCAGGCAGAGTGGTGCCTTCAGCAATGTGTAATGTGGGGGTTGGGCAGGCAGAGAAGAGCTAGGCTGTGATTGGTGGCATTGGGGGTCATGAAACGCTTCTAGGGTACACAAGTCAGCGGAACTAGACAAGAACTTCATTGTTTCTCTTTCCAAACAAGAACTCCACCCAGATACAATTAAGTCCAGTTTATAGATCTGCCCAGGTCTCCTGAGATGAGGAGTAGGGACTGGGGAGAAATTCAGTTCGGTTTGAATTTTAATGAGAACCTACTGTACATAATTTGCACTTTCCAAAACAATATGCAGACCGAAACACAGCTATCCTTTAAAATTTGCACTTCCCCAAATATTGTGATGTAGTTCTCCAAGCAAATAATGCACAGAAAGGTGCATGTATTAGGGGACAGTGTGCATAAAAATGCATATATTAGTGAAAATAAAATGCAAAAATGCATTATATTAAGGAAATTTGCTGGCAAAAATGTGTTTGCTAGCCACAATGGCATACAAAAATGTATATACTAAAATGCTGATGAATTTTCATGAGGACCTCTTTTAAAAAAAAAAAACTAATCATAAAATCACAAACTGATGCAGAAATGTGGAAAACTGAACTTAATGCCGGAAGATGTTAAACCGAGATAAGCCAAAACTGACACATTTGTCTGTCCCTAATGAGGAGCAATGGGAGCTGGACCCTCCAGCAGACCTCCACACGGCCAGTGATCCAGAGAAGACATCAGACCTGGATATTCCTGCCCCAGAATTGGAGGTCCACACACCAGATGGCTGGGCTTCTCTCCAGCTCTCAAACACACCGTAATCTCAAGCAGGACCACAGGAGCAGAGGAGACGGCAAGTTAGGTGAGGACTTCAAAGCCATTGTCAAAGTGCCCAGCTGGCTGCCTGTAAGATTACCCTAGAAAAAGGGGAAGTGCATGCAAACACTGTAACTGTAAACCACCCAGAGAGCTTTGACTATGGGGCGGTATATATATAAATAAATAAACACCTGTGTAGATCACAGCCTGACTGAGACAGGAAGGGGTGGAGCTTCTGGCTCCTATATAGGTCACCAGAATGAGCCACTTCCTGGCTTAAGCAATAACTCCCATTCCAGCTCCAAATCCAGACTTCCTGACTTGGGGGAAAAGACATATTCACACAATAAGGCCACACATGTACCCCCATTTGCATCTGTGAAATGTTGGAGGGCATGCTGTAACCCCAGGCTATGCAGATTGCGAGGCCTTCTGAGTCCTCTCAAAATATGAATCTTCTTCAGGTGTTACTTAAGACGTTTAGTTACCATATGTGGGGGGGCAGTGGGGAATGAGTGCACTAGCTTCACCCCTCCCTCACCACCATTTTCATATCTCTGCCACTGATGGAGGGTGCTTTTATGAACTGGGGAGGCTCCCGTTCTCACAGACTCCCCACACATTTTCAAACTCTGGAAAATCAGGGTTTAAAAATGTGCAGGGAGCCTTCACAAGTACAGAAGTTTCCCCATTTCACAAGAGAATGGTGATGGAAGGGGGTGGAGCTAGTGTGCTGTTAGGCAGTCCTCCTCATCTGGTAGCTTAATCCTTATTAGCAATGTTTTCAGACAGAGGTGGGGAATGTCTTGCTTTCACAGGTCAGATCCTTATCTGATCCTAACCTCACAGGCCAAATTTGACTGGTGGGCAAGATTGCCCAGTTGTAAATAACCCAGCATTGCAATAATATCAGATGATTGGGCTCTTTGAAGTAAAAAAAGAGGAGACCTAGCCCTCATATCTATTATTAAGAATTCTTAAGTAACAGACTGAGAAAGACCATTACAAGAGAAATCCTACAGAGCCAAGAGATACATTTGAGACTAGGGAAGGCTGAAATAGATGGGCCTTTGGTCTGAACAAGTATGAAGGACAGCTTCTTTATCTCAGAAGTTTAGCAATCTTGCATCTTCTTCCAATTTCCATCTGGAAGATGAGAACACACAGTACGGACTTCAAAACAGAGATGTATATAAAGTGTAATTTATTATATCAGTTTTTTCTGTGATCAAGGGAATAGCGTAAAGAAAAAAGGGTCAAAGGGACTGGTGCTGTTAATACACAATTGATGAAATCCTTGAACACATATTGATCCTCTTTTATTACATTTTTAAACCTTCATCTCTGAACATTTCCCAATAATCCAATAAGTATAACAAATGTAATTTGCTGTTCTCAGTCATGGGAAGTACTCTTTGCCCCAATAAAACTCAGCATACAAGAACAGTTTACAACTAGTGAACAATGCCCATACATATATGCAGGCTATTGACTTTTTACTCACAGTGTGTTTTGCAGCATCTGTTTCTTAAAAGTTTTTCATGGCTGTGGCTGATGGTATATGTGTTAATACATTTTAGTTGCCCAGGAAAATAGGACTGCTCCCTTTTAACCTAGCAGATTATGAACTGTCTTGTGGTGTGTGTTACTGAGCTACTGAGTTCAGGCAGTTTTACAACAGCATTTCAGCACTTAGAATGAGTAAACATACACAGTGCTTTCAGGCAACACCCAGTGCTCTGCCATCATCTCTTGGATACAGTGTCATGCTAAATCATAGTTTGTAAAAGCCAAATGTGTACGTTCTGTTTGTTTTATTTTATTTATTTATTATTTGATTTATATCCCGCCCTTCCTCCCAGCAGGAGCCCGGGGCAGCAACATCTATCTATAGAACATAGGAAGGTGCCTTACACCGCATTGGATCATCAGTCCACCTAGCTCAGTATTGTTGACACTAGGGCTGTGCACCAGGTTCGGACAAATCCTGGATCCCTAATCAAACTGGGCCAGGGTTATTGCCTGGAGCGGGTCAAGACAGCACTGGGCTGGGTCAGGCCCACCAGAGCAATCTGGGGCTGTCAAAAAGGGAGGCTGTTGGGCATTTGCATGTTTAATTAGGGTTTTAACCCCTAATTAAAGGTGCAATGAGTGTGGAGGGTTTAAAACCCTGATTAGACATGTGGTTGGGAGGGGAGAAGATGGTGCAAGCAAGACTCTCTGCCTGTGTCTACTCCCCCCCTCACACTGACTGCATGTTTAATTAGGGTTTACAAGGCCCCTGATTCGCTTCAGATCAGGTCAAGTCCAGATCAGATCAGGTCAAGTCCAGATCAGATCAGGCCCAGTCTGTAGCGCTGCATCCGCCTCCAAACCAGATCTGGAGCACTGTGCACAGTCCTAGCTGACACTGACTAGCAGCAGCTGTCCAGGGCTTCAAGCATTCCTGGAGATACTAGGGATTGAGCCTGGGACCTTTTGCATGCAAAGCATTTAGGGTTGCCAGGCTCAGGGCCTGAGAATGATTCTGTATCTTTAAGAGAAGAGAAAATTCAGCCAAGTGCAGGTGTTCTTGCAACACTGTAATGGGAAAAACCACAAGGTGGAATTCTCCCTTCCCCCTGCACAACTTTTAAAGATACAAAAGACCTCTTGGAGGCCGGGCCTGGCAACATTGAGCAGAGGGAAGGGAGAATTCCACCTTGTGGTTTTTCCCATTACAGAGTTGCAGAAACACCTGCACTTGGGTGAATTTTCTCTTCTCTTAAAGATACAAAATCACTCTCAGGCCCTGGCAACCCTAAAAGCATGTGTTGTGCCACTGAGCTAGATACAGCTCACAAGATATGGTTTGAAAGCGCCTGCCAAACCAGGATATCAAACCATGCCTAGAAGCTAGTTTAAAATCTAGTTATTACATACAGAGAGAAATGTTCCCATCTGGCAGCATTGCATCAAAGTGGCATGAGGCTGATTATACAAATTGATTAATTCATCATTTGTGATTGCCATGCAAAGTTTACCATTATCCACTAGGATTATGTTTCTTATAAAAAATTGCTCACAACCACAAAGAAAAAAAATCTTAGTATGAGCAAAGTTCCCAAAATATGACCAGGTCTATAAACATTCCAAATTGGTGTCAACAGTTTGTGAAGATGCGTAAGAAACTTTCTTGAGTTACTACAAATTAGGCCTGCATGACAGTGTTAGGCCTTTACCACTAAAATGAAAGCAAAAAAAACCTTTGCTGCCTTATTCATTGACTTACATAAAAAGAAAAGGCCAAGCTAACTGTCAGGCCTTTTATTTTTTTCCTCTGACCTGTAGAATTTCATAAGGAATTCAATCTAGAGGCGTAACTGAAGATACCAAGTCGCCAAGACAGATTTGCTGGGGGATGCTTTTCTCCTACTTCTGTTTAACACAGCTTGAGGCAGAGCAGGTTGTATACGCCTTGACGCAGCAAGGTCATCATTTTTGTCAGGAATTCTTAGGACTAACATCTGGTGCCTGGCTCTGAGTAAACACCAGGCCCTGTTAACCAAGCAGAGGCCTGTGAAAAATAATCCCTCAGCAAAAATCCAGGACTTCAGTGAAAAGGCTAAACATGTCCCTTTTTGTTGTTGTTGTTATGTATCCAGGGTCTTTAGTACTTTTCGTTTAAGGTTCCAACCTGGCACAGTAGTAGTGATGTTGACGGCTGGGTGTGACAGGTAGAAAATCTACAGGTGAAGTATCTCCATGCTGTACATGCCAAAAGAGCTACATCTGTTGAATTGGTGCCAACCATGCAGGACCTATGCATATAAACATGTAAAGCCGCTATACACAGAGGCAGATCATTGGTTCATGTAACCCGGTACAAATCTGCTTTGACTGACTGTGGCTGTCCAGGGCCTCAGGCAGAGTTCTTTCCCAGCACTGCTACTTGAGACCATATTAGCTAAAAACAGTAGGGATTGAGCCTTATGACCCTTTCCTTATTAAAATGATGGTGGAATTATTCTGGAGTTACCATAAAAGGCCTCACTCAGCAAAATGGCCAATAAGTAGGGTGGCCACATGTCATACTTTACAAAGGGCAGCCATCCCTTTGAAGATATCCTCGGTTTGAAGGGTATCCAGTTTGAGTCCAGTTTATCAATAAAGAACCACAAGAAGGGAGAGAAGGGGCCTTGAAGGTGCCCATCAACGCTTGCCACCTGGCTGGACAGTAGACACATGCACCACCTGGTCACAATCCTACCTGAGATGTATTTCTGTTAAAATTACAATAGTTATTTCTAAATTTGCATCTATACAAAAATTATATGCAAACCTGTGCCCCCTTTTGACTCTTTTGTGGGGGATGGTTGAGAAATTAGATCAGCAGTCCAATCCAAAGGATGGAGAGCTGGCAGAGGGGGCAGTGGAGAAGAAGCTAGCAGAAAGCTCTGTGGCATCCCCTCCCTGTTTGGGAACCACCAGCCCAGCTGAGCATCGGCTCCATTGGGAGCGGCACACAGAAGCCAGCAGGGAAGAGCCAGCTCCCACGAACAGGCCTACCAGGGAGTAACTGGTCCCCATAGGCTGCCATTGGAATTTTTTTACTGCGCTGGCCTATTAGCCTGCGGAATTCTCATGGGTATTGGGACCTGCGGGGGTGCTCTGAGGGGGACTTGGATATTGCATAAGTCCCCCCCTTGGGCTCCTTCCCTGCCAAGCCCCTGGAACGCCGTTTTCAGTGTTACTGCAGGCTTTCACCAGCTCTCCGTCCGCCGAGCTGGCTGTTCCCAACGGACCGTTAACAGCAGGATTCCGGTGGTGCCGCAGCTCAGCCGGGATGAGTGGCTTCTTTTACCAGAGCCTGGAGGTGCCCGGAGCCAGCCAGCCAAGGATCCGCCACATCCACCTCCCTCCAGCCCAACACAAATAGGACTTGGATTCCACCTTTAAATATTTAAATTTGCATTTAAAAGTGAACCTAGCTAATTCTCATTTTAAGAACATAAGAACATAAGAAGAGCCTGCTGGATCAGGCCAGTGGCCCATCTAGTCCAGCATCCTGTTCTCACAGTGGCCAACCAGGTGCCTGGGGGAAGCCCGCAAGCAGGACCCGAGTGCAAGAACACTCTCCCCTCCTGAGGCTTCCGGCAACTGGTTTTCAGAAGCATGCTGCCTCTGACTAGGGTGGCAGAGCACAGCCATCACAGCTAGTAGCCATTGATAGCCCTGTCCTCCATGAATTTGTCTAATCTTCTTTTAAAGCCATCCAAGCTGGTGGCCATTACTGCATCTTGTGGGAGCAAATTCCATAGTTTAACTATGCGCTGAGTAAAGAAGTACTTCCTTTTGTCTGTCCTGAATCTTCCAACATTCAGCTTCTTTGAATGTCCACGAGTTCTAGTATTATGAGAGAGGGAGAAGAACTTTTCTCTATCCACTTTCTCAATGCCATGCATAATTTTATACACTTCTATCATGTCTCCTCTGACCCGCCTTTTCTCTAAACTAAAAAGCCCCAAATGCTGCAACCTTTCCTCGTAAGGGAGTCGCTCCATCCCCTTGATCATTCTAGTTGCCCTCTTCTGAACCTTTTCCAACTCTATAATATCCTTTTTGAGATGAGGCGACCAGAACTGTACACAGTATTCCAAATGCGACCGCACCATAGATTTATACAACGGCATGATGATATCGGCTGTTTTATTTTCAATACCTTTCCTAATTATCGCTAGCATGGAATTTGCCTTTTTCACAGCTGCCGCACACTAGGTCGACATTTTCATCGTGCTGTCCACTACAACCCCGAGGTCTCTCTCCTGGTCGGTCACCGCCAGTTCAGACCCCATGAGCATATATGTGAAATTCAGATTTTTTGCTCCAATAGGCATAATTTTACACTTGTTTATATTGAATTGCATTTGCCATTTTTCTGCCCATTCACTCAGTTTGGAGAGGTCTTTTTGGAGCTCTTCGCAATCCCTTTTTGTTTTAACAACCCTGAACAATTTCGTGTCGTCAGCAAACTTGGCCACTTCACTGCTCACTCCTAATTCTAGGTCATTAATGAAGAAGTTGAAAAGTACAGGTCCCAATACCGATCCTTGAGGGACTCCACTTTCTACAGCCCTCCATTGGGAGAACTGTCCGTTTATTCCTACTGTCTGCTTTCTGCTTCTTAACCAATTTCTTATCCACAAGAGGACCTCTCCTCTTATTCCATGACTGCTAAGCTTCCTCAGAAGCCTTTGGTGAGGTACCTTGTCAAACGCTTTTTGAAAGTCTAAGTACACTATGTCCACTGGATCACCTCTATCTATATGCTTGTTGACACTCTCAAAGAATTCTAATAGGTTACTGAGACAGGACTTTCCCTTGCAGAAGCCATGCTGGCTCTGCTTCAGCAAGGCTTGTTCTTCTATGTGCTTAGTTAATCTAGCTTTAATTATACTTTCTACCAGTTTTCCAGGGACAGAAGTTAAGCTAACTGGCCTGTAATTTCCAGGATCCCCTCTGGATCCCTTTTTGAAGATTGGCGTTACATTTGCCACTTTCCAGTCCTCAGGCACGGAGGAGGACCCGAGGGACAAGTTACATATTTTAGTTAGCAGATCAGCAATTTCACCTTTGAGTTCTTTGAGAACTCTCGGGTGGATGCCATCCGGGCCCGGTGATTTGTCAGTTTTTATATTGTCCATTAAGCTTAGAACTTCCTCTCTCGTTACCACTATTTGTCTCAGTTCCTCAGAATCCCTTCCTGCAAATGTTAGTTCAGGTTCAGGGATCTGCCCTATATCTTCCACTGTGAAGACAGATGCAAAGAATTCATTTAGCTTCTCTGCAATCTCCTTATCGTTCTTTAGTACACCTTTGACTCCTTTATCATCCAAGGGTCCAATTGTCTCCCTAGATGGTCTCCTGCTTTGAATGTATTTATAGAATTTTTTGTTGTTGGTTTTTATGTTCTTAGCAATGTGCTCCTCAAATTCTTTTTTAGCATCCCTTATTGTCTTCTTGCATTTCTTTTGCCAGAGTTTGTGTTCTTTTTTATTTTCTTCATTTGGACAAGACTTCCATTTTTTGAAGGAAGACTTTTTGCCTCTAAGAGCTTCCTTGACTTTGCTCGTTAACCATGCTGGCATCTTCTTGGCCCTGGCGGTACCTTTTCTGATCTGCGGTATGCACTCCAGTTGAGCTTCTAATAGAGTGTTTTTAAACAACTTCCAAGCATTTTCGAGTGATGTGACCCTCTGGACTTTGTTTTTCAGCTTTCTTTTTACCAATCCCCTCATTTTTGTGAAGTTTCCTCTTTTGAAGTCAAATGTGACCGTGTTGGATTTTCTTGGCAATTGGCCAGTTACATGTATGTTTAATTTAATAGCACTGTGGTCACTGCTCCCAATCGGTTCAACAACACTTACATCTTGCACCAGGTCCCGGTCCCCACTGAGGATTAAGTCCAGGGTTGCCGTCCCTCTGGTCGGTTGCATGACCAACTGGTCTAGGGCATAGTCATTTAGAATATCTAGAAACTTTGCTTCTTTGTCATGACTGGAACACATATGCAGCCAGTCTATGTCCGGGTAGTTGAAGTCACCCATTACTACCACATTTCCTAGTTTGGATGCTTCCTCAATTTCATATCTCATCTCAAGGTCTCCCTGAGCATGTTGATCAGGGGGACGATAGATCGTTCCCAGTATTAAGTCCCTCCTGGGGCATGGTATCACCACCCACAACGATTCTGTGGAGGAGTCTGCCTCTTTTGGGGTTTCGAGCTTGCTGGATTCAATGCCTTCTTTCACGTATAGAGCGACTCCGCCACCAATACGTCCTGCCCTGTCCTTCCGATATAGTTTATATCCAGGGATAACCGTATCCCACTGGTTTTCTCCATTCCACCAGGTCTCCATTATGCTCACTATATCAATGCTCTCCTCTAAGACCAAGCACTCCAGTTCTCCCATCTTGGTTCGGAGGCTCCTAGCATTAGCGTACAGGCACTTGTAAGCAGTGTCTCTCTTCAAGTGTCTTTGGCACTTGTGGTTAGGCCTGTGGTAATTTTGCTCTTCTGAATTTATATCCTGTGCCCCTGCTCTCACAATGCCTACTTCTAGGCCTACCCCTTTTAAAATTTCATCATTTCTTTGGTTTTTATCCCAGGGGGGAGGTTTATTCTGAACCGGACCTTCCTCAGCTCCTGTCGGGTTTCCCCCCTCAGTCAGTTTAAAAGCTGCTCTGCCACCTTTTTAATTTTAAATTTTCTGAAACAATATGCAAACCAAAACACAGTCATCTTACGAAATTTGCATTCTCCAAATTTTACAGTGCACTTCTTCAGCCCAGTAATAAGTGCAAAAATGCTGATGAATGGTCATGAGGGCTTCTACTTTTAAAAATTGCAAACGGATGTGGAAGTGTGGTGAGCTGAAGTTTAGATGAAAAAATGAGAAACTGAGGGAAATTTAAATTGACATTTTTGCCCATCCCTAGTGGTCAGGGCCGGTTCTAAAGGGTGGGCAGGTGGGGCACTGGCCCGAGGGCCCCTGGAGCTACAGGGGCCCCTCCGCTCCCCTTCCACGATACGCAGCAAGAGCCGCGGATCACAGGACAGGAGCTTCTGAGCCGCCTGCCATCCTCCTGCTTCACCTACTATGCTAGCTGGAGCTGATGGGAGTTGTAGTTCAAAAAAGTAACTTTTCCAAGCTCTGCTAACAACTCTCAGTACCCTTAACAAACTACAGTTGCCAGGATTTTATGAGAGAAGGCATAACTGTTTAAAGTTGTATAATAGTGATTTAAATGTCTGGTGCAGAAGTGGCTGGTCACAATGTTCCTTGCCTTAGTGAGAAGTATTTCTATTTAAATAACAATAATTATTTCTGAATTCACATCTACACAAAAATAAATAGCAAATGCAAATTTTATCCAAATCTGTGTCCTCTTTGGATTTATTTTGTCTTTTTTATTTTATCTTATTTTATTGCAGGGGTGGTGGTACTGATGCATTTCCTCATTTTTCAGCAACACATTAATGGGCATTTACCTGGTTCCTTTTGGCAAACAGCAACAATTGAGACGGCAGCATGTTCCATTGGCATATTAGCAATCCTGACCACAGAACAGTTTCCTAAATGTTACTTTAGTTTCCTAAATGTTAATCCAGCCTAGGTCTGAGATTTTATTCCCCTTCTGTTGTCTGTGGATATTGATGTCACACAGAGGAGGGCCAGGATCTCTTCTCGATCATCCCAGAGTGCAGGACACAGAGTAATGGGCTCAAGTTACAGGAAGCCAGATTTCAGCTGTACATCAGGAAAAAAGAGCAGTACCACAATTCAATCAATTATGCTGGGAGGTGGTGGGCTCTCCAACACTGGAGACATACCTGTCGGGTATGCTTTAAGTTGGATTCCTGCATTGAGCAGGAGGTTGGACTCGATGGCCTTATAGACCCCTTCCAACTCTACTCTTCTATGATTCTATGAAATGATATCACCAAACATGGTGGGGGACACCAGTATCCCGAGAAGTCATATGTATTGCAGGATTCCAAGTCAAGTCTAAACAAAAACAGATGTGTTCGTACAGCCTCTCCTTTTGCAACCGTATCAAGGAGATAGTTCCTAAAGGTATTTGTGTCTCTAACTCTGTCTCCTAAACTACAAATTTTAATCATGGTGGTGGTGGTGTGTGTGTTTTCTTTCTTTCTCTCAAGGAAGCCTCCAACCTACCTACTAACCATGGGGATGGGGGGAATGCAGAAACTCATTATCACAGTTCAGCTTTAGAGATTTACATTAGAAACAGCCAGCCTTATGTCAGCACCGTGTATACAGTGAGCAATATGTTAAGAGTAGAACGGAATTTATTCCCCAGATAAGTCATTTATTTCTCTCCTCAAAGGAAAAAAAATCCAATATCCTCAGATCAGATGCATATTGAAGCTCAACGGAAGGGGAATAAAACCTCAGACTTAGGCTGGATTAACGTGCTCAAATTGGACACTTGCCATCCACGGTGCTTGGTTTGTGCATTGTGCTCAGAGTGTACAATGCCTGAGTCTGGGTGATCTGTTTTTCCCCCCTGAGTGTTGTCTTGGAATTATTTACCTAGCAAATTATTTATGGGCACCTCGTGTTAGTTGTCATATGAAAGTTTTTATTTGTCTTGTTGTGTTAAGTCTTTTGTCAGTGATGAATCTGGAGATGAGAAATAAAAAGGCCAAGCTACTTATTACACACAAATACATGCAACATGAGCCCAACAGGAAAAGCACTTTGCGAAGGGATCAGAGAAGGGGGTAAGAAAGTGCATAACCCTTTCCCCCACCATTTCTTCAAATCACCCCAAATGGCTGGGGGAGCTATAATTTTCACCAGAAAACTAGTAGTTGGGGAAAGGATTAAATTCCCCACCATCACTCAGACCATTGTTCCTCTTCAAATTAACCCCCTAGCACTCCCCCTGCAGGGATCCAAATCTGTATTTTGCACCAGCTGCAAGTTCTGGACCAACCTCAAGGGCAGCCCCACATAGAGTGCATTACACAGAAGGGAGCAGAAAAAGAGGAAGACCAAACAAGAGATGGATTGATTCCATAAAGAAAGCCACAGACCTGAATTTACAAGATCTGAACAGGGTGGTTCACGACAGATGCTATTGGAGGTCTCTGATTCATAGGGTCACCATAAGTCGTAGTCGACTTGAAGGCACATAACAACAACAAAACAGTAATCCAGCCTCAAGGTTACCAGTGCATGGACAACAGTGGTCAGGCTATCCCGGTCCAGAATATAAGAGAGGAGAAATAGTCAAGATGGGAGTAGTCAAGACTGGAGATTATTGAAGTGTGAACTAAAGTTTTCAGTGAGAGGTGAGTGAGACATTATGTGGGGAAAAGACACTTGACTTGGCGATGGCCTGACTATGCAGAGTGAAGGAAAGATCAAAGATAAAGCCAAGGCTTTATACCTGATCAACAGTGTGGATCTAGAGAAGGTCAATGGTTAAAGAGAGCAGTGAGAGGAGGCACAAAGAGGGAAGAGGAGGTTTGGTCTTTGACATGTGTTTAAGATGGCCGTGAGATATCCAGGCCAAAAAAGTCAGTTAGGAAGTTGGAGAAAAAGAAATAGGTCATATGGGAAAGCTCTGGAATAAAGTAGGAGAAAACTGGGTGTCATAGGTATATCGATGATATTTGAAAGTCTGTGAATTGTTGAGGTCACCCTTGGACAGTGTGGAGAGAGGGAACAAGAGAAGGCCTAGAATAAATCCCTGAGTAACTCCAATGGAGAGAAAGAAGCCTGAGGAAGAAGCTCTCTCTGTGGAAATGTTGAATAAGTGACTACATAGGGAGGAAGACAATCACCAGAGGACAGAATCATAGAAAGCTGGGCCATAAAGGAAGTAAAGCAGGAGACAGTGATTGGCTGCACCAGGCCCTAAATGTTTGTGTGGGAGATTTAAAGGTCACATTACTGGCTGACTGAGCTCCATGGGGTCACATGAGGCGTTTGCAGTTCCTGCAAATTTGCAAGCAGCTCTACACTTACAATGAATGTGCACCTAAGGGTGATTTATTTTTTTAAAATCTGAATCCCATAGAAGCATGTAAGATAGCATGGCTACATGCCCTACTTCACAGAGGACAATCGTCTGTTTGAAAAGCTGTCTGGTCCAAGACCTGTCTATTCATAAAGAACCCTAAGAAGGGAGAGGAGGGGCCTTAAAGTTGCCCGTGAACAGTTTAGCAACTGGACTGAGCAGGCACATTGGTCACCTGGTGCTCATAATCTTCTTCACAGTAATGAGATCTCTTGCATTTCTATTTAAAATACTAGGAGCTTCTGCCCCTGTGTGCTTTGCGTGCCAACCCCACCACCTAATCCCAGGAATGGGAATGCCAGGCACCCCCAGCCCCCCACCAACCCTCATCACCAACTTCCCACACCAATCCCCCAGTTCCTCCAAGTGCTGGTGCGTGGTGGCCACCATCAGCCTGTTTGTGCTCCTCAGGCACTTGCCTTGCCTCGCCCACATGCCTTGCCTGTTCCTCCACAACTCACTCAGGCCACCTTGCCTGCTTGCTAGCCTCCCTCCCTCACCGCTGTGCCCAGCCTTCCCCACTTGCCAGCCTGCCTTCCTTGGCTGCCGCTGCCATGACCCCGCATCATTTAGAACGCTGTTGTCACATGATTACAGTGTGACAGCAGCTTAAGAAAAATATTATAATGATTACATTCAAACATGTAAAGTGTCACATGCACATTTTATACAAATCTGTGCCTCTTTTGACCTCTTACACATATATGGACCGCCTGGGAATACCGGGTGCCATAGGCTTAGAGGAAGGCAATGGGTAAACCACCTCTGAATACCTCTTACTATGAAAACCCTATGAATATGTCCAAAAAAGATTCATAGGGTCACCATAAGTCGTAATCGACTTGAAGGCATATAACAACAACTACGTACTGTTATGAGGAATAGAAAGGATTCTGTTTATTCGGTTTGAATTTGTAAATAAGGGCATGGGGAGAGCAACTTATCCATTGTGCTAAGTGCTTTTAATCACTAATCATTAAAAATGAAACATATAAATTCTTGGCCCTCAAAATAGCTCTCAACTGCAGAACAAAAAAGTCTCGTTAGAAATGTGAATTTTTTTAAAAAAGAAAAGGACTCACAGATGTCATAACTTGAGTACAGAAAATGAATAATGCACTTTTTAATTAGTAATACACATTGTATACAGTTATTCATTCTTTTTATCTAATTAATTCAGGGTGCTTTGACACAGGCAGTGGCTTCCTATGGTGGTAGCCCTGCTGTGCGAGTTTTAAGCATCTGAAGAAAAGCAAGAAAAGAAAAGGGAAACTTTCTCCCCCAAATTGGTAGGGGGTCAAAAGGGAACTAGCAACATACTATATCTGGCAATTATGTCATAGTCACCATCCAATAGTTGCTTGTGGCTTATGGGCAACAGTGTGTCTGCCAAACACATGTGGGATTGTCAGACTTCCTGGGTTTGATCAGACGCTCCTTTCATGAGTAGCTTCATTGGAGGGAAAAAAGGGGTCACGTGCAACAGCAGAAGCAGCTCTCTTCCACAGTCGGAGGCAGTGTACTTCCAAATACCAGTTGCTGGAAATAGCAGAAAAGGAGAGTGGTCTTGTGCTCAGGTCTCCCATCGGCATCTGACTGGCCACTATGTGAACAAGATGCTGGACACAATGGGCCACTGGCCTGATCCAGCAGGGCTTTTCTTATGTTGTTAAGCGGGAAGTGGCCACTTTCTGGGCTAGGAATGGGCTGGTCACGGCAAGGCAATGGCAAGTTTGGAGGAGCTCTAGGTTGATGGCAGCTGCTCCCGCTTCCTGATCTGAAAAAGCTACCTCATGATGTTTTCCCCTGAACTTTAGTTGAAGCATGGCAAGACAAGGAGGCTCTCTGCTGGGCACCTGAGATTGGTGGTCTAACATGTTTAAAAGTAAAAATAATGCACTTATTAATGCACTTTTTAATGCACCAGCATGGAGCTTCCCTGACCTTGCTGCCAGCTCACCCTACCCCATCCCTGCCTCAGTGAAAACAGTGCAGCTTGGAGGGGACCACTGCCACTCTGCCCCATCCCCACACAATTTCAGCCCATTTCTAGAGCAAAGAAAGCAAAAATTGGCACAATTTCAAAACTCAGGTAGCAAAATTTGACATTCAGTTTTCAGAATTCCAAATTTGACGTGGCATATCACAAGCTGACTCTTTTGAAAATTCACTAAATTCTGTTGCTCGCCACCTGTCAGATCCTGTCAAATGTTTACATGCTTCATGTCAAGCATGGTCAAGTTCTGACTGCTGTGCATCCCAGCTGTCAGGTTGCTGTTGAACATTAGCTGCTACTGTAAAATTGTTGGATGCCAAATACTGTTGCTATGTGGCAAGTATTTTCCAAATATTTGTGCTGCCAGGGAACATGGGGAAATCTTCACTATCAAAATTTCCAGAGGAGAATGGGGGAGGGGGGATTGAAAGTTCTGCTAGTTAAATCTTCCTTGTTAAAGAGAGATACAAAACCAGTGAAGTCCTGTGATTGATTGAGGATCTTTGTATTTTAAATTTATCACACTAAGTTGCTGAAAAACAGATTTTTACCGTACAGTACCCTGTAGTAGAGACTACAGAATCCCTTTATTTTATCAGCTCAACCAGACATTTCACAGTGTTTTAACTGGGTTATTATTTCACTCTTCATTATACATACTGCAATATATTTACCACAAATACGCTTCTAGTTACTGTGCCTTAACATTCCTTTCTTCCTAAATATTGATGTGTTTAATTTATTCTTATTCAAACAACCAAGTCAGATTTAATAAAATGTCTTAGCAGCATACATAATAACATCATCTCCCTCAGGGATGGTCAAACGAAACAAACCTTCCATTTTACAAAAGAATGGGACTGCCCAAGTTATTGTCTGCCCAAGTTAATGTGTGTTTAGACATAAAGGACCCATCAATATGACAGAGCAGATATCTATTTTACTCACAGTATTTCCTAAAAGGACGTTTCTCCCTAATCCATTTTTATAAGTCACTTGAAAGGCCTTATTGATCTTTAATTGGGAGTGACACCTAATCTCTCTTTGCTTGGGGACTTCCTTGTTAAGGCTGGCCCCAGACGGCTCAGAATTCAGGGCTCAGGAGTGGTGTTTCTGCCTCATTGGTCCCTGCAGGGACATACAATATAACTTTTGCATTGTAGGTCTTCCAACGCATGGTCAAGGCATGCCTTTTCATCCAGGCATGCTTTCACACAGAGTGCACACTGTCTGCCTGTAGAACATTACTGATAGGTGCTGTTGATCTTTGTTTTCTTTGGTTGTGTTGACATTAATTAATGTTGGTTTAGTGTGGAGAACAATGGACAAGCACGAGTAGCACTGTGGCTAACGACGCAACTGGATTAAAGCCGAAAGGAAGCCCGGAGGCTGATGCGCACAGATGTGAAAGAAGAGTCCGGAGTTGTACAATGTACACAATAGGAACATGGAATGTGAGAAGCATGAACCAGGGAAAGTTAGAAATTGTCAAGCAAGAAATGGAACATACCAACATTACAATACTTGGTGTGAGTGAATTAAAATGGAAAGGAATGGGACACTTTCAATCAGGCAACTACAAAATATTTTATGCAGGAAATGAGAAATGAAGAAAAAACGGGGTTGCTTTAATAGTGAGAAGTGATATAGCAAAAGCAATTAGGAGCTATAACGCAAAGTCTGAGTGAGTTATATCAATGAGATTAAATGGGAAACCTATTAATATAACCATCATCCAAGTCTACGCTCCAACGGCAAACACAGAAGAAGAGGAATTGGAGAGATTTTACGCAGAAGTACAGGAAGAAATTGATCACACACCAAAACAAGATGTGCTGATAATCATGGGGGACTGGAATGCAAAAGCAGGGAACACAGAAGAACTAGGAATTGTGGGAAATGGGGCTTAGGAGATAGAAATGAAACAGGAGAAAGACTTATAGAATTCTGTGAAGCCAAGAATTTGTTTCTTGCAAACACATTTCTGAGCAACCAAAAAGACAACTGTACACAAGGACATCACCAAATGGTCAATATAGGAATCAAATTTATTATATAATTGGTAGCAGAAGATGGAGAAGTTCCACACTTTCTGCAAAAACAAGACAAGGAGCAGACTGTGGTACAGATCATGAACTGGTAATGTCAAAAATCAGAGTAAAGCTAATGAAGAAGAACAAAGCAATCATAATGCCAAAATACAATTCAAATTACATCCCAGAAGAATATAAAGATCAAATAAGGAACAGATTTGAGGCTTTAAACTTAGTTGACAGAGAATCAGAAGAACTATGGATTGAAGTCAAAGACATTACCAGGGAAGAATGCAAAAAGACAATACCTCTTGTTAAAAAGAGAGAAAGACCTCAATGGATGGCTGAAGAAACTCTTAAAATGGTTAAAGAAAGAAGGAAAGCAAAAGCAAAAGGAGACAGAAACATGGTCAGAACACTAAATGCAATAATACAGCGACTAGTACATAGGGACAAAGAACTATTACAATAGTTATTGTATAGAAATAGAAGAGGACAACAAAAAGGGTAGAACAAGAGCCCTATTCCAAAACATTAGAGGAATGAAAGGGAAATGTAAACCAAGAGTAGCGATATTGAATAATCAACAGGGGAACACACTGACTGACTGAGGTGAAATAAAAGGAAGATGGAAGCAATACACTGAAGAACTCTATAAAAGAGATGCAAAGATGACAGATTCATTCATGGAGGAACCATATGATGAAGAACCAGAAATTTTAGAATGTGAGGTGAAAGCTGCTCTTAAAATACTTGGAAAAAAAACATCACTAGGAACAGATGGCATACCAACAGAGTTGCTACAAGTTACTGAGACTGAATCTGTCCAAATTTTGACAAAAATTTGTCAACAAATATGGAAAACTAAACAATGGCCCACAGACTGGAGGCGTTCAATATACATCCCAATTCCACAGAAAGGGGATCCCAGGGAATGCAGTAATTATCAAACTATTGCCTTAATATCCCATGCAAGTAAAGTAATGCTCAAGATTCTACAACAAAGGCTCTTACCATATATGGAGTGAGAAATGCCAGGTGTCCAAGCTGGATTTAGAAAAGGAAGAGGAACCAGAGATCATATTGCAAACATACATTGGATAATGGAACGGACCCAGGAATTTCAGAAGAAAATTACCCTCTGCTTTATAGATTACAGCAAAGCCTTTGATTGTGTAGCTCATGAAAAACTATGGAATGCTTTAAAAGAAATGGGGGTGCCACAGCATCTGATTGTCCTGATACGCAACCTATACTCTGGACAAGAGGCTACCGTAAGGACAGAATATGGAGAAACCGATTGGGAACAAATCGGAAAGGGCGAGAGGCAGGGGTGTATTTTATCACCCTATTTGTTTAATCTATACACAGAACATATCAAACGGAAAGTGGGATTGGACCAAGATGAAGAAAGTGTGAAAACTGGAGGGAGAAATATCAATAATTTAAGATATGCAGATAATACCATACTACTAGTAGAAACCAGTAATGATTTGAAATGAATGCTGATGAAAGTTAAAGAGGAAAGCACAAAAGCAGGACTACAGCTGAACGTCAAGAAGACTAAAGTAATGACAACAGAACATTTATGTAACTTTAAAGTTGACAGCGAGGACATTGAACTTGTCAAGGATCATCAATACCACGGCACAGTCATTAACCAAAATGGAGACAATAGTGAAGAAATCAGAAGAAGGCTAGGACTGGGGAGGGCAGCTATGAGAGAACTAGAAAAAGTCCTCAAATGCAAAGATGTATCACTGAACACCAAAGTCAGGATCATTCAGACCATGGTATTCCCGTTCTCTATGTATGGAGGTGAAAGTTGGACGGTGAAAAAAGCGGATAAGAGAAAAATCAACTCATTTGAAATGTGGTGTTGGAGGAGAGCTTGACGCATACCATGGACTGTGAAAAAGACAAATAATTGGGTGTTAGAACGAATTAAACCAGAACTATCACTAGAAGCTAAAATGGTAAAACTAAGGTTATTATACTTTGGATACATAATGAGAAGACATAATTCACTAGAAATAATAATAATGCTGGGAAAAACAGCAGGGAGTAGACTTCCCAGGAGGATCCCTCCACCTGTGCAGCCTCTGAGACGGGCTCCCGTCTTGGATGAAACTTTTTCAGTTTTAAATCCAGTCAGAAGGGTCTTTTTTGACTGGGGATAATTTCTTCCGGATAAGGAAGAAACGTGAGATTTCCCACACAGCTTCGTCAGAATTGTCTGTGAAAGAAGGTCTTCCAGCAGCTCGGACGGAGCGAGGATTTCTAGCTAGCTCAGCTGAATAAGTGACCCATTTTTTTTTCTTTAAAGAAAAACGGACTAACAGGCAAGCATTCTCCTGTCTACGCTTATTACTTTCTTATCTATACAGCTAAAGAGATTTGTCAAAGAACCAGCAATTAAGAAAACCTGGGTGAGTCAAAACTTTCCTTCTCTTTTACTCACGGAACTAAGGGGGAAGAAAATAAAAATAGCCTATCTTTTTTTTATTGCAAAAAGCTGACATGGAAAATAGCATTATAAAGATTACAACGGATGAGGGGTTTCTGATTGGAAGAGAAAAGAAAAATCTTTTTGATTTATAAGACTTTTGTGTAATATATGTCTGGGACTATTTTTTCTGATCTACTTTTTTTTACGAATCTGCTCATTCTTTCTGCTACTAGTTATTTGGATGCTGTGAACTAAAGCTGTTTTTGCACTTCTGGGCATATAAGACATAAGGGCTGTCTAGAGTATGACGCCAGTTGGTTTGAAAGATTAACTCCTTTGTAACTGGATAAAGAAATAAACTGCTCTTTGCTTGGGACATTGAAAATTGAAGGATTTTTGTTCCTTTGGCTTTAAGAATGACAATTAAGAAGATTATGGATGTACAAGAAGGGACTTTATCTTTAGACATGTTTCAGAAAATAATGAATGGGATTAAGTCAATAAAACAAGAACTGAGAAATAATAGTCAAGCGTTGAGAATTGAATTTGACGAAATGAGATAGGAGCTGAAAGAAATTCAGGATTCTATGAGAAAGGAGAATAAAGATAGATCTGGAAAACCAAAAAAGGATGAAAGAGAAATTAAAGGCAAGGTTCAAACTATGGAGATTGGATTAAATATGGACCTGGAAAAAGATTTGGATTTCCTGGCTGTGATGGATCCTGGAGATAAATATTACGGTTTGGAACTCAGCGCTGTCCCTGAAGGAATGGAAGAGATTGGAGATAAAGATATTATCGGTTCAAAAAAATTCCTGGACTGGAAGGATTTGATGGAACTTGAAATGGAGAAAGTTAACAGAATTAATCCCTGTTTTGTGTCAATGGAAAAATCTTCAAGAGATGTGCTAGTGTATCATGTAAAAAAGAGGAACAGAGATGCGGCTTTGCAACAATACTTCAGTGATACGTTCGGAATTGATGGCAAGAAAATATCTGTGATAAAGGAAATTCCTATCAGACTCTTATTATATGACTATGACAGCAAGATTATTGGGTACGTAAAGATGGAAGATGGAAGATGGAACCAATACGGATAATGGAAGAAGAGCGATTTGAAATTACTGGACTTAGTAGACTTGATGAGTTGGATTAATTGACATGTTTATCTAGAAAAAAAATTGATGGACATATATCTCAAGGATTGGAAACTTCTCTTTGACTTTTTGTGGAAGAATAAAATGATATGATGTTAATGAGATTTGAAACCAGTTAAGATAACCGCTGGAGGAAGGTGATTTTATAATCTATTAAGAGACAGACTTGTTATATATTATAGATTTATAGCTGAACTACGACAAATCGGAAGTCAATATTTTTATATATTTTTTCTTTTTTTATTGTATTAGTTATTGATTTGTGTTTTTTCTTTTTGCATTGTTTTGGTTTTGAAAATTTGAATAAAAATTAATTGAAAAAAAAAGGAAAAACAGCAGGGAGTAGAAAAAGAGGAAGACCAAACAAGAGATGGATTGATTCCATAAAGGAAGCCACCAACCTGAACTTACAAGATCTGAACAGGGTGATTTATAACAGATGCTGTTGGAGGTCACTGATTCATAGGGTTGCCATACATCATAATCAACTTGAAGGCACATAAGAATAACAACACTGTGTGGGTGGAGACTCTAATTCCCATCAGCCCCAGCCAGCATGGCCAGTGGTCAGGTATGATGGGAATTGTAGTCCAGCAACATCTGGAGAGCCACAAGTTTCCCACTCCTGTTTCAGTGGGTTGTATCCAACTAAGCCATGCTCAGAGTAGACCCACTGAAAATTTATGGGCATAACTAACTTAACTCAATGGATTTCAAAGGGTCTACTCTGAGTATGACTTAGGTAGTTACAACCCATTATAATTTATTATTAGGAGGACTAGTATTAGCCAATCTGGGTATCCTGTGTGATTGAGAGGCAAGATGGACATAATGTACTGCCTTATACCATGTTAGGTTAGTACATTAGTCCATCTAGCTCAGTATTGTCTGTGCTGACTGGCAGAAGCTCTGTTGGTTTTTAGACAGGAATTTCTCCCTGTCCTACCCAGAGATGCCATGGATTCCACATGGGACCTTCCACATGGAAAATATGTGTTCTATCTGGAGATGCCAGAAATTGATCCTGGGACCTACTGAATGCAAACATGCGCTCCACTACTGAGCTAGAGTTTCTTCCTCTATAAACCCTTAAATCAGTGGTTCCCAAACCTTTTCACCCATAGACTACTTGAAAGTTCCTGATGGCCTTGGCAGACCACTTAATATTTTTTTCTTCCCTGTTGTAGCAAACTGTGCTAGATGCTGAATTATTTTAAAATATATATTTTACTGCTTCGTTTATTTTATTGTATTACAACTTGAATTCAAATTGTAATGCTATAAAATACAGTACCTAAGAAACAAAAGAAGCAATAAAAATACAATAAATCAATATGGATATTTAATATGATGGATGTGTTGCCATCCATCTTCAACCACAAGACACACCATAAACCACTTGAATGAAGCTTACGGACCACTGGTCCATGGACCACAGTTTGGAAACCCCTGCCTTTGATAGACACATAGATAGATGGACAGAATTTTCCCCATTAATCCTGAGATGTCCCTGTGGAGAGAAAAAAACTTCCTTTTTTCAGAGTAGTTTATTGATTCCCCATTATGTGCTACAGCACTGAATCAGAGATGCAGGGAGCAATTCTTAGATTAGCCATTAGATACCCTGTTAAAATTAATGCCATGCTGAAGATTTCTTCTACATTTTTTTACCATTTTCCATCAATTAATGAGAAAAGGAATTTCATGCGACATGATCCAAGGGGAGAAAAAACTTCTCAGAAATTTGCATTGGTGGAGCACAGGGATATTTTTGTGATTACCTTACTTTGAAAGTGCCCCAAAAGTGTTGTCAGTGCCATTTATATCATTGTACAAATCATCTCTCCGGTGATCTGTTCTCTGCAGCACCGGCAAGTGGAGAGGTTGCCTACTGTCTGCCTGACAGCTGTTCATCTTTTTAAAAAAGTTATTTTATCAGTGCACCAATCTCAGGCACCCAGTAAAGAGCTTCCTTGCCTTCCCGTGCTTCGACTAAAGCTCAAGGGAAGACAACATGTGGTAACTTTTTCAGGTCAGGACTTTTTTTTTAATCAGGAAGTATGGGCAGCCAAGGAGGCTGCAGAGTGCTGTAGAAATATTTAACAGAAAGAAAAAAACACATGCCACCCAAGGCCACCACCCAGTGATAAAGTAACCCACTGAAGTTCTCAAGAAATTCTAAAATGCCCTGAGAAAGTGGTAGAAAAATCTAAGTCTCTTTCGCAGAGGAAATAAACTTTCAAAGAAATTGGAGATTTTTAGATGTTGGCAGGTAACTCTGAGTCTGACTTTACAAACAGATATTTGGGGTTTCCCTCACAGATTCTCTACAGGTTTGATTATTTTCTTTGGGGCTTAAAAATTCTTCTCATTACATATCACGTGTTTCAGAAGCTAATCTGGGGAAAAGGGGTTCAAAGAGTATTGAATTTCAGTTTTTAAAGACATTTATATTTTATTTAATAGCAATAGTTGAGTAGTCATATACTATCATGGGTTAGATTGGGTTTTTCTGTATTTCTCATCTGATTTTGTGTTACAATATTAGTTTATTGCTTTGAATGTTTTATACAAGAATAAAATTAAATTTCTCTTAAATGTATATGGATTTCATTATTTATGGATAGTCTGGGCTTATATTTGTATTGGCCCGGGTTGCATTATGTGTGACTCCAATAAGCACCCTTCTGTATTTTTCCCTGATAGTTAAGATAGGCTTTCTCTAGAGACTGGTGAAAAGGCATAGACAATCTCCCTTGGTTCTGGTCTAAAAATAATTTAGGCTGTACAAGGTTATCTACTATAAGTGTCAAAAAATAATAGGCTTGAATAAGCTTGGAGCAAGGCTCAGCACACTGCTGCCAGTCAATAGCCCAGTTCAGATGTTACAATCTCAGTCCAAAAAAACCATGGCTTATTAAATCCAGATCTGGTTTATTAAATCCAGATCTATTATTGTACCAGCATGTTGTCCCCGACTCCTCTCACATGGGATCATATCTTGGTTTTATAATAGTAAACATATTAAACCACAGTTTCCTAGTTTGGAGGTAGTGGGAACTGTGGTTTAACAGACCGCAATCGAAGTGCCAAAGCTAGGCACAAAGAGGTGAAAGAGTGAGGGTCAGAACGTTTGTTCTCAGTCTCATAAACTATGATTTTCTACAGAAGACCATTTTCTAGAAAAGCTCCATAGAATGTAAAAGTCTTTGCTTTCAGTCCTTCAGAATAACTTTCTTGATAGCTTATTTGTAATGATTACATAGCATACTTCACTGATGTCTAGATTCTAGTTTTTGAGTATGGGACTATGGGACTATAGCGTAGGTCAACCAGAGAAGAATTAAGCGCATTTTAATCAGAACAAAAGAAAGAAAGAAACTGGGATGCAGGTCATGGGCTATCCTTTTTTTACTCTTCATGTTGCAAGTCTGTCGATTTTAAGAAGTCTGGGGTAGATTTTGAATGTATACATGTATAATGAGTTGTAGGTTTTGTTTCATAGCTCAGAAAAGTATAACAACCATCTAGCAGCCAGTGCTTTAACCATTGTGAATATGCAGACACAGACAGCCAAGAACACCTATAAGAAAATAATGGATGGGTACCATTACTATTTATACAAAAGGATAACCAATATATCATAATGGATTCTTCATTTCTGTGGACTTCTACAAGACAGGAAGGTCAGAGAAGCAAAACACCTAATATGGGAATGTTCTTGCTGTAACAGGGAGATAGACTGTATGACAATTGTTATTTTCTACCTCATATTTCTATGAATCTCTGATAACCAGAGTGGTTACGTGTTTCACATTTTTATTAAGAGTCAACAGCTGGATTTGCTGCCAAGAATATGTATGAATGTGTGGGGATGGTGATATCAAATTTGGAAGTTCAAGAACATATATACTGAAAATCATGGATCAGCTGTACTGTAATTACACGGGCTTCGAGGGTTGGGTTATTTGTCTGTCCCCTCAGAATGAGCAATGGCAAACAGAAGCATTTTACAGACACATTCTATTCTGCATGTTTGTTTTATCCATATCTGCCTAGCTGGCCATCTACCAGCTGTCCACCCATTGAACTAAAAATCTTGAGAGCTGGTATAGTGAATAACGTGTGACACTTAACACAGGTGGAGGCCTAGATTCAAATCACTGTTCATCCATTAATTATCATTAATTATTATTTATTAAATTTATATCCCGCCCTTCCTCCCAAAAGGGGCCCAGAGCAGCAAGGAAGTGATAAAACAATAAAAACATCTTTAAAAACTTTATTAGATGCTATCTGTGCTAGTGCACACGTAAATACATTATGAAGAGAAGCAATGCATTTCCACAATGCACTTCTTGAGAAGGGACGGCCAGAAACGTGCACAGAATTCTACATAGCAACACAGCAGATTATTAGAATGGTATTTTGATACTTTGCTTTATTTCCCAAACATTTTCATAGCACATCTTATAGGAACATAGGAAGCTGCCTTCAACCAAGTCAGACCATTCCTCCATCTAGCTCAGCATTGTCTACAAGGACTGGCAGTGGTTCTCCAGGGTTTCAGGCAGGAGTCTCTCCCAGGACTTACCTGGAGGTGCCTGGAACTGAACCTGGGACCTTCTGTTATGCAAAGCAGATGCTCTTCCACTGAGCCATGGCCCCTCTCTCTCACTTGCCTTTTTCACTTCCCCAACACACTGAGCTGGTTTTTCCCATTGAGCTTTTCCAATGTGGTTCCCAAGCTCTCTTTCCTGGAATGTTAGAGCCAATTCAGACCTGCTGAGTACCTACACAAAGAGCATGTTACAGTAGTCTAATCTGGAAGATGCCATGGCATGAATTATTATAGCCAGCAGGGCCAGATTTACATACAAGCTAAACAAGCTACAGTTTAGGACTTCACATTACGAGGGGCCTCGCATTAGAAAGAAAGAAAGAAAGAAAGAAAGAAAGAAAGAAAGAAAGAAAGAAAGAAAGAAAGAAAGAAAGAAAGAAAGAAAGAAAGAAAGAAAGGGGAACTTTTACATTGCCACCGGGAAACCATAAACATCATACAATATGAAGATAATTTTTGGTAGGTATTGAATATCATTGTTGTGGCTCGCTTGCCGACAACAGTAAACAGTAAACAATTCTATAGAACGTTGTACACATGTGGCCTTTTGGATTCTTGAAGAAAACAGCCCACGTGTATATATAAATTATATTATATCTAATTTATATATTATAACCTTTTATTATATTGTTTAATTGTGTTATGTGTTGGACAAACTCCTAAATAAAGAATGTGCACACATATAACTTGCATTTTAATACCAATATTACACAACTATCAAATTCCGTTTAATTGTACAGCCCGTATTTTGCATTTAAAATTTTTATTATTTGTTGAAGAGGGAAGGGCCTCGCTCATGTTATAGCTTAGGGCCACAACAAGTTTAAATCTGGCCCTGATAGCCGGATCTGCTTACTCCAGGTAAGGAGAATCAAAGGTTTGTGAGCTTGATAAGTGTGCCTCTTAAAGCCCTATCATCAGGTACATCATAGCTGAAATGGCATGAATCAATGTCATTTCAAGGGTTTTTTGCAGATTACACAGCAATAAACCTGGGCTTGCCACTGAGAGTACATTCAGCAGATCTCATCGCTGTCTGACAAGGATACCTGTGCAATATGCATGTTCTCAAGCACCTATTTTTCAATCTCAATTTCAATTTCAATCTCATTCAGTCTGTAGGAGAGAGGCAGCATGGTGTAGAGGTTAGAGTGTTGGACTACGACCTGGAAGATAAGGGTTCGAATCCCCACACAGCCATGAAGCTCATTGGGTGACCTTGGGCCAGTCACTGCCTCTCAGAGGATGGTAATGATAAACCTTCTCTGAATATCGCTTACCATGAAAACCCTATTCATAGGGTCGCCATAAGTCAGGATTGGCTTAAAGGCAGTCCATTTCCATTTTCATACATATGTAATATATGAAGAGAGCCACAATGGCCTTCTTTTTGGTGGTGGCACCACAGCAATGGAATGATCTCCCTAGAGTGGCTCCTCTGGTATCTTTCCTATTGTCTTGCTGGTGCTAGGTGAAGACCTTTTTATTCACCCTGGCTTTATGTTCCATTTTAAACTAACTTTGGACTCTTGTGGCTTGCAAGGCAATCCTAACCCTGTCTATATTCTGCAGAAAATCCTACTGAATTCGATGGGGCTTGCTCCCAGATAAGTGGTGTTAGGATTGCAGTCATCAGTGTTGTTTTATTTCAAGCTACAAGCTGTTTTTATCCCACCTGTATTACAAGGAAAGTTTTTTGTTGCCTTTTATTGCTAATGGTTGATTTGAATTGCTTTAAATTTCATTTTTAATAATGCATCATTCACAAGCCCCCCAGGGGCAGCCATATAAATGTAATATTAGCAGCAGCAGCATTAGTAGTAGTAGTAATAGTAATAGTAATTAATAATAATAATACTAAATCCTGAGTAAGAAAATACCTTTTGATAAGTATGTATGCTTATATACACATGTGCCTCTACTTGGCATTACATTTTCTCAGCAAGGCAAAGCCTTGTTTTCTTTGCAGATTGCTATTCTGTGGGAATCAGGGAGCCTAGTTATGTCATTAAGTAGCAATTTATAATTAACTTATTCAAGTATCTGTGAAGGACAGGATGGAACCAAGGACAGAGACAGCTCTTCCACCCACATGTTCACACAAAAGTTATTACTGCCTTTTTGCCAGACTCGGAAGATTCACTGAAGACAGCTGTCATGTAGCTGTTATTCTGTTGCTCACTAGACCCACATTGGATATATTATTTTCACTTGACATGAGACTTAAGGGTTGAGCCAAGGCCTCCCAATTTTCTCCAGACCCCTGGTAAAAGCTATCGTTTGGCCATTAAATACAGGGCATTTCAAGGTTCCTCAAACACCTTCCCATCACTAAGCCTAGGTGAAGAATGGTGCACAGAGATTGGCCCCCTTATACTACTGAATCATTTGTATCCCATGTTTTGATCGCCTAAAAGAGTAGCCTAATTCTCACAGAGTCCTACTGGGATAATTGGCTCAGGTAGGTTTATTGGTGGACTCTTGTTGGGTCCATACCAGGTGTTTAGGAGGAGTCTTAGTAAGGAGGGACATGGCTGATGCCACCCCAATTTCGGTGATCACAGGTAGAGGGAAGTATAGCCATGGGGAGGTGGTGAATTACCATAGAAGATGAGGGCAGGGTATCTACACCTTGTTTCTTGCTGCCACTCCACTCATGGATGGGTTCCTCATTCCTCATCTGCTGTGCCCACTGGCCTGTGTGTGTTGTTTAATACCAGATCGGTACACAATAAGACCACACTCATCCATGATTTGATTGTGGATGAAGGTGCTGATTTGGTGTGCATTACCGAGACCTGGGTGGGTGAGCTGGGAGGAGTTGATCTGACCCAGCTTTGCCCACCTGGATACTCGGTGGAACACCAGCACAGGCTGCAGGGATGGGGGGGAGGAGTTGCTGTGGTCTACAGAACCTCCATCTCTGTCACCAGGATACCACTCTGTCTTGGAGCGGGCTGCAAGGGCCTGCACCTGGTGTCGGGCCAAAGAGACAGTAAACTAGGGTTGCTGCTGGTGTACTATTCACCCTGCTGCCCAGCAGGTTCTCTGACTGAGCTGGTGGAGGCCATCTCAGCTGTGGTATTGGAGGAGCCCAGAATGAAAGTCTTGTGTGATTTAAATGTCCACGCTGAGGCTGCCTCTAGTGTTCTAGCTCAGGACTTCATGGCCTCCATGATGACCATGGGGCTGTCTCAAGTTGTCACTGGTCCAACTCATAGGGCAGGGCACAGCCTTGACATGGTTTTTGCTCCAGATGGAGGAAGGAGTGGTCTGGAGATAGGAGGGGTGGATGTCATGCCATTGTCATGGTCAGACCACTTCCTGGAGAAGTTTAGACTTATGGCTCCAATCCTTCCCTGCAGGGGTGGTGGACAGATTAAGATGGTCCGCCCTCAGAAACTAATAGAATCCACGGGATTCCTGAATGCCCTGGGGGAGTTCCCAGTAGATAGGGCAAGTGACCCAGTTGAAGCCCTTGTCATGCTGTGGAACAGCGAGGCACGTCAGGCTCTTGACATGGTTGCCCCCGAGTGCCCTCTCCGGCATTGTGGAGCCTGGTTTGCACCTTGGTACACCAGTGAGCTACGGGCAATGAAACAGGCTGAATGATGGCTAGAGTGCAAGTGACAAAAGACATGCTGTGAGGCTGATCGGGCACGAGTAAAACATCATAACCGTGCCTACTGTGTGGCGGTGAGGGCAGGAAAAGCCCACTTCTCTGCCTCCATCGCATCCTCAACTAGCCGTCCGGTGGAGCTTTTCCATATTGTCGGGAGTCTGTTGACATCAACCCCAGGAAATGGAGTTTTAGACCCATTGGAGGCCCACTGTGAATTGTTTACAAGGCACTTTGAGGGTAAAGTTGCTCGCCTCCATAGCAGTCTTGATGCCCCATCCACATCTACTGTAATCTCCAATGAGGTGTCCAGTGCAACGTCTGCTGCAACTCTTGGGAATGGTTTCACTTGATGCGGCCTGATGATGTAGACAAGGTGCTTGCAATGATGCGGCCAGCAACGTGTCCTCTTGACCCTTGCCCTTCTTGGCTTATTAAAGCTTGCCAAGGGGGTTTGACCAAGTGGATCCAGGATGTGGTCAATGCATCATTGCAGGAGGGACTGATTCCAGCCACCTTGAAAGAGGCAGTGATCCGACCAATCCTGAAAAAGCCTACCCTGGACCCATTGGTTTGTGACAACTACCAACTGGTCGCAAATACCCCCTTTTTAGGGAAGATGATTGAGAGGGTTGTGGCACAGCAATTGCAAGTACTCTTGGATGAAACAGGTTATCTTGACCCATTCCAGTCTGGGTTCAAGCCTGGTTATGGGACTGAATTGGCCTTAGTCGCCCTGATGGATGACCTTTATCGGTATTGGAGTATTGGAGGCACTGTTTTACAGTGGTTCTGATCCTATCTCCAAGGTCATTCTCAAAGAATAGCATTGGGTGACTGTCTTTCGGCCCCCTGGCTGTTGTGCTGTGGGGTAGTGCAGGGTACCATCTTGTCCCCCATGCTGGTTAACATCTATATGAAACCCTTGGAAGCAGTCTATTTCTCTGTAACATCTGAATCGGGAGAGGCCGTGCAAGCCCTGGACTGCTGCCTGGACTTGGCAGTGGGCTGGATGAGGGTCAATAAACTGAGTCTGAATCCTAGCAAGACGGAGGCACTGTGGGTTGGTGGTTCCCAAGTTCAGATAATGGGTCAGTTGCCTGCTTTGGATGGGGTCGTACTGCCTCTGAAAGAGCAGGTCTATAGTCTGGGGTGCTCCTGGATCCATCTTTGTTGCTAGAGGCCCAAGTGACCTCAGTGGCTAGGTGTGCCTTTTACCAGCTTCTGCTGTTAAGACAGCTGCGGCATTTTACTGGACCGGGATAGCCTGACCACTGTTGTCCATGCACTGGTAACCTCCAGGCTGGATTACTGTAATGCGCTCTATGTGGGGCTGCCCTTGCAGTTGGTCCAGAAGTTGCAGCTGGTGCAAACTGTGGCAGCAAGTCTGCTCACTGGGGCAGGGTATCGCCAACATGTCACCCCACTGCTGAAAGAATTGCACTGGCTGCCCATTTGCTACCGGGCCAAGTTCAAGGTTCTAGTCTTGGTGTACAAAGCCCTATGCAGCTTGGGGCCAGGATACCTGAAAGACCATCTTATCCCTTATATACCCAATCGATCACTGCGCTCTGCAGGTGAGGGCCTCCTGCAGATACCATCTTATCAGGAGGTCCGTTCTGCACAACATAGGAAGCAGATCTTTAGTGTGGCTGCACCTACCCTTTGGAATCTCCTCCCTTTAAATATTAGACAGGCACCATCTCTGTTATCTTTTTGGCGCCTACTGAAGACCTTCCTCTTTCAACAAGCCTTTTAAGTAGAGGCTTTATCCCAGTCTGCGTCTGTCCTGGAATTGCTTTTTAAAGATGTTTTTAAAGCTTTTAAAAAAAATGTTTTTAAAGATGTTTTGTTTCAATATGTATTAAAGTCTTTTGTTTTTAAGATGTTTTAGAGTGCTTTTAGTGTTTTTGTTTGCCACCCTGGGCTCCTTCCGTGAGGAAGGGCAGGATTTAATTTAATAATAAATAAGGAAGTAATAAACAACTCTTCTTGCTTGTATGGATGGAGGACAGAGAGGGGTGTGTAAGGCTATGAAGAAAGATAAAAGTCATATTGGTTGCCCCACCCACACTTTCCTCCGACCATACCCTCCATGTGGCATGTGGCCCCAGAAGGGAATGTGGCCCTCAGGGTGAAAAAATTTCCCCATCCCTGATGCAGATTATATAGGAATCCCTTGCAAATACATTGAGCATGGAAAACACACTAACCCTACTCAGGTGTTCAGCTTGAAAAAAACGAGGTCCCCACCCTCAAACCTTCTTGCATTGAGTGGGAAGGTCTGAAGAGGTCTTGAAACTAGGGCTGTGCATGTCCCAATGCAACCCAACCCAGGGAACATCCAACCCAGATCTGGTACCACATTACTTTCGGGAAAGAGGTAATGTTTCATTAAGTGGTTTTTTTTAATAAAAAAAATACCTAATTAAAGATAAGGTCGGGAGGAGGCCAGGTTAAAAAGAGATGCAGCATCTCCTTTCCCCCTTCTGACTGCATCGCAAACAGCAGGAGGGTTCAAACCCACTGGGTGCTGCGTCACAAACACCTTCCCTTTGGAGAACCCGTCACAAAGCAGTATGCTGCAGGTAGTGGGACTGAAACCTCTGTGTACTCCCTTGCTGGGAACAAACACGTGCAGCCAAAGTGTAGTGCAGCGCAGGGCTCTTTGACAGCCCTCTCAGAACAAGCCCCTTGTTGCTGCCTGCCACTCCTTCTTCCCACTCAACACCCTATCCCCACAGTTCCTGATCACTCCGGGCAGCCCAATCTGAAGCAAACTCAAGCATCTCTCAGCCCAATCCAGTTGAATCCCACACATCTGTCCAATTCATTTCAGGCTTCAGCTGAATCCAGTGCACAGCCCTACTTGAAACCATGTTCAGCTGAATGCGCTTATGACCCCCTTCACCATCAGGACCATGATCAAAGGGAGGCTGTGCATTTCCTAAGTGCATTCAGCTGATCCTGCATAGCAGCCTCTTTCAGACATGCCCACTCAGCCTAGGAAGGTTGGGGTGGAAAAGGTGTGCCTGGCACATGCTGTGATGTTGGGGGCAGAGCCGGCATACCGGCTCCTAGCCCCTTACATATTTTGTGTCCACACGCTGTCAGGGTGAACACCTGCATAGGGCTAATTTTCCTGTTGGTTTGTTGGCTTCTTCCCATAGATTCAGTTCCTTTCTCTGTTCCTGAATTCTACCTACTTCCTGGTTCCACCTCTGCACTGTATCTCCTCCCTGCCCAATGATCTCCATTCTTACATGAGCTCATCTTGTGGGTGCTGATCATCATCCCTGAACTTGTCATGACTGTAGTCAGTACCATAGATAGATACAGTTTATTACCTATTCTTCCATTGAATGCCTCTCTTTGTGTTTCTTTGTGTGTGTACACTAGGGATGGGTGAGAATTTTGACTCCGTTTGCATTTCAAACGGACTCTATTTCACACTTTCTGAAACACTATGAGAAAAGCAACACAGCCATCTTTCAAAATTCGCATGTATTCGAATTTTGCAATGCAGTTCACCAACCAGTGTTTACAAAATTGCATGTATTATGGGAAAGTGTGCATAGAAATGAATATATGAGTGAAAATATCATGAACAAATGTATTATATTACAAGAAATGGCTTGCAAAACTGCATACAGTCAGGACAAGCTACAAATACATTTATTTGGAGAAATTTGCACTAAAATGCTGGAGAATTTTCATGAGGATTATTTTTAAAAGATTGCAAATTGCTGCAGAAATTTGGAGAACCGAATTTAAGATTGGAAAAATGAAAAGTGGAGAGAAACCAAAATTGACAACTCTTTCCATCCTCAGTGTACACACATACCTCGCCATACCTTGCCACCCTGGGCTCCTGCTAGGAGGAAGGGTGGGATATAAATCAAATAATAAATAAATAAATCATACCTGTTAACACAGGTAAGGCAGTAATACTGTGGTGTTTGGGGTCCAAATAAATACCATGTAATAAAAACATATCTCTCCACCTGATAGTCCTTCTGCACAATCTCCATTGTGAGAGACACTTTCACAGCAACTCACTATGGTGAAGCATATCTAAAGTGTGGTGAAGTGGTTAGAGTGTTGGACTATGGCCTGGGAGAGCAGGGCTCAAATCCCCACTCCACCATGAAGCTCAATCTTAGGCCAGTCACTGTGTCTCAGCCGAACCAACCTCACAGGGTTGTTGTGAGGATAAAATGAGGAGGGGAGAACCATGTATGCCACCTTAAGGTCCCCCATTCCCTGGGAGAAGGAATGTCTGTTAAACCAATGTAAGCCTGTGATAGCAAGATAAGCCCTCAGTCTCTTTATATCGTTATTATTAAAGGTATAAATTAGAGTAGAATTTAGCCCAGGTTCTTTGTGTTCTTGAATGCGAATTTGCAAAATGCAGATTGGCCACTGCATGCACAATGCTTGTCGTTCCTTTGCCATGAAATACAAGGCAAATGAGGAGAGAGAAATATAAATAATAGAAATGGCTAATTATAATACAGGGAAGAGAAAGGGAGGGAGAAAAGAACTGGAAAAAGAAAAGCTCACAACAAAGATCTCTGATATTACTGGTTAAAAACCAATTGGACTGTAAACTTTAATTCATCTACTAAATGTCAAGCACCATTGGATGTATCAGCGGTTGCCTCACCTCTCCTTGTTCTTAATACATGCTTAGCTACAGTGGAAATTAGAAGGTCGGTAATAATAGCCTTCCAAAAACACTTCAGATGGAAATTTCAGTTTGAAATTTGCTGAGATTTCTATTACTGTAGTAACAAGCTCTATAAAAGCTAAATGTTAGGATAGAAGCCTTTCATTTAGATCGGCTTAGCTTGTGACATTATACATTTCTTTCTTTCTCTCTCTCTCTTTTTGGAGACATGTTTGCTACACTGAATTTCACCAGTATGCCATCCAGTTCTGCGAGAAACATCAAATCCAGGGGTCACCCTTTCTTTGAAACCTACTCAATTTCCTTAATATTCAGACACTTTGCATCGGGCACATGCCATGTGGCTTTTATCCCTTCGACCTTTTGTCATATGTGGGCCAAACATTATTTATGGGCAAAACATGGTCTTGTCGATCTGTGCATATCTTAGTTCCTGGCTCCCCCACAAAAAATGGAATTGAAACTCACTTAAATTATGCTGCACATATCAAATACCCCAAATGATATCTTTAGCTCCACATACTCAGCAGAAAGGATTACGTGCACATGTGTGTGTTGATAATATATCACTAACAGTGCAATCCATTGCTGCATATACCTGCCTAGTCCTTAAATCTTCATCAGAGGCCCTTCTTTCGGTGTCCCCACAAAATGAGGGGAGGGGAGCAGTCTTAGGTAGGGGGCCATTTCACTGGTGGTGGCCTGGTTGTGGAATACCCTCCTCAGATGGGCTCACCTGACGCCTACATTGTGATGGGCTACATTTGAGGAAGGGCTGTAGCTCAGTGGTAGAGTGTCCGTTTTGCATGCAGAACGTTCCAGATTCAATCTCCAACATCGCCATGTAGGGCTAGGAGATAACCCTATCTGCAGCCCTAAAGAGCAGCTGCCAATCAGTGTAGATAGTCCTGAGCTAGATGGAACAATGGATTACCTTGTTAAGTGGCAACTTCCTATGTTTCTATCATCTTTTTGGCACCAGGTGAAGACCTTTTTTTATTTTCCACCAGCCTTCTTAATTATCTGTTCTAGGTATTCTTAGATCTTTGGCACAAATGCTTCCGCTATGCTGTTTTTATGCTAAACTGGATTTATACTAGTACTGTGTTGATACTAGTACTGGTACCCCCCCCCCCGGTTTCAGACAATATCTGTCTCACCTGTACCTATATTTTGACAAATCTGCAAGTTCAATATACCAAGGGTTGTATTCAACTAAGTCCTACTTAGAATAAACCCAGTGAAATTAACGAACCAAAGTTAGCTGTATCTATTAACTTCAGTGGGCCTGCTCTGAGTAGGACCACTGACTACCACTTCCAGTAGCTCATTTTCTACACCAGGAGTGGGAAGCCTTTGACCCTCCAGATGTTGCTGAACTATAACTCCCATTGTCCCTGGCCACTGACGATGCTTGCTGGGGCTGATGGCAGCTGTAGTTCTGCAATATCTGGAGGGCCAAAGGTTCCCCACACCTGGTCTATACAGTTAACCAGGTATTTGCTATGTGTATCACAAAGGCACGAATGATAGTGTGGAGGGGAAAGGGGAGACATGAATGTTTGGCCTATGTTTTATTTAGTCCTAAATTTATACCATACACACTTAACCCAAAGCCTGTACCTTACAAAGTATTTTTTAAAAATTGCTTGGATCCTAAGTGTTGTATCCAGTGCTAGTCCTACTCAGAGTAGATCCATTGAAAATAATGATTATGACTAACTTAGGTCAATTAATTTCATTAGAAATTCCTCCCACCCCCACATTCTACCAGCCAGTGCCACCACCGGATCAAAGTCCCTTCCATGCTGTTCATAGAAGGGCAGCTCAGGATCCAAAGCAATATCTGTTTCAAGTGTAAGCTGCAATTCAATTTCAATCCATGAAGCCTTTTAAAAAAAAATAGACCAAATCCTCATTCCATCTCCAGCACTCCAAAGACCTTCTTCACATAAGGGAAGCCATGGCTAATCTTCTTCTCCAGGGGAGGATTCCCACTGGGTCATGCCATAACAGAGAAAGCCCAAGGATAGTTAGTCATTTGGAACCCATAGCATGTGTTTTGACTCACCTGCAGGAGTCACCTAGCTCTAGAACAAGCATCTCTTATGACCCAGGGCCCTCTCGGTGGTCACACTAGAGGCTTCCTGTGGAATGTTTTCCCTGTGATTTGATTAGTCCCCTGCCTCCTTCCTTCTTGTCTTTCAGACAGGAATTGGAACATTTATTTTATTTTATTTATTTATTTTATTTTATTTATAGACCGCCCATAGCGAATAGCTCTCTGGGCGGTGAACAGCAGAGTTAAAATACAAAGTTACAATAAAACATACAAAATCACAACAAAGTAGAATAAAAACATTAAATATAAAACATGAACGTTAAAATGCCTGGGAGTATAACCAGGTCTTAACCTGGCACCTAAAAGAAAGGCATATCTCCTCAGGTAAGCTGTTCCATAGTTCGGGGGCCACCAGAGAAAAGGCCCTGGATCTAATAACAATCCTCCGGGCATCCTGATGGGTTGGTACCCGGAGGAGGGCCTTAGATACTGAACGAAGTGAACGGGTAGGTTCATAGCGGGAGAGGCGTTCCATCAGATATTGCGGTCCCACACCGTGTAAGGCTTTATAGGTCAAAACCAGCACCTTGAATCTGGCTCGGAAACGAATAGGTAGCCAGTGCAAACGGGCCAGGACAGGTGTTATATGCGCGGACCAATCGGTCCCTGTCAACAACCTGGCTGCCACATTTTGCACTAGCTGAAGTTTCCGAACGGTCTTCAAGGGCAGCCCTACGTAGAGCGCATTACAGTAGTCCAATCTAGAAGTTACCAGACCGTGAACAACAGAGGCAAGATCGTCACTGTCCAGATAGGGGCGTAGTTGGGCTACTAAGCGAAGATGGTAAAACGCATTCCGCGCCACCGAGGCCACTTGAGCCTCAAGTGACAAGGAAGGGTCAAAAAGGACCCCCAAACTACGAACCTGTTCCTTCAAGGGGAGTGTAACCCCATCTAGAACAGGCTGAACATCCACCATCTGGGCAGGTAAAGAGCTCACCAACAGTGTCTCAGTCTTGTCTGGATTGAGTTTCAGTTTATTAGCTCTCATCCAGTCCATTATCGTGGTCAGGCAACGGTTCAGCACATCAACAGCCTCACCTGAAGAAGGTGAAAAGGAGAAGTAGAGTTGCGTGTCATCAGCGTACTGATGAACGCACTCCAAAACTCCTGATGACCGCACCCAGAGGCTGCATGTAGATGTTAAAAAGCATGGGGGACAAGACCAACCCCTGAGGGACTCCACAATGGAGAGTCCAGGGTGTCGAGCAGTGTTCCCCAAGCACTACCTTCTGGCGACGATCCACTAAGTAGGAGCGGAGCCACTGCCAAGCAGTGCCCCCAACTCCCAACTCCGCGAGCCTCCCCAGAAGGATACCATGGTCGATGGTATCAAACGCCACTGAGAGATCAAGGAGAATCAACAGAGTCACACTCCCCCTGTCCCTCTCCCGACAAAGGTCATCATACAGGGCGACCAAGGCTGTTTCGGTGCCAAAACCGGGCCTAAAACCGGATTGAAACGGATCCAGATAATCGGTTTCATCCAAAAGCACCTGGAGCTGGCCGGCGACCATCCGTTCCAAGACCTTGCCCAAAAAAGGGACATTCACCACCGGCCTGTAGTTGTTCAGAACATCTGGGTCCAAAGAAGGTTTCTTCAAAAGAGGTCTCACTACTGCCTCCTTGAGAGTACCAGGGACTACTCCCTCTCTCAAGGAGGCATTTATCACCTCTTTGGCCCAGCCGGTGGTTACAGCCCTGCCGGCCTTCACCAGCCAAGATGGGCAAGGATCCAGGGCGGACGTTCCAAGCACCTTGTCCACTTCCTCAACCACCATTCCAAGCACCTTGTCCACTTCCTCAAGCTGCACCAACTGAAATTCATCCAACAATGAAGGACAAGACCGCGCTCTGGACACTCCAATGGAATCATCTGTAATAACATCAGAGTCTAAGTCCCGACGGATGCAAGCAGTCTTGTCTTGGAAGTGCTCCGCAAATTCGTTGCAGCGGGCTTCTGATGTTTCTTTAGTATCATGAGGGGCAGAATGTAAGAGCCCTCATACCACCCTAAAAAGCTCCGCTGGGCGGCAAAGAGATGATCTAATGGTGGCAGCAAAGTAAGACTTTTTTGCTGCCCTAACCGCTTTTACATACGCCTTAGTGGAGGCACTCACCAAAGAATGACTGCATCCATCAGGAGTTCGCCTCCACCTGCACTCTAGCTTCCTTCTCTCTTGCTTCATCACTCTCAGCTCCGGGGTATATCTTTTCAATTAGGCTTTTAAAATCTAGGTCTGCTTCTGTTTTTAATAGCTTTAATAGGGCTTTAATTTGGGTTTTAATGTTCCATGTTTATTCCTTGACATACTCCTTGCTCCTTTTTCTTTTCTATTAAGCCACTCTGAGTTCTTATTGGTAGAAGGTGGATGATACTGTTGTCTAGATTCCATAGGATCTGGGCAGAGGGGCCTTGAGGCTGGACAATTCTACCTTTTGGCAGAAGAATGAACTATTTGTTATCCCATGACTCAAGAGCAAGTGTGGGGAACTTTCAGGCCATCTAGATGTTGCTGAACTACAACTCCCATCATCCCTGGCCATTGGCGATGCTTGCTGAGCACCTTGGACAGCTCCTTGAGAGTTCAGACTAAACCTGCTGATTCCACTGTCCCATTGACAATGGAGCCACCCACCTCCACTCTCTACATGCATGCATTGATACACACATGGAGTCGCTTCAAATCCAAATGTGTGGGTGGTAGGGAGCATTGATGGGGAGGAGTAGTGCTGTCATACATGGCCCCTCAACCACCACCACATGTTCCTTCAGTATGTGTGTGTGTGTGGGGGGGTCATCTGAACAAAACATACACACACCAAGGGTGACTGTTTGATCTATGTTGGAAAAAAATCTTGATAGTTGTTTTTTTTAAAATGGAAAAATAATAACAACCAAAACCACTATTCTTAAAATGCAGTTCTTTTTTATATTTTTTTTAAAATGATAATTTCAAAAAATATCCAGGAATGGGCCTTGGAAGCTTGCTCTGAATCCTGATTCCTCTGCACTCAGACTAAAAAAAATTAAATGGGACCCTTGAGCCCAGAACAGGTTGTGGCATGGAAATATCTGCCCCACACAGCATCAAGCAGCAGCCTCTACAGCAGCCTTCCCCAACCTTTGGCCCTGCAGATGTTGCTGGACTAGAACTCCCATCAACCCCAACCAGCATGGTCAATGATCAGAGATGTTGATAGCCCGACTACATCTGGAGGGCACCAGATTAGGGAAGGCTGTTCCATGGCATCTGTTTCCTGTGCTCAGGAAATATTCTAGACGTGCTTGTCACATTAAATCAGAGTCATTAATAAACTGAGGTTGACACTCATCCTTACACCACCCCACTAAATATTCTCTGATGCTTTTGTTCTGCAGGCAGAAACAAAACAGTGGCATATTAGTATTTCTTGGCAACATGCAAAATCCTTATTTAAAACAGGCCCCTGTGTCCTTTTTGGGGATCCAAGGCTTTTGGGTTGCCCTTTTGCTTCTTTCTTTCTTCCTCTCATCCCATTGTCTTCGATTATTACCCACACCACGAACAATAACCACTGAAGCAGCAAAGATTCAGTGCAATTGTCTGGAAAGCAGCAGCAAACCCCACAGTACTTTTGAGCATAGCAGGACTATGCAGCAACATCTGCCTGCAACTTTACCAACAACTGAAAAGCAAAACACACACATACTTGCTCTCCCCTAACCTTTCCTTTGGAAAGACTGGAAATGTTTGCATTTTATTTAAAAACCCATACGCAAAAGATATATACATAAAGACAAAAGGTTAGAAAGAGACAGAATTGCACATCTGGGTCACCCCTGCAAGATAATGTTATACACTACTCTTGTTTGTCTTCTTTCAATTGTTCACACAGATGCACTGACACCAAGGGCAAAGCATAACAAAAGTGGATTGATTTTAAAAAATATCTGTAAGAAAGATCTCAAAGGGAAGCAAAAGATCAATACCTTCACATCTAAAACACCAAGAAAAACATAAGAGGATTCTTCTTCCTCTTGCTGCTCCTCTTCCTCTTCTTTCTCCTCCACCTCCACAAGTCAATGTTCTCCATCGAGTGTAATAACCGTGGAGGAGGAAGAGATAAAAGTATTCACAGCTCTTGGACTGAAGCAATATGAGATTTATTTATTATTTATTTATTAATTAAATTTATATCCCGCCCCATAGCCGAAGCTCTCTGGGCGGTTTACAACAGATAAACATCCAATATACAATTAAAACATATATTAAACAAATTAAAAACTAAACCTAATCAAACACATAAGCAACTACAAAACTCAATACTAAATATTTAATGTTAAAAAGTATTAAACTGATTGAAATATTAAGATGTTAAGAAGTTAAGATATCAAATATCGAAATGTTAAAATATTAAATATTAAAATGTTAAAATGCCTGAGAGAAAAGGAAGGTTTTTACCTGGCGCCGAAAAGATAACAATGTTGGCACCAGGCGTACCTCATCAGGGAGAGAATTCCATAATTCGGGGGCCACCACTGAGAAAGCCCGTTAAGTCTGTGTTTGTGGTCAGATCACAGAAATCTGAATAGTTTCCCCTTTAAGGACCTAATTTGTTGGCTGGTTGGTTTAGTTCCACTTTTACTTCATCTTTCCAGTCCAAAAAAACCCTAGGTTGGAATGGCAAAATACCAAGGTCAAAGCTTAGTGGCAGAGCACATGCTTTGCACACCACAGTTCCCAGGTTCAATCCCTGGAATCTCCAGGTGAGTGCTGAAAACACTAGAGAGCCGCAACCAGTCAGGTGTCAACAATACTGAGCTAGATGGATTAATGGTCTGTCTCAGAACAAGACTGCTTCCTATGTTCCTGTGATATGATGGGGCAAGTCACATGTCTGCCTCTTTGAAAGCAAAGGGTGGAGACTCTTACTACAGCAGGAAAAGGCATACAGTTGAAAGAAATCCTGAATTCCCTCTCACACCTTACATCCCCTCAGCCTATGTGAGCCAAACCAGTTCCAGTGGAATTGTGTTGGCACCAAACTGGAATCGTTTCAGCAGCTAAAATAGCACTGATACTGGGTGTGGGGAGTTTTCAGTGGAAAGCGTCTTGGGACAGCTATCAGTATTTTGATTTATTATTTTATTTCACAACATTTGTATACCACTTGATTGTAATGAAACCTCAAAGTGGTTTACAATGTAGCATCAATACACTTGGGAGGAACATAATGGTGGCCAGTAGTCAACCACCCCAAAGAGCTACATAACAAAGAGACAGAAAGCTTTTAGAGCTAAGCAAAAGTAATCCCTCCCCCAAACATTTTCACACACATATACATTAGGGATGTGAAATAAATTCAGTTCAGTTATCATATAAAGCCAAATCTATCAAATTTGCACTTTCCAAAACAACATGAGAACCAAACCACAGCCATTCTTCCAAGTTGCACATATCTGAATTTTGTGACGCAGCTCTCCAATCAACCAGTGTTTACAAAAATGCATATATTAGGGGAAAGTATGCAGGAAAAAATGAATATATTCGTTAAATAATATACAAAAATGCATTATGCTAGGAGAAACTGCTTGCAAAAATGTGCTCATTAGTCAAGACTACATACAAAAATGTATTTCTTAGGAGAAATTTCCACTAAAATGCAGAAGAATTTTTGTGGCATTTTTTTTAAATGGCAAATTGCTGCAGAAATATGGAGAACTGAATTTCAGACCAGAAAAATGAGAAACTGAGAGATCCGAAATCAACAGGCCCTTGCATCCCTAGCACACATACACCCTGAAAAGTAGCTGAAATGACCTCCCTATTTATCTGCCAACCAAGAGGGTGGCGAAATGACCCATTTCTATTCAGCCCTATAATACTTCTCTATCCTCAGCCTAGATACCAGAAGTGAGCCAGGAACCAGAGCTGGCCATATCATTAGACAGAGTGAGGCACCCACCACAGGCAGCAAATATTGAATGTCATGGAAGGAAAGCATATTGTTCTTTATTTAATCTGTTATTATATTTTTACTGCTGGGGAAAAGTGCTTGTGGAAGTTTCTGCCTCAGGTGCCCAAATAATTTGGTTAGCCTTGCCGACTATCAGTGATGTTGGTTTTCTGGAAAGTTTATTATATTTATAGCCCGCTTTTCCTTCAAAAAGCTCAAGGTGACAGACCATCTGTCACCACCCTGGGTTCCTTTGGGAGGAAGGGCAGGATAGAAATTTGATAAATTAATATTGTCCTCACAACAATCCTGTGAGGTAGGTTAGGCTAAAAGATAGTGACTGACCCAAGGTCACCCAGTGAGCTTCATGGTTGGGTCAGGATTTGAACTCTGGTCTCCCAGCTCTTTAATCCAAAACTCTAACCATTATACCACCCTGACACTGGTGAAATAATAATAATAAGTTGTTGTTGTTGTTGTCTGCCTCTCATCCGGAATGCAGGTCCCAAGGCAGATTACACAGATTTAAAAATACAAAACCTACATTCACTAATAGGCAAAAAAAAAAAAAAAAACCTTGTGCTTTAAGAATGAACTTATAGCCAACATATATTTCTATCAAACTTTTAAAAGCAGGGAAATTGGGCAGCTATAGTGAATGCACCAGGGGAGCAGGAGACCTGATCTCCTCTCTGAGATATTGTACTGCCCTACAAATTTGTCAAAATGCAAACACAATTTGGGTTGGTCTTTCACAGTCCAATCCAATTCCTGTGCAGCTTGGAAGAATTTGGTAATATGTGCCTCTGAGGGGGAGGGAGGGAGGTCAGAGGGTGAAGGGAGAGGCAGGTTTGATCATTTGCATGCTTATTGAGTTCAATGTGATTATCCCGTGCAATCATGCTTAGCATAGTAAGGGAGTAAGGGAAGTGGGAAGCAGGGAGGAGAGGAGTTGGGTAGGTGGGCACTGTGCAGAGGGAAAGCCCCTTTTCTTTCCAAAAGGAAAACATTGTTAACAGTATCATTATTCGGGGGGGTTCTCTCACCTTTTTATTCTACAGCAGGCACATGTAGTCTCCCACTCAAATTTAAATGAAAGCTGTCCCTGGCCACATCCACACCAGCCATTTATTCCACTTTAAATGTTATGGCTTTCCCCAAAGAATTCTGGGAAGCGTAGTTTGTCAAGGGTGCTGAGAATTGTTAGGAGACGTTCTGTTCCCCTCATAGAGCTACAGTTCCCAGAATTCTTGGGAACAGGGGCTGACTGTTAAACCACTCTGGCCACTGGAGCTCTGTAGGGGAATAGGGCATCTCCTTACACTCTCAGCACCCTTCACAAACTACATTTCCTAGGATTCTTTAAGCCATGACTGTGTAAAGTGGAATAAATATTTGATGTGAATGTGGCCACCTGATTAGCCAAGGCAAACAGCTGTTAGTCTGGCTTTTAGAACACTGACAGTTGATTCTTACTGAGCATGCCTGCGCTATCATAGACTCCGATGTTAATTTTCTTAAATTAATTAAAAATCAGCTGTGCATTTTTTAAACTTTTAAACTGCAGAAGATGAAGGTCATAGTATGAGGCAAGGTCTGTAATAGGATTACAGGTACGCTGTGAACATGGCTGATTTTTAATTCATTTCAACAGATTATAAGACCACTGACAGAAAAGTCCAACAGGGGTCTGAATTTTTTTACTATTATTTTAGACTTTAAACTCTGGATTCTCTCTGAATGTTTTGCGTATTGCCATGAAAACTTAGAGGGTTGTTAAGCAAGCTTTTCTGAGTTCAGGACTATAGGTTTTGTCAGACTTTGTTTTGAAATGAGCTTATGGGAAGCAGCAGAATGGCATGAGGAGTATTTTCAATTTAACACGGCAGAATGAGAAAGAACTCTTGTGGATGTATAGTAAAAACCACACATAGATTTAAAAATAGAAAACATACATAAACAAAATAAAACCACACATAAACAAATCCATAAAATCCTTTAAAAAATATCAGTACAATGGCATAAAGGGGTAGAAATTTAACAAATTGCTTGCATAAAAACATGGGTCTTCAGCAGCCTTCTAAAAACAGGAAGAGAAGGTGAGGGCATTCCACGATATGGCATTATAATAAGCATGATCAGTTACTAATAACTGGAGAATGGCCATAGCTCTGTAGCAGACGGTCTGCCTTGCATGCAGAAGGTCCCAGGTTCAATCCCGGCATTTCCAAATAGGGCTAGAAGAGACCCCCTTTTGAAATCCTGCCAGTCAGTGTAGACACTACTGAGGTATAGGACTCAAGGGTCTGACTCAACATAAGATAGCTTCCTATGTTCCAAATGTCTTCATAGTAGATCAATATTACAGACACAGCTTCAGTAGCTATTTGAAAAGTTGGCAGCTCTATCCTTTTCAAGAATTTTGGGGGGGTTTACTGTTTGAAAATTGGGGAGAGGGGCAGAATCTCCTACAGATCATCTCAGAAAAATAGCCATGGATTTTTTTTCCCCATTCTGCATTTCAGACAGCATTTTCTTTTTTTGCTTATGTTTCTCAAAATCCCTAATAAAGAACTTTATTACTATTATTCACCTGTCATTACACATCATTAGAAAATTATGAAGCACCGAGTCCTAGAATAAGAATGAGACCTAAGCTAAGAGAGGAAAAAACCCTCTCCCCACCCCCTTAAGACAAGTGAAGTGGCACAAAAAGAATATATCAAAATATATGGTGTGTATAAGAGAGAGAGAATATGACACACATATATCCAGTATGGCCACCTATGCTTTTAAAAAAAAACTTTGCTGGTGTGAAGAAAAAAAGAAGGAAAATGAAACAGTCTCCACTCGCATTTTGATTGCCAGGCGATTGACAAAATAATTTGTACCCGTCGATTTTCATGAAGGAAATTTTTTACAATGGATTTGCCAAGCAGATTTTTAATTTTAATCAGTAATGAAAAAAATGACAACATGGATCACAACAAGGCATCAGATGTTAAATGGGCTTCTGCAATTGCTGTCAGGATGGCTCCATTAGGAAGCTGTACATTTGCGGGCATCAATCACGTTCTTCAAACTCTTGTACATCTTCAAGATCTAATTAGACATTGAAGTTCTTTACTAGCAATTTGCAAAACTGTCACTTACTAACAGTGCACGACACTAAAAGAATATATATATATGAGAAAGTGTGTATGTGTGTGTAATATATATATTGTGTGTAATATATATATTTCACTCCCAAGAAGTCTGGCCAATAATTGTGAAGACAAGTTCCTCCTCTGAATTACTCAACACTTACAAACAGATCTTATAGATCTGTGTATCATATAGCGGTTAAAAGACTCAGCTGTGAATATCAAAGATCTTGTCTCAATTTTTTCCTTTCCCAGGAACTCAACATGTGGCCTTAGGCACACCCCTTTTTACCATTATGCCACCACTGACCAACAAATATTCTTCACCGTGTTTTTATAAAATATTTGTGCAGGGGGGGTGGATTTAAGTGCATGGCAAAGCAGTCACAAACATTTCATCTCCCTGCCCAAAATACTTTGCCAGTGACTTTGCATCTTGGAACAATTATGTAGTTCTGCCCTTGAGTACATGATTTTTTCCCTGCAGATTTCCAGTATGGGTTCTAGCATTTGGGGGGATAAAGGAATTTAACAATTTATTCTCCATTCCAGTACCTAATCTGTATTGGCACCCACATGTGCCATTTGCAATGGGAAAAGGATCCTGCAAAATGCAGGTGCATGGGACCTGAGCGGGATAAAGACAGCAGTGGGAGGCAAAGGGTTAAATCCTCCTCACCCCAATGCCATGGTCCTGATCTAGATTGGGGCTGCCATGCTGGCAATTTGTGGGATGAAAAAACTGCACTCAAAGGCAGAACTATGCTGTTAAGGTCCCATGTGCACTGTTTATCAGCCAGACTCAAAACAAATATCATCCAATCTGCACCCTACCCTCTCCAGTGGGGAGCTACTCAATGTTAGCTACTTCTGGAATTTTTTGCTCAAAGACACCACAGCGGTGTCACTAGAGGGAGTGCAGGGGGGTGTGGACCTCCGGCGCGCGCCCTCCCAGGTGCATGGACAGGGGTGGCTGTTTTTGCGTGTGCGCGCATGCGAACGCACTCACCACGCGCTCCAGGCTGCCGGTGGAAGGCCCGTCCCGGCTTCACCGCCAGCGAGCGGGCACCTGCTTTCGGTCTTGCCCGCCCGCCTCCAAGGAGGAGTTGGCTGTGCCAACCCGGAGCGCTTCTTGGCTCCTTTGCCAGGCAATGGCACGGGGCGGGGTGGCTCTGGGTGTCACCCCCCTCAGGGTGTCACCCGGGTGCGGTCCGCACCCTCCGCATTCTGGTAGTGACGCCCCTTGATGGCTACTAATTAAATAGCTTATAATAGAGACAGACAAATTCACAAGTGAATGTACACCTACAATCTACAGTGCAGGAAATGATTCAGCCCTGAGTCCTATGTAAGTGGGTGTAGAAGTATCATTGATGGATTTCCATGGAAGTGTCCAGAGGATTGTAGCCTAGCAGTGTCATTCTAAACACAATTACTTGGAAGCAAGCTCCATTGCTTGTGTACTTACAGTTGTAGCAATGGGCCCGAAACAAACAAGATGAGTTCTTGCACACTTCACAGTTTGAATGTCATGGAGCCCCAACTTAATTAGCATTTTTCAAGAGTTTCAAAATAACTGTCTGGCAGATTTAGACAATTTTATCTTCACTTGGTAATACAAAAAGATCACTCTACATTCTCTTTTCTCTTTATATTGGATTATTTCACCTGTTCTTGTAGGTATAAGACCTGATCCAAACCACATCCCATAATTTCCAGTTCCACTTAGGCTAGAAGTAAGGCCCACTATTTTTGTTCACTACCAAAAATGGCATAAGAAGAGCTCAGCTGGATTGGGCCAATGGTCTCATCTAGTCCAGTATCTTGTTCCCACAGTGGCCAACCAGATGCCCACTGGAAGCCCGCAAGCAGGACCAGAATGCAACAGTGTTCTCCTCAATTGTGTTTCCCAGCAACTGACATTCAGAGGCATGCTGTCTCCAACAGTGGAGGTAGAGCATATCCATTGCAGCTAGTGGCCATTGATAGCCTTACCCTCCATGAATTTGTCTTATCGTCTTTTAAAGCCATCTAAGTTGATGGCCATCACTGCTTCTTGTGGGATTAAATTCTATACTTTAACAATGTACTCTGCAAAGACAAATGTATGTCTCATTCTCCTCTTCACCACCATAACATCTACTTACATTCTACTAGCATTTACCCATGTCATGGCTCTCCACATTACCCCACTGACCAGAAATCCTAGCTAGTAATGTGGGATGGGGAAATGCAGAAAGCCATAACTTTCCAGAAGGTAGTGCTTGGGGAACATTGCTCGACACCCTGGACTCTCCATTGTGGAGTCCCTCAGGGATCGGTTCTGTCCCCCATGCTTTTCAACATCTACATGAAGCCTCTGGGTGCGGTCATCCGGAGTTTTGGAGTGCGTTGCCATCAGTATGCTGATGACACGCAGCTCTATTACTCCTTTTCATCTTCTTCAGGTGAGGCTGTTGATGTGCTGAACCGTTGCCTGGCCGCGATAATGGACTGGATGGGAGCTAATAAACTGAAACTCAATCCAGACAAGACTGAGACGCTGTTGGTGAATGCCTTTTCCGCACAGATGGAGGATGTTCATCCTGTTCTGGATGGGGTTACACTCCCCCTGAAGGAACAGGTTCATAGTTTGGGGGTTCTTTTCGATCCTTCCTTGTCACTTGAGGCTCAGGTAGCCTCGGTGGCTCGGAATGCGTTCTACCATCTTCGATTGGTAGCCCAGCTGCGCCCCTATCTCTGCAGGGACGACCTCACCTCAGTTGTTCATGCTCTAGTGACCTCTAGATTGGATTACTGTAATGCACTCTACGTGGGGCTGCCCTTGAAGACGGTTCGGAAACTCCAACTAGTGCAAAACGCAGCAGCCAGACTGTTGATGAGGACCAATCGGTCCTCACATATTACACCTGTTCTGGCCCGTTTGCACTGGTTGCCGATTTGTTTCCGGGCCAGATTCAAGGTGCTGGTGCTGACCTATAAAGCCTTACACGGTGTGGGCCTGCAATACCTGATGGAACGCCTCTCCCGCTATGAACCTACCCGTATACTTCGTTCGACATCTAAGGCCCTCCTCCGAGTACCGACCCATCGAGAAGCTCGGAGGGTAATGACAAGATCCAGGGCCTTTTCGGTGGTGGCCCCCAAATTGTGGAATAGTCTCCCCGAGGAGGTACGCCTGGCGCCTACGTTGTTATCCTTTCGGCGCCAGGCTAAAACCTTCCTATTCTCCCAGGCATTTTAATTCATTTGTATGTATTTTAATGTTTTAGCTATCTTAACATTAATGTAGTGCTATTATGTATTTGTATTTTATATCTAGTGATTTTGTTGTTTATTGTTACTATTGTATGTTGTACACCGCCCAGGGAGCCACTGGCTAAGGGCGGTTTATAAATGAAATTAAATAAATAAATAAATAAAATAACTTCATGACATGGGTAAATACTATTAGAAGTTACAGATGCTACAAATAAGGCACACATCTGCAAGACACACATCTGCCATTTTCAGCGGTAGACATGCAAGTAGCATCATACATGCAGCCTTATGGAGGCATTATTACTATCATGTAAGGGGAGGAGTGGGGACATGCTCCCTGGTGCCACTCCTCTGTCATGTCCACACTACCCAATCCCATTACCCGTCATGTGAACAATCAGGGCTCCAAATCTTATCGGCAGCCTATACACATATAGAGGGCTCTCCCCGGCAGAATTCCATGTCTTCCAGTGCACGAGAGTGATGGGACTAGGCAAAGTGGACAAAATGGAGATGCTGGGCTAGTGAGCGTAGCCCCACTCTGTCCCTCTTATATTCAGAACTGAATACCTAAACAGGGCTGTTGTCAGAGCTTGGAAAAGTTACTTTTTTGAACTACAACTCCTGTCAGCCCAATCCAGTGGCCATGGCTGATGGGAGTTGTAGTTCAAAAAAGTAACTTTTCCAAGCTCTGGCTGTTGTTGCCTGTGGACCTGGACTGGATTACTGAATTCAGGCTCCACACAGGCATTGGTGACTAATTGGCTCATTTAACAGGGCTATATACAGCTCCCTGACAAGAATCTAAAACACAGGCCTGCAGCAGAAATTGGAAAAACAGTCCTGCCTGAGGATTACTCCCAGTCTAAGAGTTGAGAGGGGGGAGGTATCTGGAAGACTGGCTGTATTTGGACAGTTCAGTGCAGACGACAACACAGCCATGGTTTGTTTGATCATCTGTGGGATAAATCATTGTTAACTCACAGTTTATTAAACAAACCATGGCTTAGCACTGTATGCGAACCTAGCCACTGGCTATAGAACACCTAAATAGAGTTCCCATGCTTATATAGAAGATACCACATACACACACACACACCATGTGTTCATTCTGTCCAGAATGCACATCTGAAAAGAGCTAGGGCTTACTTGCAATTCACTAATATAGAAAAATGACAAGACTATAACAAATATATAGTATAACAATGACTAACAAAATCCTTTCTGACTTAGAATGTGTTCCAGAAACAATTACTGTTGTCTCCTTTAAGGAAACTTTGGCTTACTGTGTGTACCATTATAGAAATTAATATAAAAGGTAGATTGTGAGAAAAGCCATTACTCAACATTAAAAAATGTGCCCTGGGCAAAGATGCACAACTCATAGTTATGTTCAGGTTGAAGGTTTCCTTAAAGTGATTTTTCCCCTCCCCATCCTTTCATGATGAGGCAAGGGGGCGGGACTCTCAATTTTCATACAAGCCTTCGGCACAAAGAACTTGTACATCAAATGTCAGACATGAGAGTATTAGGGCTATTTCTTTATTTATTAGTCACCGGTCTGAGTTGAAAGAGGAAGCTTTTCACATTTTGCAATTATCACCATCACAAAGATTACCTGTTCTCACCTGCACACAATCCCTGTTGCTGTACTGATAGATGCTGATGACTGCAGATCTTGTTACTACCATGTTAAGACTCTTTTATGCTCCAGTAACAGCAAACTTTATTATAAAGCTCCTCCTAATCTGATGCCACAGTCAGTTGTAAAGGTCAGTAAGGTTTTCCTTGGAAGTAGCAGAGACCGCCAGTGCCCTTTAGAAACTGCTCAGACAATTCTCTTTATCACCCTAGGAAGCTCTGTAGATAGTGAAATCTGGTGTATCTGCCATGGAACCAGGACCCTAAAGGGGCCACTACTTTGCACAAAATTTTAAGCCAGGTGACACAGCATTACTCTGAATCATACTGGGACATTCGAACAGCAACTCCATCTAGGTGTCAATGCCCTCCACACCCATTTCCCCAGCTCAGGAAGGCTTTGTACTAGAGCTCAGAGATGTTGCTTCAGCATTCTAGCAAGCCTCAGGCTGAGAACTTATATAGGAGCTGAAGGCTCCATCGCTTCCTGGCTCTCCGGTCAGGCCCTGATCAGGGCAGATGCTTACATGCACTTCCCCCTCCTCCTGAGTTAGCCTCATGGTTTGTTTATTATTATTTTGTGATTGTCTTTTAGTTTATGTTACCTGACCTGAGACCTTATGGTGAAAAGTGGGTAAGAAATATCAGGAAAAAAGTAGAAGTTCAGCTAGCTAGACACTTTGCTTGTGACCCAGAAGCTTCTGCCTGACCACCATCTCCTGTGGTCCTGTGGGTGATGAGATGGAATCTAAGAGGTGGCCAGACACATGGTGTGGAGACTCCTTGCCCTGGGGTAGTAATGTCTGGATCACATGGCTGAGCTGAACCTTGACACTCCATCAATTCCACACAGTGAGGCCACTAGCTGGCTGCCTCAAATGTGCAGCCAAGCCTTCTATCAGCAGTAGGTTGCAGAACTGAGAATACTCCTCCCCCCTCCAACTGCATTTGTTTTAGCAGAAGATCTCCCTGACCTCATAATCCAGGTGTGGGGAACCTTTGGTCTCTAGATGCTACTGAACTACAACTCCCATCAGCTCCTGCAAGCATGGCCAATGGCCATTATGGGAATTGTAGTTCAGAGACATCTGGAAGGCCAAAGGCTCCCCACACCTGTCATAATCGAGCCATATAGGACTGGCTAACTGGTTCATGGAAATTTCCTCTACTTATTTACTTTCTACTCCTTAAAAGAAAAATAATAATATTTAGCAATCAGTGCTTCTCACCAATACTACAGGAGCAGAAACTGACATTGGGGAAATTAAGAGAGGCTATATTCCTCATTGAACCCCAGCTGGCAGAGCTTGGAAAAGTTACTTTTTTGAACTACAACTCCCATCAGCCCCAGCCAGCACGGCCACTGGATTGGCCTGATGGGAGTTGTAGTTCAAAAAAGTAACTTTTCCAAGCTCTGCCAGCTGGAAGCAATCAAAAGGACTTAACCTTCAAATAGGAAACTTTTAATTAAAGACACAGGAGCCTGGAAAAGCCCCAATAGTGCTTTGGCTCCAATTTATTTATTTATTTATTACATTTATATCCTACCTTTTCTCCAAGAAGCTCAAGGTAGCATACATGGTACTCCGCCTCCTCATTTAATCCCTACAACAATACTGTAACGTAGGTTAGGCTGAGAGGCAGTGACTGGCTCAAGATGACCCAGTGAGTGGGGATTCAAACCTTGGCCTCCCAGGTCCAAGCCCAGCACTCTAACCGCTACACCACACTGGCTTTATACCAGGGAGGCCAATGCTGAAATTGTATTGTATTACCTAAACAACTAGGGGTGAGGGGAGAAAACATAGGACAACATGGAAAAAAGCAGACTGTAATGGATTCTCCACAAAAGGTGAGTGAACAACAGGTAGCAATTCTAGAGAAAATGGTTAGTGTAAAAACAATATAATTATTAGAGGAAACTGGGGACACAGGGTTATTTTCAGTGGCAGTTCTGTGTCAAGCAGCCCGTGTAGTTCCTGTCTCAGTTGCCAGCATGCACTGGGATAGCTGTAGAACTAAGGTGGTGCTCCACATTGCTGGCTCCCATGCTTTCAGCACATTTCCAAAAATAAACTGTTGATGGATTTTATTGCACTGTGATCCTTTCTGTGTGGTGAAATGCCCTAAGAACTGATTCTCTGAAAATATTGTTGTGCGCCACCCCAATCTCCAAGCGGTGTGAGACTTCCAAGAGTTCCTGTGCTTACCCGAGGTTTGGTTTCCCTGGAAAGAAGGTCAGTGGAGGCTATGGGGTCTTATGGGATATATGTTTTTTAAGTAGACATATTTGCAACCTGAGCTTAATATGGAGGGACTCACAACATTAGCGGTCCAATCGATTTTGCTTTTCCATCAGGCATCTAGGGATGAACCCCAAACCCACGGGGCAGAGAGCAGGGCTCTCTGGGCGTCTTCCTAGTTCCCAGCTTCTCCAGACTAACTCTCACACAGACACACAAACCGCTTCCTTGTTGGGAGAGGGAAGCCTCTCTCCTGAAAGAGTTCATCACTTATTAATGGGGGCACATGGCAGACTTGGCTGAGACCATTAACTTATGAATGGAACTAGTCTGACCACTAGAGCATGTTTCTTCCTTTACAGATCCCAAATCAGAGGCTGGCAAGGGGATTCATAGAAATCATCCATCTCACCCCATCTCTTATTCTTTTATTATGGGATTTCGATGGGTGGTGGAGGACCAGTACCACATATACTCAGCCAGTCCAGGATAAGTGTTGGTTGGTTCACACATGCATATTCATCACTTGATGACTGCTATGAGAAGTGATTATTTGTGTGTTTGAATTAGCTATCACAAATAGGAATAAATAGGGAGGGGTTGTAGCTCAGTGGTAGAGCATCTGCTTTACATGCAGAAGGCCCCTGGTTACATCCCCAGCATCTCCAGGTAAGGCTGGGAGAGACTCCTGTCTGAAATCCTGGGGAACTGCTGTCATTCAGTTAGACAATATTGAGCCAGATGGACTCAAGTGCCGGACTCAGTATAAGTTAAGGCAACTTCCTGTGTTCATATGAATATTACAGGCTATGCCAAACTCGGTCCATTGAGCCCATTATTGTCTACTGCACTGATAGACAATGTGATGCCCTCCAGATTTTATTAGATTACAATTCCCACAATCTCTGGCCACTGGTTATGCTAGCTGGGCCTGATGGCAGTTATAGTCCAATAGCATCCAAAGTCTACTGCAGCTGGCAGTTGCTCTCCAGCCTCGGCAGCAATTCTTGCCCATCCCTTTACTCTCTGATCCTTTTAACTGAAAGTGCCAGGATTAACCCTGGGACCATCTGCATGCCAAGCACATTGTCTGCTATGTAGCTATGCCCCGTCCCTGATCTAACATTCTGGATAGATGTTTCATATCACTTGCCATATTTTTCAGTGGGATCAAGGGGGAAATTGACAGATGGGCCATAGCTCAGTGACAGGGCATCTGCTTTGCATGCAGAAGGGCCCAGGTTCAATCCCTGCCATCTCCAGGTAGGGCTGAAAGAGACGCCAGCCTGAAACAGTCAGTGCAGACAATTTTGAGCTGGATGAAACAATGGTCTGACTCAGTATAAGGCAGCTTCCTGTGTTCCTGAGGGATGCATATTTCTATGTGAGCAAGCTCAAAATAATAATAATGGATAGGCTGTGTGTGAGTCATCCTCACACAACAGAGTCCTCTGTATGGGAGGCAGTCAGGAAAGGGAGGCATCCACATCTGCCGTTGGCCTTGATACATCTCTGTGGGCTGAAGCAATGGCCATTTCCTGAGATCACAGGGCTGAATACCATTGTTCTCCAACGAAACCAAAACTACTCCCTAACATGCCTTGCCCAGTACTAGTGAAGAAAACAATGTGATGTTCAATAAGGCCTGGAGGCACCTCACCTTGATCATTATCCTTCCTTCTGAATTATCCTGGCTCTCCTCCTTTTGGCCACTCATACCCAAGCTGGAAAGGCCTGTAAGGCCATCCAGTACATTTAGCCCAAGGGTACTTCGTTATTAAACTGTGTTACTGAGCTGTGACTCAGATGGAGCTTCCCACTGACTCAAAGGGAGTTTTGCCTGAGTAAGCCTTCAGTAAAGACCACAAGGGTTGACCATAAAAGTGTGAGTCCAAAAGGGGCGAGTGTGCACTTGCATCAGTCCATGGCATTCTGCCAGGAGCTCTGAGACCAAAAAGCCATGAGGAATCCTAGACCTCAGAGTTTGCCTGTTTCCGTAACTGTGCCAATATTACATCTGGGGCATTCCCAAAGCAAATAATGTTCGCATTCAGGAAATACCTCCCAGATTCTACTGGCGTTTGAACCATTTCCCCACTGCCTCTCTGAGGGTCAGCTTTCATGTTATGGACACTTGCAGTGCTGGGCCATTACTTTTCATAGTAGGTCTCTTCATGCCTCCCATAGAAACCTGGTTCCCTGCTCCTCCCCAGAACTTCAGTGCATAGGCTACTCATGCGCAAAGCATGCTCTGCATGACGCTCTGAGGAGGTGCAGGGATTCTAGAATTCAATATGGGAGCCACAGATAAGCCTTTCATTGAAGGGCTTAACCAGGGAAGGGAAGGACCAGAGCTCAGTGGGACGGCACATGCTTTGCATGCAAAAGGTCTGATGTTCAGTTCCTGGCAGCTCCAGAGAAGGCTGGAAGAGGCTTCTGTCTGAAACCCTGGACAACTGCGGCCAGCGAGCATAGACAATGCTGAGCTGGACAGATGAATGGTCTGACTCAATAAACATCAGCCTCCTGCTTTGCATATTCCAAATGGTGTAACAGAGTAGATTTGTTTCCATGCAAATAATCTCCTTTACCCCCCCACCCCAAATATTACCTACATGTCAATGTGTTCCACAGAGTGCAAACTCTGCCAGTTTCATTCACATCAACTAAATAAGGAACTTATATAACTCTTGTGCAACAGGGCTTGAGCAGCTTTCTGCCCCTTACACGTATCACTCAGCAATGAATGAAAGAACCTCCCAGAATTTTGTAACACCAAATTGTTTGGCTGTCCTGAAGGGACAGCAGTAAAATTTAACATGTTGCCTGGGAAGAGACCTTAATTAAGGATTGCGTTCATAGCTGGAGGCCTCAGCCTGGCTGGGAAATAAATTGGAGAAGATCCATTTCAAGAAACGCTGACAAAAGTAACTGGTGAGGCCAAAATCTGCCTTATTATTTTCCCTCATAAGGGATGAGCTGTGGGGGTTTTGCTGTCGTCATTTTGGTTTTTAAAGGGGGAAATTATTTGGTGATAAGCAGGTTTGTCAAGTTCAGACGATTCTTGGCTGGATCCCATGATCCCTTGGGGACTTCTTTTCAATCCATGCTGACCTTTTCTGATCACCACTTTAAAAAGAAAAAAAGGTTGGCAACAATCCATGTTCTTTTCAAGTCCCATCAAAATTAATGGGAAATGCATAATAATAGGCTGCTCCAGAGTGAAGTCTTGAGTGAAGCTCAGGCTTTGAGGCTAAAGCAGCCTTCACCAACCTCGTGTCCTCCAGATGTTTTGGACTACAACTCCTATCAGCACCAGCAACAACTGGAGGGCACCAGGTTGTCAAAGGCTGTGTTAGGATGTTGGTGCAGCAGACATTCCTGATCTTAGAAGTCAAAGAACACATCTGCACAACCCCTTGGGGTTGCTAAGTCTATTGCATTGGGACTATCCAGCAGCATCAGAGAGGTAGCTCCTGCCTGCAAGTCTTTGCTCCTGCTTGTTTCAATCTATACCAGCCTTTCCCAACCGGTGTGCCTCCAGATGTTGTTGGACCACAACTCCCATCAGCCTCAGCCAGCGGCTGAGGCTGATGGGAGTTGTGGTCCAACAACATCTGGAGGCACACCGGTTGGGAAAGGCTGATCTATACTAAAGCACTCCTGTTTCGTACAGAATATAAGGAAGCATGCTACCAGGGGCCGAAGGGAATTGTAGTCCAAAACATCTGGAGTTGGCAGGTTGGCAACAGCTGACATAAGCCTGCTGTGCAGGTGTGAACAGCATCAGAAACAACATGCATGTGGCTGCTCGCAGTGACTGGACTAAAACTAATCCAGATTACAGGCAACATCCTCCCTGTGTGTTTTCAATCTTGCCGTGCCCTCACTGATGGCAGCAGGATTATCCCCTGTAGTCCTAACATATGATTGTAGCTTTATTGCTATGCAACCATAATATTTGGGGTTGTATTCAATTAAGTCCTACTCAGAGTAGTTTCACTGAAATTAATGAACCTAAATTAGTCATATCTATTAACTTCAACGGTTCTATTTTGAGTAGGACTAGCACTGAATACCACCTTTTTGTTTGTGATGGTGCAATGGTCAGGATCTTGGTGGACATATGGTGCAACACAGAGACAACCTTTTCACCACAGCACTCATTCAGCCTATACTGACCCACCCCCCAATGGGCCAATAGCCCCTTTGTAGGGCTACTAATATCTAAGCCACCAACTCACTGCATATTTTGCACATAGTTTCTCCATATACAGGATGACAGGATCCAAATAAACAACTCCCCTGCTTTGGTACCTGCAATCACTAACTCCGTTTGGAGCACTCTGTCCATTAACATGCATTGAAAGTGCGGAAAGTAATCCAGTCATTTTACTTGCTTCGCACTCCCCTCCACACACACACACACCTGCATCCCCAATGGATTTTACTAGCCCAGCCGCAAAGGATCTACAGTAGCTATTAAATATGCAGAACCAGAACGTCTGGAAAACAAAGCAGTGTTGAATCTCTAAGGCCAATTACAACTCCTCTGATTTTAAAGGATTACAGTGAAGCTGACTTTGTGCAATAATTTCCAGTCTAATTACAATTTAGAAAGCGTCTCCATTGTTGTAAAAAAATATTTAATGTGCCTTGGCATTAGCAAATAATCTAATTCATTTTTTATTATTATTTTATTTCAGTTGGTCACACAGCATGATCACATACAATTCCCAGAGCAATTAAACTGAGAGAACGTTTTCATTTACAACTGCGATCTCTGGTTTGTTCGGAACTGGTAATCAAATGTGATTACGATTGTGCCCAACTTCTACACTGCCAACGAGTCCACATTTGCTAATCACTAGGCTATGGAAGTGGAGCAAACTCTTTTATGAATAAAATCCAACCAGAGGGAAAGTGGGAGAGATGGAAATGATCAGTCTTTAGTAGGATTATTTGCTATCTAATAGAGGTCAGCACCCCAATACAGTCAAACAATATAACAGGGATGCACCTAAATGGATATGTCAATTTTTACAGTATTAAATTATTTAGCAATAATTGCCCTGGCATGTGGATACTATAAATGTAGGTCTGGGGAGGATAAGAAAACAGTCTGCATTGTTCATTCAGACTGATGGCTTGTTGGCCCAGTAAAAGTGCAAGCAACAGATAGACTACCACCACAGATTTTCACGCCTACCATCAGTGGAGAGCAGTGGGTCCGACATCAGTGGGGCAATGAATCCACTCTGGGTTTTAATCTGAACTTTCAAGGAGCTGTCCAAGGCCCCACTGACATTGGAACCACCAGTCTCCACCGCCTGTCATCACCACCTTAAGCACAAGAAACTTTTTCCTGTAACAGCTGAAATTATTTAGATGCTGAATTCTGTGCCATTGTAGGGTAGTGGTTAGAGTGGCTGGGAACAGGAATCCATACTCTGCCATGAAGCTTACTGGGTGACCTCAGGCCTTAGTCTAAACTACCTTACAGGGTTGTTGTAAGGATAAAGGGGGGAACTATGTTTGCTGTGTTGAGCTCCCTGGGGGAAATATAAATAATATCACTTTCTCAGTGCAGACCCTCCGAAAACGCACAACCAGAACATCTTCATTTGAATAGACGTTTTAAAATAGATAGCTTGCATTACAGCATGACAACAATTCAGCTTTTCTGGCATTTCTACCCCCACCTCCTTGACTCTCTATGCATCTTCAAGCTGTCAGGTAATTGGACAACCATTGCCCTTTCTTCATGTTGCAAGTTTGATTGAAATGGCACAGGCCAGACGACCAGTTCTCTCACAGATTCTTTAATTAGAGGGTCTCCTGAACCTCAGAACCACTAGCATAAAAAAGAGCAATTAACACTTTTCCAGGGGCCCCTTCGTCCATCTGTCACAGCACAGGTGGGAAAAGAAAAAAAATAATGGGTCTTTTTTTCTAAACAAAATGCTGGACTGTGGCTGTCCGCACTCTCCTCTTCTCACCCCCCTTCCTTCCTCCCCTTCATTCTTCCAAACAACAGTAATAACACCCCTCCCTCTTCAGTGACGGGATAAAGAAAAAAAGTAGACACAATGCCTGTAGGTTTTCTAATATGCTAACTACGCTCTAAGTAATCTTGGGGAGAAATCCATGTGGAAGCCCGACAGACGGGCACGACATGCTTCTAGTCAACCTCTTGTCTGTCAAGAACTGAAAAAAACAACTGGTCTTTCTGAATATATTCAAGGTCTTGACATCTGAGGCCCGCTCCTCTCCCACTGTCTTCCTCCAGCCATATGCAAGATCACATCAGAAGAGTTTATCAGCCTGGGTCAGATTATAACAGAAGAATTATGTGAGCTGACGTGAGGGTGACCACAGCAGCTCTGTGAGATGAATTCGTCCCCCCCACACACACATGCAGCACAGCATGCTGACACTAGCCCTTGAGAGAAAGGGATGGGTGAAGCTATCCATTTTGGTTTCTCTCAACTTCTAATTTTTCCAAGTCTAGCTTAGCTATGGGCTGGATAATCTTAAGGGCCAGTGTACATGTTATGTTATGTTATGTTATGGTTTATTTCTAGGCCGCCTTTTGGCCAAAAAGGCCCCCAAGGCGGCTTACATACAAATAGAAAAACAGAAATACAAAATACATATAAAAACAATACAATTTACAAAAATGCAAGCCAACAAAATCCTAGCATTTCTTAAAAGCAACAACGGCTAAAAACCAAAAGCACTCATCTTCCTGGTAAAGGACAGTCCCCAGAAAAATGTCACGAAGAGCAGGGGTGAGGGCTTGCCCCTTGATGGTCCCAGCACAGTCTCACCCCTGCAGCAGCACCTCCCAGTCTACAGCTCCTCCTGATAAGGTCCAGGCAGAGGGGTGAGGCAAGGCAGGTAGAAAAGCTTTCCCCTTGATGGTCCAAGCACAGTCTCACCCCTGCAGCCTGTGATGCAACCTACATGTGATGTTAGTCACATGGTTTGCCTGAGTGCACAATTTTTATTTCATAAATAGCCAATGCTGGGACCCCAATCTGGATCGGGGCCCTGGCATTTGGGGAGGGGTTGGGGGTTGTCTCTTTGCCCCTTGCTGCAGTCCTGATTAGGATCTGTCAATGTCGGTTCTCTGTTTCTCATTTTTCCAGTCTTAAATTCAGCTCTCCACATTTCTGCAGCAATTTGCCTTTTTGAAAAAAAGGCCTCATGAAAATTTGTTGGCATTTTAGTGCAAAGTTCACACAAGGAAACATATTTTTGTATGTAGCTTTGATGAATGTATGCATTTTTACAAGCAATTTCTCTTGATGTACTGCATTTTATATATATTTTTATTTACACTTTCCCTTAATATATGCATGTTTGTAAACATTGGTTGGAGAACTGCATCACAAAATTCAGATAAGTGCAAATTTCAAAGGATGGCTGTATTTCAGTTTTCATATAGTTTCAGAAAGTGTGAATTTGATAGATTCAGGTTTAAATGTGAACTGAATTGAATTTCTCTCCCCTCTCTAGTCTGATTCAGATTGAGGATAGGATGGGTGCATTGGCTATTTCTGAATTTAAAAAAACAAACAAATTCCTGAGATTCTGAAAAAGCGTTTCCCAGTTTAAGTAGACAATATTGAGTTAAATGAACCAAGGGTGTAAATCAGTTTAAGGTAGCTGTTATCTGTAGTGGAGATCCAAGTGTGAACCAGTTCTACGAGTAGAACTGCATGTCACCCCAGCAGATCCCTACACAGAACCCTGATGAGTGGTTACAGGCAAGTCATTGCTTTTCCAGGCCTACCCGGCAAACAGAAGCTCAGGGTCTGCCTTGGCATAATAATTGGTACACCCCATTCATGAGCATATCATGGCCAGCACAACCCTTTAAGGGTTATTCAGAGAAAAGATTGTAACACATTCTGAAACATACCAAGTCCTACCATAAATCAGCAATAAAATCAAAACAAATAATTTAAAAGAGTAGCAACAAAGATAAAGACATGGGCAGCTTTTACCAGGAAATATGGATGACTGGGCTGTTGGAACTGGAAGAAGACTCCATACGTAAACTGGTTTACCTCATGTACAAGACACATTGTGTTTAACCTTTCTGACAGGTGTCTACCTGTCTCAGGAGACAGATAAGGCATAGCAATACCCAAGGTTACCCAGTGAGGCTTGGATTCAGAAACTTGCTCCTCCAAATTCAATCCACTGCATGGCCTTGTATGGCTACTAAAAGGGATTTTTATGCAATAAATGTGTCATTCTAGTGCTGGATCCATACACTGTACAACATCCAATGCGGTCAGAGGCAGCATGCTTCTGAATACCAGTTCCTACTGGACACAGCAGGAGGGAATTGTGTGCTTGTGCTCAGGTCCTGCTTGCAGGCTTCCCGTAGGCATCTGGTTGTCCACAGGATGCTAGACTCTAGAGGGGCTATTGGCCTGATCTAGCAGGCTATTGTGTTCTTATCTAAGGTAGGACGTCTGGTCCTCAGCAAGAACCAAGAATGAATATTGCTGAATAGCCTCCTAAATTTCCTTGATAATGTTAACCATTAAAAAAAATAGAACAAATATATGTTTCTCCAGTATTTATACTGGCTTTTCTCAGTAAATGTCAGTTTAAGCCTAATTATGGAGCAAAGCAGACACAAATGTGTAAACTCTCTTAATAGTTCTTCATCTGTAATGGGTTTCCTTCTTGCAGGCTTCAAAGCCCAGGTCTCTCAAAGATTCCCCATAGTCAGTCATTACTAGCTGTCATGAGGACAAGTGAACATCAGGTGCCCTTGCCTCAATCTCTTCTATATCCAATGTCTTACTCAGGAATTAGTCCTTCCTGCCTATATTTTCCTGCGGTAACCCCACAGAGAGCTGGATCCTTCACTGTGCACTAGTAAGAGTTCTTCAGATCCTAGAAGTGTGTTCATTCGACTGCATGCAGTGTGTCAAATAATAAACCTGAGCCCATTTCAGCGACAGGTGATTTGCAGTGTGCTGCTGTCCAAATTTACTTATTGCTTTGGGGGGAGGATCTTGATCAGCCTGATGACAGAGCTCACCTGGTTCGGAGGGCTTGGCCGTATCGAGGTGAGGAGGGGAAAGGGCAAGGAGTCAATCTTCCCATTCAGTAGCAAAAATTTTGATGTAGGCAATATATTAATGAGAAGAAGGGCAGAGAAGTAGCTGTCTCTTAATGAAAAAAGAATCCCATGCCAAAGAACCTTTGTTCCTTTAAACCTCATGAGCTTTGTGTCAGAGTGAAATCTGGTCTTGCTGAGCCACTGTGATTCAATCACAGTTCAAGGAATAGGAAAATAGATGTTGCCCCCACCGTGTATCTATCTGTCAGGACCAACCAAGGCTGGGGTTGTAAGAGGCTTTTGCAGGCCCAGCCCTATCATTAGGCAAAGCAAGGCGGCCACTTTAGGCAGCAGATGCTGGGAGGCAGAGAATAATGGCAGAGTGCTGGAGGTGTGCCATGAAATCTGCCTTGGACCTCTTAAGTTAGTCTGTCTTGACCTCTGATACGGTGGAGAATGGTGTCTCATCACCATTGTTGAATTACTATTCGACAGCTGGTTTGGTTCGCTTTTTTGGGGGGGGTGCCATCTTTTTTACCTCAGGTAGCAAAATGTCTTAGGTCCCTGCCAGATCTAGACCTCGAGGGTTGCACCCAATGGTGTGCCAGTGGGATTCCACTGGCATAATGGGGCTTCCTAACCCTATGGAGCTGGTTTTGGGGGACATGCAGAGGGAGACCGGAGGGGACAGGAAAGGAAGAGGAGTTTCCACTGAGTGCACAAAAGTCTCTTGCACCAGCAGCAGAGCTGCAGTATTGGATACAGCCCTGAGTTCCCAGCTCAGAGGAACTGAGATCAGTGGGTGGGAGTTGGAGGGAAACAAACAGCTGGTACTGCTCTATCAACCAGACAAAGGCAGAAGGTCAGGCTTTGAGTATTTGTATTTGGCATGACCAAACCAGACAGGCCTAGCTCCAGCAGTGGGCCAGGTAGGGCACTGACGGAGGGCCAGGTGCTCAGAGGGGGCCCTCATTGACCCTAACCCATCCCACCAACAGATCCAGCTTATGGATGTTGCTATAATATCAAAGATTGTTTATGTAGGTATTTTCCCTATACAAAACTCTTTCATTTTTATCCCCAAAAAACTAAGGGTGAAATGAGATTATAGTAGAGACCCAAAGGTTAATTTTAGATGTGTGGGGGTGGTGTATCCATTCAATGATGAAAAAATGGTACCCATCATTTCAAACGTTCAAAAGGTTTATTGTTTTGGGTTGCCATATCAGTCAATATTTGTTTTACTTTGAAGGGGTGGGGTCAAGAGGGAGGAGGAGTGTGGTTTGAGGAGGAAAGGAAGGGGACAAGGTATCCACTGATACTCTGTGCCCAAGGGCCCCTAGAAGCATGGAGCCAAACCTGAATCTAATCATAGCAGCCAGTCTTGCACCCCTCCATTCCCTCCTGCATCTCAAGACCCTGCATTACTAGATAGCTGCAATGTGATGTACATGGGGCTGCCATTGAAAATGGTCCAGATATTTCAGTTAGTGCAGACCTGTTCTCCTAAATTGTTAACCGAGACTGGACAATATGAACATATTTTGCCAGCCCTTTGTCATCTGTTTCCATGTTTGCTTCCAGGCCTAATCCAAAGGTCTTGCTTTGACCTTTAAAGCTGTTAATGGTTTGGAGCAAGGCTACCTGAAGGATTGTTGCCTCCCAAAATGTACCCTGAGATCATGTTCAGGTACCCTTCTTTGGGTGCCTCCACGACTTGAGAGCGATTGGTTCCCAGTCAGAAAGGGTGTGAGACAGGGGTGTATTTTATCACCCTACTTGTTTAACCTATACGCAGAACATATCATACAGAAAGTGGGACTGGACCAAGAAGGAGGTGTGAAAATTGGAGGGAGAATAATTTATGATATGCAGACAATACCATACTACTAGCAGAAACCAGTAATGATTTGAAACGAATGCTGATGAAAGTTAAAGAAGAAAGCACAAAAGCAGGACTACAGCTGAATGTCAAGAGGACTAAAGTAATGACAGAAGATTTATGTAACTTTAAAGTTGACAGTGAGGACACTGAACTTGTCAAATATTATCAATACCTCGGCACAGTCATTAACCAAAATGGAGACAATAGTGAAGAAATCAGAAGAAGGCTAGGACTGGGGAGGGCAGCTATGAGAGAACTAGAAAAAGTCCTCAAATGCAAAGATGTATCACTGAACACTAAAGTCAGGATCATTCAGACCATGGTATTCCCGTTCTCTATGTATGGAGGTGAAAGTTGGACAGTGAAAAAAGCGGATAAGAGAAAAATCAACTCATTTGAAATGTGGTGTTGGAGGAGAGCTTGACGCATACCATGGACTGTGAAAAAGACAAATAATTGGGTGTTAGAACAAATTAAACCAAAACTGTCACTAGAAGCTAAAATGATGAAACTGAGCTTATTATACTTTTGGACACATAATGAGAAGACATGATCCACTAGTAAAGACAATAATGCTGGGAAAAACAGAAGGGAGTAGAAAAATAGGAAGGCGAAACAAGAGATGGATTGATTCCATAAAGGAAGCCACAGACCTGAACTTACAAGATCTGAACACGGCGGTTCATAACAGATGCTCTTGGAGGTTGCTGATTCATAGGGTCGCCATAAGTCGTAATCAACTTGAAGGCACATAACAACAAACCAAGTGAGACACAGCGCATAGCTACTAGAGAGCGGGCCTTTGTGGGGGTGGCACCCCATCTGGGGAACATTCTCCTCAATGAAGGTTGGTGCCTCATTTGGAAGGCAAAAGGCTCTTTATTTTCCCAGTCCTTTTAAGACCATTTCAGATCTCTTAAATCTTTTAAATAGGAACACAGAAAGCTGCATAGAATCCTTATATTGAGTCAGACCATTGGTCCATCTGGCTTGGAGTTGTCTATACTGACTGGCAGCAGTGCTCCAGGATTTCAGACAGGATTCTCTTCCAGTCCTACCTGGAGATACCAGGATTGAACCTGGGACCTTCTCCGTGCTAGGCAGATGCTCTGCCATTTCCCCCAAATTCTATTTTAATCTACTGTTTTATTATTTAAAGGCTGATTATTTTATATTATTTTTAAAAATATTTTATTGATAACATAATCTGCCCAAATAATGTTGTTACTGGGCACCATACAAATAAGGTAACTAAATTAAGAAAGAGGGTTCTAAGGCCTACACAATGCAGTCTACCCAAATACCAATGCTGCAATTCTCTCTTTTGTCTAGAAGTAATTTGGGAGAAGTATACACAAATATACCATAGGCAACTGCAGCCTACCTCTAGCACAGCTTTTCCTGACCTTGTGCCATCCAGGAGTTGTTGGACTACAAGTTCCTTCAGACCTGCCAGCATGTCCAGCGGTCTGGGATGATGGGAGACATAGGGCTCATCCAGACCACTGTATAATGCGTGACATGATCACTTTCTGTATTCATTTTTTTCAGTCGTCCATATGACGCCATGCGCTTTTGCGCATTTTCGCGTGGTTAAATCCGCTTTGGCATTACCGTGAAAAATGCAATTTGCTTTTTTAAACCGGTAATCATCCGCTGTAACATTAGGGGCTCAGATACAATACCGCGGTTTATAGAGATGTAGGCAGTCCATGGGCGGACCTTGGGTGTGTCCCAGTACACCTTCCATCATTACCATCCAATAATGGATTTTCACTTGTGTGTATGTGCGCGAATGTGCTTGGAAAAGCCCAGGAAACTGAACCAATCAGAGCCATGTGCTTCCCAGATGTGGAAACGCGCATTTCCGCATTTGCGCACAAGCAGGTACTGCAGTGCACTGGGGAAGGTTTGGGATAGGAAGCGCTGCGATGTAGCAAGCTCAGCACAGCGGGAGGTGGCAGTGGCTACATTTTCCCCCTTCTGGCAACATTGTTAACAAGCCAGGGCTTGGGGGAGGGGGATCTCCTCTTCCGCCCCTCGCACCCCCTCCCACCCAGCCCCCAGCAGCCTTTCCTAACTAAGGAACCCCACAAGGCTGCTGGATCCCTTGATTCTTGGGGGCTGGTGGTGGTGGTGTGAGTCCAGGGCCTCCCCTCCCCCCTTTTGCACACACACACACACACACACACATTTCCCTCTCCTCCCGCCACTGCCGTTTCTGCTGGGCCTGGGGCTGATCCTTCCCTCCGGAACCTATTGCTTGCATTTGGACCTTTGCACTTGGACACAAGAGCACGAAATTTGAATTTACGAGCCAGCGAGCGGGCGCAAGGCAAGGGCAGAGACGGGAGGGGAGCGGCTGCAGCGATCGCCTCTTTCCCCTCCTCCTTGTCCTCCGTGTCCCCTCCCTTTCCAGAGTTTTGGAGGGTCCCCATTAAAAATTGGTGCTGTTAGAAGGGGGGTGCTCCCCATTAACATGACACGTCCTTACTTGCTTGCAGTTCCATGAGAAATAAGTGGAATTGCCGGGCGTGTTTACCCCCAGTAAAATACATACATTCAGTTTAGCACAATATCGCAAATGAAAGCAATAATACAGCAATTATTGTCAGATAAGTGGTTTGCAGGTCTCTTTTATCAGAGGGAACACTTCAAAGCGGAGAAAGGGGAACGGATGTGTCCAACGCGCGTGTGTATGTGCAAAAGGGGGGGAGGCCCTGGACTAGGCACCACCACCAGCAGCCCCCAAGAATTGAGGGATCCAGCAGCCACGCGGGGTCCTTAGCTAGGAAAGGCTTTTGGGGGCTGGGTGGGAGGGGGTGCGAGGGGGGCAGGCAGAGATCCCCCTCCCCCAAGCCCTGGCTTGTTAACAGTGTTGCCAGAAGGGGGGAAATGTAGCCACCACCACCTCCTGCCACGCTGAGCTTGCTACATCATGGCGCTTCCTATCCCAAACCTTCCCCAGTGCAGCTGCTGTGAAGTAGCCTCCTCCACCACCACCCCGCAGGAGCCAAGGAAGCTCGGCATGGCTCGGGTGCTGCTCAGGCTCCTGCTGTTCCTGGGCTCCAGGCTGGCACAGGACCCTGCCCAGGCACCCGTTGGGCTCCGGCTGCCCTCAACTGCACAAGGCAGAAATGTAATAGCTGCAAGTGGAGCTGTAAAAGAGCCAAAAACTCGGTGAACTCCATTACAGCCACTATTACCAAATCAACAGGAACTTCAAACTTTTGCGCTCTTACGTTCAAACGTTTTTTGCTACAGTGTCTCGGGCACCAACAACCATAGAGACTGGTGGTCTACCTTCCTAGACATGACATGCAGTTCTGGAGAAATAGGTAGAATTGCCAGGCGTGTGTATCTCCAGAATGTTTACTATGCATACAGGCAAAAACACATACATTTGTTTTTGCGTAATATCACAAATACAAATAAAATATATATATACAGCAATTATTGGCATATAAGCACCTGGAGACACACACACACCCTGCCGGCCCTGCTCCAGAGTGGCAAGCGGCAAAGAACTCCATTACAGCCACAGGAAATTCAAATTTTCGCGCTCTTATTGTGCTTCATTGCAAAGGGGGAGAGCAGCATACATCATATTTTGTGGACCAATTGGCTGATAGGAGGGAGTGTTATGGGCAGAGCTGGGAAAAAGCAAGAAGTATGGGTCCTCCCGCTGCGTGTGCGGGCGCAAAAAAAGCATTTTTTTTAATCGAGAAAGAGCGAACAAACAGGCAAAGTGAGGATTGTCAGATGACAAACCGGATATGGAAAACATGGATTATCCTGCTCCGTTTGGATGAGCCCATAGTCTGGAAACATCTGGAGGGTACTAAGCTGGCGAAGGCTCTAGTGCAATATGGATAGATGGCAAAAACTAAATAATTTACCCCAGGATTAAATAGCAAAGGGAAATAATATGTGCGCATGCACCCTGTGTCTGTCTGTGTGCATCCCTTTAAGAGTTATTTATAATTCCGCGCGCCCCCCCCATCTAACCCAGCTTCTTAATTTTCCATCTGACACACAAATCCTTCCTTTATAAATGACTTCAGATTGTTACAGGGCTCAAAGCTACAAGAACTAGAATGTGAAGTGTTCTATAAATGGCAGAAACGCTGATTGCTGATATCATGTGTTAATTGGTAATATCTGTGTTCAGTAGGTTCCAACAATATGTGTTATATCACATTAACTAGCCACATGTCCATGATATCTGATATTAACTATTTGGGTAAGGGGAATTAGTCTTCCTAAGAAGGTAGCATTTGGACCTGGGAGATTTGTTTAATTAGCCTTTATGGACTGTCAAAATGCAGGATGAGAAGCAGCCTCCATCCAATGTGACAGACTGTCAAAAGCAGGCAAGCAAGTATCATCTCTCTCTGCCTGCCATAATATCCCCAGGAATTGTTCTCTTTTGATAAAGCTCTAGTCTCAGTAGCATCAATCTCAGAGTTTCCATTCCAGTTTTGGCCCAAACCCTACCAAACACAGGCGGTTCAGATGCTTTTTGAATCACGTTCTCACTTAGGATTTTGGCATAACTGAAAGGTGAATCTAACCAGATGAGATTTCTGTTCGCTCTCCCTGGTGACAGCCAGCCTTTCTTTTTTGTCTTTGAGGATTCGCTGAGGATCCATGAAATAGGAACCCAGTTTGAAGGTTTTATTTTGACAAAGGAAATGCTGAGAACAGGAGTAGGCAACTTGGTGCCCTCCAGATGTTGCTGGACAACAGCGCCCAATATCCTTGACCATTGGCAAGTGGTGGCTGATCCACTGGGGCTAGTGGGACACCATTCCACCAACCTCAGTCTGTTCCCAGCCAGTCTGCACCTACCTTCCTTCTTATTTACTGGTGCAGGAGATAGCGCTTCCTGTCAGAGTCCTCATCCTGCTCTTTTGTTTCAGTGTTGCCCTTATAGAACTCAGCAGGGAGGAAGATGTGGACAAAACTAGAATTAGTTGGCTTTGCCTGCCATTGGCTCTGGCTCCACCTACTTTCAGGCTCCCTGCCTTCCACCCCACCTGGCCCAATGGGCACCAGGGGCTATTGCCATTGGCCATGCTGGGAACTGAAGACCAATAACATCTGGAGGACCACAGGTTCCCCTTCCCTGCAGCTAGAGGTGGAAGGATCTGCCCATTTCGGTTCTCACAGTTTCTCATTTGTCCAATCTTAAATTCAATTCTCCAATTTTTGTTTTGTTTTTTTTAAAAAAAATCCTCATGAAAATTTTTCAGCATTTTGGTGTTGAATTTCTCATAATAAACACATTTTTGTAGGCAGTTTTGACTAATGTACACATTTTTGCAAGCCATTTCTCCTAACACAATGCATTTTGTATGTTATTCTGACTAATATAATCATTTTTATGCACACTTTCCCATAACAGATGCATTTTTGCAAACATTAATTGGTGGGAGAACTGCATTGCAAAATTTGGATTAGTGTGAATTTCAAAGGATGGCTGTGTTTTGGTTCTCATATGATTTCAGAAAGTGAAAATTTGATAGGTTTGGCTTTAAATGTGAACTGACTTGAATTTCTCCCCCATCCCAGCTTGCAGTAGACAATAGCAGAATTGGAGTAACAGTCTGGTTCTGTTCCACTAAAGCAGGGTTGAGGAACGTGTGGCCCTCCAGGAGTTGCTAGACTCAAACTCCCATCATCTTTGACCATTCATTGGCTGAGGCTTATGGGAGGTGAAGCCCAATAACATCTGGAGGGCACCACGTTGCCTATTCCCTGGCCTATAAATTCATACTACTTTTTTGTGCTTCTCTACACATTTGAGAAATTTCTTACTATGATATACTTAGATGAGAAGTTACCATGTAACCCCCTTTTTTGGCTTTATCCCTGAAGAAAACTCATTTGCTAGGACACCCTCCCTTCAAACTATCTATAATAATACTAATACTACTTTCAAAGATGAATTTTGCCCTCAGAAAAACCCTCTGCTCTCAACAACCACCTACTTCAAAACCTTCCGCCTTTCCTCCTCCCATGTCCCATCTGGTAGTACAGGGAGAGCGAAGAGGGACGCACCCCAAATGCACCGTAGACAAAAAGAGGGGAGCCCTCAAAGGGCCGAGGCAGCCACCAGTCAGTTTTTCACACCAATGAGATAGCAGTGTGTTACTTGCACAAGTTTGCCCTTGATGAAGGGTTTTTTGATACTTGACATGGTTACCACTTTCATTTTCAGCTGGTTGCTGGCTCGGCACTTTGAGGGCTTCCCTCTCTTTGTCTGTGGTCCATCTGGTAGTAACAACAACAGAAAGATATTTGTATATTCTTAGAGTATAAACAGTATAAATTATATACTGCTGCTATCATTATCATTGTATCCCACCTTTCCTCCAAGGAGCTCAAGGTGACATACATGGTTCTCCTCCTTTCCATTTTTATCCAGCTCAAACAAATGCCCTCTAAGAGGTTTGCAAAAGGCAATAGAAAACATTTGTTTAAAAATACCAATCAACGTTAAAAACAAATTACATTAAAAATGTTAAAATATAAAATAAAACCAGTGATTTTAAAACGTTTGTACTTACTCAAACTCACATGGTAAAACTGCATGCCTGGGTAAGCTTGCTGGAATGAAAAAAGTTTTAGCAGGCACCAAAAACAATACAGTAGGGCCCCGCTTTAGGGCGCTTCGTTTTATGGCACTTCGCTAATGCAGCGGTCTCAATTAGATGCAATTAGACTAAAGCCCCACTCATACGACGCTTGTTCCACTTTTACGGCGGTTTTCAGGCATCGTGTGCCATTCTATTCAATGAGTTCATCTTTACAGCGGTTTTCGCTTTACAGCGGGGGTCCGGAACGTAACCCACCTTATGAGTGGGGCCCTGCTGTACAGCGGAGGCACCTGCCTATTGTCAATTGGCAGGGAGTCCCAGAGTGTAGGTGATGCCACAGAAACCAAACCTTCAGGTTTCTTACAAGTGTGAAATGAATATTATGTGACTCTTGTAAAAGTGCCAGTTCTGCAGATCTAAGTGGCACATATAATGAAAACGCTTCTTCTGTTAGCAATAGCAATTATTGTAGAAGTAGGGTGGTATTCAACAAACTAAATAGTAATAAGGACATACTGGCAGGAAAGAATAGCAGTGGTCAGGGTGGTGGTGATGGCACAGCCATTGGATGCAGCAAGCAACTTTATGGCAAATAGTACAAATTCCACAGCTGGGTTTGGTAGTTAAGAAGAACAAGCCGCGGTTTCATTTGCGGTCAATGGGTGAAATAATACGCAGACAACAGCAGCTATGGTTGAATATGGCAAATAGTACAAATTCCACAGCTGGGTTTGGTAGTTAAGAAAGAACAAGCCACGGTTTCATTATGTTTGGAGGGTACAGAATACTGCCCATGAGTCCCATACAGTTTGTCACTTCCCCCCCCCCACATTGCTTTTTCAGCATCAGCATTCAGTGAAGCCCCTTCTGGAAGTGGGAAGGACGAAACTCACCAGGTTAGTGCTGCTTAGTACCGTGCTGAACTTTCTCACATCCCTCCCCCGTCTTTCAAATGTCTTTTGGTGTCAAAAGCAGATGTGCGAGGTTAAACCTTATCAGACTCTGTGAGAGTATTAACATTTCATATAGCAGCTGTTTATTATGGGACTCCAAAGATGAAATAAAGGCAATGGAAACGCTTGCATTGCCAGCAAGAGTTAAGGCTTAAGCTTTATTTGCATAAGAACGTGCTGCAGAAAGAGAATTCATATCACTGTTGTTGTCACTCATCTTTCTGTGGTTCATCCCTGTAGCGCTCTAACTTCCATCCATTGTCCTTACAACCAACCCTAACACAACCTTTGTGCTATTAAAGCAAAGCTGCAAGTTCCAGTCCCCTTGTTTTAATTGTGATGCATGCGCGTCCTTTTTCTCTGTTGTCACTGAATTACCCCGTAAATCGCCTCGTTCTATAACCGTTTCCAATTACACATCACTAATTCAGTTTTACCATCGCTTTTTTTATTTTAAACTGCACCAAATTAATTGCGTCTATTATCACTTAAAAAGATATTCACTTCCGTCTGCCAAGCCTGCTGAATGATTTTTTAAAATGTTAGTTGGATAATGTTATCAACAATTTAAACTGTATTTAATACTGGGCATTGGGGGGTAATGGAGAGACAGAGAGACAACAAAAGTCAAAATAATTAATTGTGTGGCACAAATCTGTCTAATAAGGAGTTCTGGTTTTCTAATAAGCTGCTTTACTGGCTGCCTGATGTCTTGTGCACAAGGGTATTAGAAAACATGAGCAGTGGTACTAAAATAAAAACTCAGAGAAAGTTAGACAGGCTGAAATCAATGTTAAAACATGGGGCTCTGCAACAAAATGTTGCAGCGCAAAGAGCTTCTGTTCAAGATTCTAGCCAATCCATACCATTCAAACACTCTGCCCTCCTCCAACAATTGGTCAGCATTCCATACCCACTGAGCATGCTCAGACCTCATTGGGCTATTTGGTTTCCCCTCCACCTCCATTTATTTGCAATTTGGTGGGTTTTTTAAGGGGTGGATACGATTGTGTCCATTCCCACTACCTTAAATTATTTAATTTCTCCATTGATTTCTGTGGGCAGCCCTGTCTTCTGTCCCTGTCCCACTGAAGATGAGATCCTGTGACCTCATTGCACCACAGGGCAGCAGGCTAGCTCAGAGGGTACAGAGTAAGCCATGTTCCTCACATACTTCCTCCTGCACCTCACCTCTGCTTCCTCCTGTCTTCTCCCCTGAGCATCTGCCACTTGAAGCAGCTGCCTCTCTTTGTTTAATGGTGAGGTTGGTCCTTAGGATGAGTTGGGGAGCTGGTCCTCATGCAACCACAATTGTATGAGGAGAGAGGGCTGGATGCACACGACAGGAAATGGTGGCTGTATCATGTGACCTTGTGAATGTTAATGATAACAATAATAATCATAACAACAACCACCTTTATAAAGTACTTTAGAGCACTCAGAGCACTTATGGTGTCTTAACACAGTAATCCTTACAGCAGGTCAGTAACCTCATGCTGCAAATGGGGGACTGAGGCTGAAAGAAGAGTGGCTTGCTCAGAAGCACCTAGTCGGACCACGGCAGATGGGAGGCTGGTAGTGGAAACCACTATGCAACACTTGCTCTTCAGCAGAGGAGAAATCCAATGTGCTTGATAGCCAAAGCAGCTTTTATATTTGCAGTATCAAATGCGTTGTGCTTCATGCACACACATACACCCCAGAAAGCCAGCCCCTCCCTCAAATGCATATGCATAATACTGAGCAATTAGACGCCATGCATGACCATGGCTGCCCCCTGCCTTTTTGAACAACGCCTGTGTTCAGATTGTTCCAAAAGGAACCCCTGGGAGCTGAATGCCAACACATGTTGTTTTGCAGCTTCAGATGAATTGTGGAGTGAATTCCGGTTTAGAAGCTTGAAGTCACAGAGGGCCTTTTATCCCACCATATACAAGGTCAGAATGGGACTTTGCAGCCACTCAGAGAAGAGACATAGGGACCCCACCCATGGCCTTTACATATTTGTATATGCAAATACATTTTAAATATACAGAGGTTTGGAACAATTTGCCATCAGGCACTGGGGCTAACATGAAAAGAACAACAACTGGAATGCAAAAAGATACCTACCTACCTACCTACCTACTTATACATCTATCTATGGTTTGGTTTAAAAGTGAAGATGCAAAAGGAAATGCTGCATCTTACAGGTCATTGCATTTTATTGGCCTTGCATCTTTCCTGTGATTGGTACTGCTCCCTTTTTCATTTTTTAAAAATGTGGCCAAGTGGTAACCCTAACTAATGTGAGTCTAAAACTTTAACTAATGCAGCGATAGTTTCATTTAGGAACATTTCCTTACAGGGCGGGCTCCAGGTATGCAGGGGCCCTTGGGCATCAGCTTGCCCTGGCCTCCCGGTGGGTGGGTGTGCATGTGTGCGCGTATGCGTGGCCCCCCCGTGGCCCCCCACGGCCCCCCACCTGTCTAGTCTTTACTATTGCCCTTAATGAAGATGGTGGTCGCAGTTTCCCTAAGGGGAATGAAGCCTCTGCCGCCATCATTGCTGATGGCACATGTGCATGCTACGCGCACACTTCTCTGCCATCAACTAAGATGGCGGCAGCGGCTTCAGTACCTTAGGGAAGCTGCGGCCGCCATCTTCATTAAGGGCAATGCTAAAAAGCCAGCTGACAGGTAAGTGGGGGGCATGGGGGGGCATGGATCATGGAAGGGCAGTGGAGGGTCCCTCAGGAGCTCCTGTAGCTCCGGGGCCCTTGGGCCAGTGCCCAACCTGGCCACCCTTTAGAACCGGCCCTGTTCCCTTATAAGGCTATGAGGCAGGCCTGCTCTGCACTTTACATTTAAAGCAGTATTATACCACTTTAACAGTCATGGCTTTCCCCCAAAGAATCATGGGAACTGTAGTTTGTGAAGGGTGTAAGAGTATTAGGAGTCCTCTATTTCTCTCACAGAGCCACAATTCTCAGAGTTCCCTAGGAAGAGGGACTGGTTGTTAAACCACTCTGGGAATTCTCTCTTAGCACAACAACTCTCAGCACCTTTAACAAACTACATTCCCAGGATTCTTTGGAGGGAAAGTAATGACAGTTAAAGTGGTATAATAGTGCTTTAAATGCACGGTGCAGATGCAGCCTCAGAAAAATAGGAGGAAGATTTGAGGCTGCTGTACAAATTTTGAGTCATTCTGCAGATTATGTATTTCTCTATACTGGTGAGTACTGTCACAAAAAAGTACTGGTTATACCTTTATATAATCATACAACAATTAAAAACATTAAAAACAAATATACAAATTTAAAAACACATTTTTTTAAAAAAAGCAATTTAAAAACACATGCTAAAATGCTTGGGAGAAGAGGAAAGTCTTGACCTGGTGTCAAAAAGATAACAGTATTATATTTGTATAGAATTTTTAAAATAATTAATGAGGAGGAAAGTAATTGGGGCAAAATCTAGGAGTCCACCTTGGGGCCTATGACAAAGTGTAACAAAACAATCACTTCAAAATCCTGTTCCCAAAATGCTGGTGCCTGTCAAATCTGTTTGATCACATTAATAATTGTGTATGTTAATAATAATAATTAACCTTTCATGATAAAACAAATATGCTAAGTGGGATCACAGAATCACTTGTAATTTAGTTTTCTCATTGCTTATTTTAAACTGCACCTAATAAAAACAAACAACTTTTCACAATCATCTAATCATCAGATACAGTGACTTTTCAGGTTTTCTGAACTCAAACTTCCTCAACAAAAGACTATATTCTCATTATTTCTTTTTCTTACTTTTCCTGTGTGTAATTTCCTCTTTTGACTGGAGTTTTATTTTATCTAACAAAATTGATATGCAGCTTGATTATAACAAAACCTCTAAGCAGTTTACATGAAAATTATCAATTAAAAACAGTTAAAAACAAGGAATTAAAAACATTTAATGGACAATTAAAACCAGCATTTTTAGGGAAACCTGAAATTTAATACTCTCTAATATTACTTTTTTAACATAGTAAAATGTAATAATATTGATGCTTGGTTTTTTTTAAGTTAGCGCAACCCTTCTAAAAGGTTTACAGCTCTCTGCTCCATTCCTAAAATATTTTAAATGCTGCTTCTGTGCCACTTCACAGTTGGTTTAAACCTCTTCAGTTTCAAAGTGATTAGAGGCTTGAAATGTGTAGTTTAAAATGTAAATTAGCCAGCATAAAATTAGTGGAGCCCTTCACATATCTTAAGTAAATAATTATACTTTCTTTTTTTAATAAACATCATTATATATATATATATATATATATCACATACATACATTGTCTCTTCAGGGTTCCAGCCAATATGCCCTTTTTCAGGAGATTCCATGCTCCCTGCCAAAAAGGATTCTCAGAGTGGGTTACAATCATAAAAATTATTAGTATTATTAGTATTAACCATCTTTTAGATGCTAAAATAGTTTGAAAAACATGACAAAACCTGAAGATAGTTTCAAAAAAAAAAATACCTAAGGCAGAGACCTTTTCATCCGGCTGGAAAACCCTGCTGGAAAAAAAAGTATTATTGTTCCAATTTAAGCCTTATGCATAGTAAAAAAAAAAACAAATTACACATCAGATTTTCAAAATCAGCTAAAACTCAAGACTCTTCCACCCAGCCTACGGATGCCGACTTCTTGTCCTTGCAGGCTATTTTAGAGGAAAGGCAAGCTGTATGTTTTCTAAATAAATGTGTAATAGTCATGCCTGTATGGGCTGGTAAAAGTTGTTGAGTTAATAACCTTTTATGGGTCTGTCAAACCTCTAGCAGCAGTGAGTACTTTCCAAGGAGGAACATTCTGCCCTGAGAAATGGAAAACTGGACCAAAATTTGTTTCCATGCTCTGAAGATCATGTTGCCATGATTTTGCCTTTCTTTTTTAATGTAAAATGGTGGGTTTCCCTCTGTCTCCTTAAAATCAGCATAGTTGTCTACACTTTCATTTTCACCAGCACATCTTTGAGGTTTTAAGCACAAGGTTCTGCTCTGAAGCAGCTGTCAGACCCTTTCAAGACTTTAGGACAAGGATGTAGAACCTGTGGCCCTCCAGATGTTGTTGGACTTCAGTTCCCATCAGCCATAGCCAGTCATCAAGGATGATGCGAGTTGTATTCCAATAACTTCTGGAAGACCAAAGGTCCTTGTCCTTGCTTTAACATCACAGTGTTGATAGTGTGGGGAGCAGAGAGGTCTAGAGGATTTGAAAAGTTGCTCTAAACTAAGGTTGCCATATTCCAGTTCCACAAATCCGGGCAGGTTAATTTGCATATTATGTAAAGTATTTGCATATTATGCAAATATCTGCATATTATTTGCATATTATGCAAAATATCTGCATATTAATATTTGGATTGTCCAGTTGTTTTGTTTTTCTGCCTAGGAATTACCACCAAAAGCTGGGGAAAGATGTGAGAAATCTTTTTTTTTAAAGCAACATTTTCAGCCTTAAATGCCTAGCCTCTAGTTTCCAACACTATGGAGTATTTATTTATTGATTAAGAGAATTTATATCCTGCCCGTTTGCTGTTAAAAACAGAGCTCAGCACAGCTTACAAATATAATAAAAACAATAAAAATACACAATCAATATAAAAACATAATAAAAACACAAAATAGCAACAAACATAAAGTAAGTCAGGGCAGCAGTACGGTTAACCATATACGATATATTTCAAAGATGTGGTGGGTGGAGAAAAACAAGAAGCCAAAATGTTAGGAAAAGGAGTCTTTCACACCACATGCTCAGTTCTAAATACTGTTGCAGCAAGTTTTACAAATTCCTCCAGTATTCCACTGGTGCAGGCACTCAGACATTCAAAGTATCTGTATGTTTCTTAGGTTTTATAAAAGCAGAGCTTTGCTTAACTCAAAATTTCTTCTCCCTTTGATCAACCACATCTACACAGGTTCCACCTCCATACTGAAAATGAAACTGGGCCTGGAAGTGTGCAACAACCCCACACATACCTTGCTAATTAGATTACCAATGCCAGGATGTCTGTCTTATCGACTACTCTCCTGCTCCCCCCCCCCCTGGGCATCATGAAAGACCCAGTCCTGGGCTCAGAAACAAAATAAATATCTGGTCCTCTTCAAAGTACTGATAAGCCTCTTGTTTTAATTGAAATAATAATTATAAATTCTTGTTCTTATCACTAATGGGAGTTAATTATCTTGCATATGCTGCTGTTGCTTCTATGGCTGTAACGGAGTGAGGTTAAAGATAAGTGAAATGCAAATAGGAAAAAAAAACACAGAAGGCAGTAACACTTTCCTAAATGTAATACCATACCAACCACAACAAGATTCCTATGAGTAAGGCAAAAAACTAAGCATCTCACAACCAGTCAGGATTCCTAACCAAAAACCAAAAATATGATAAATGAAGAAGTATTTATATAAGCATGACTATCAAATATATTTATTATTTACACAAACTGTAAAGATATTTATAGTGCAATCCTAGGTTTATTTATTCAGAAGCAAGTCCCAGTGTATTCAGTGGGGCTTACTCAAACAGGGACAGAACTGCAACCTCAAGTGATAAGCAACTTCATTCACACAACCCAAAATTCCGAATCATGCCACTTTATGCTGTTTTGCAACTGTTTATACTTGTTTTTATGGTTATTGGATTTTAAATGGCTTTATTTCTTGTTGTGAGCTGCCTTGGTTTCCAACCCTACCTCACAGGGGTGATGGAAAGACTCCATACACACACACACACACACTGCAGATGTATAAATACATACAGCCTATATAATAGTTTATTGTCAAACCAGTTGGTCATTGCAGAAAAATCAGTATTAGTTTAAAAAAATCAGTATTACTTTCCTACAGAATAAAAACTGTAATACCTAAGTAAGCCCTGCCTACTTGCTTTAAAATAGGACTGGAGAAGGGGGCAGAAAGAGTTAGAATACAAACACAATTCTTTTTTACATTCACTCCAAAGTCCCATTGATTTTGAGCACATTCATAACCATGTCTACTCAAAAGTAAGTTCTATTGAATTCAATGGGATTTACTCTGGGCATATGGGATTAGCATTGCTTTTACAAAAAGCAAGCATTGGGAAGGTTTTCAAAACACTGCCCAAGATCTGACTCCTGCACACAAGAGGGAAAAAAAATACTTACCCAATTTATGAGATTTTCAGATAAACAGGGGGTGAAACCACCATTTTGTTTTCTAGACACTGCCTCAAATCAATGAAACTGAAACACAATCCCTGATTGGCTGCAATCCTGAACGGGCGGGGTTAAAGCTGGGAAGTGCATACAGTACTGTTTAAAGAAAGATTTAACAGTCGGGGGGGCTGCTGACGTTTTTATGCATATCTCGAGAACCGGACCACCTAGAAACTTTTTTTTTTTAAATTAAAGCTGAGAATCCGGGCCACCTAAGGGGCTAGCCGGGGGCCGGGTGGCATGCATAGAATCCAGGCAAAACCCGGCTAACCGGGCAATATGGCAACCCTACTCTAAACATCGTTTGCATTGTGGTCTACATTGCAATTCTTCAAAACAATGGTGAGTTTTAACCAATCCAAAAGTCCTTGTTAGTAGAAAGGATGCTTTATATTCAAAGATGTTTTGTTTTTGAGATGTTTTACAATGTTGTTAGTGTTTTGTTCGTTGTTTACTGCCCTGGGGTCCTTCTTGGAAGAAGGGTGGCATAAAAGTTTAATAAATAAATAAATGGCCTGGGCCTTGATGGGTCCTCCAATAGGAGCCCCTCCCTTATCAAATGAGATCTTCTGAAAAGGCCCTGCTAAAGGTTCCATTACATATGAAATTAGCCTCCACATGCAGCAGGGCCTTTTCTGTTGCAACCCCAGATCTTTGGAATGCCCTTTTTGGGGAAATTAGGATGACTCAGTCTCTACTTTCCTTTTTTTAAAAGTTTAATAGTTCATTAATTAGACCACTCTTTTATATTTGCTTTTCCTTTTAGCTGATATTCTGTTCTTTTTTAAATAAATTGCTTAGTAATTTTTAATTGATAAGCAGTATAAAAATACTTGGAGTGAATGCATGAACAGCAATCATGTACAGTGGCAATTTGGAGCAGCCCAGCCTCTGCTTTGCCCGAAGCAACATCCCTCTTACTAATGTTTTGCGTAGAAAGTTGCATCCAATGTAGTTAGTGCAAGGATTTCTCCTTGCGCAATGGTATGTTCTCCTCCCTCACATCTTCTAAATCTGTTCTGGGGTTCCCCCAACGTTCTGGAGGAGATTTGGGGATGGGATGGGGTGTGCATGGGGGGGAGGGAAAGAAAAGTCTGTCGTGTTTGCAGTAATCCTTGCACATGTGCAACTATTTAAATGAATACCGCCCAAAATGTTTCACTAAGAGTGCTTCCAGATGTAGATTATTTAGATTAGATTTAGATTTATTCAATTTATATATCACTTCACACCAAAGAAGTCTTGAAGCATCTTACAAGTACAGTATACCGTATACAATAATAATCAATTAAAACAATATATATATATATACTAAAAGTGTACACCAAACAACATAAAATAACTACCCCACCAACATGAGCATGAACACAAAAAATAAACCAAAATTAGCCAGGCCATTAGTGCTGTCCAAATGCCCAGAAGAATAACAACATCTTTGCCTACCACCGGAAGGATGACAAAGTCTGCAAGCCTTCCTGGGGAAGTCATTCCACAACTGGGGAACCACTACAGAAAAGCCAGTGTGGTGTAGTGGCTAAAGTATCGGACAGGGACATGGGAGACTAGGGTTCAAATCCCTGCTTGGCCATAAAGTTCACTGTCTGTCACCCTAACCAACCTCACAGGCTTGTTGTGAGGATAAAGCCAGGAGGGGAAGAACCATGTTTGTACCCCACTGTGAACTCCTTGGTAGAAAGGTGGGATATAAATGTAATTAATTAATTAATTAAATGGCCATTCTCTCATTGCCACCCTCTGGACATCTCTTGGAGGGGGCACTCAGAGAACATAAGAACATAAGAACATAAGAAGAGCCTGCTGGATCAGGCCAGTGGCCCATCTAGTCCAGCATCCTGTTCTCACAGTGGCCAACCAGGTGCCTGGGGGAAGCCCGCAAGCAGGACCCGAGTGCAAGAACACTCTCCCCTCCTGAGGCTTCCGGCAACTGGTTTTCAGAAGCATGCTGCCTCTGACTAGGGTGGCAGAGCACAGCCATCATGGCTAGTAGCCATTGATAGCCCTGTCCTCCATGAATTTGTCTAATCTTCTTTTAAAGCCGTCCAAGCTGGTGGCCATTAATGCATCTTGTGGGAGCAAATTCCATAGTTTAACTATGCGCTGAGTAAAGAAGTACTTCCTTTTGTCTGTCCTGAATCTTCCAACATTCAGCTTCTTTGAATGTCCACGAGTTCTAGTATTATGAGAGAGGGAGAAGAACTTTTCTCTATCCACTTTCTCAATGCCATGCATAATTTTATACACTTCTATCATGTCTCCTCTGACCCGCCTTTTCTCTAAACTGAAAAGCCCCAAATGCTGCAACCTTTCCTCGTAAGGGAGTCGCTCCATCCCCTTGATCATTCTGGTTGCCCTCTTCTGAACCTTTTCCAACTCTATAATATCCTTTTTGAGATGAGGCGACCAGAACTGTACACAGTATTCCAAATGCGGCCGCACCATAGATTTATACAACGGCATGATGATATCGGCTGTTTTATTTTCAATACCTTCCCTAATTATCGCTAGCATGGAATTTGCCTTTTTCACAGCTGCCGCACACTGGGTCGACATTTTCATCGTGCTGTCCACTACAACCCCGAGGTCTCTCTCCTGGTCGGTCACCGCCAGTTCAGACCCCATGAGCGTATATGTGAAATTCAGATTTTTTGCTCCAATATGCATAATTTTACACTTGTTTATATTGAATTGCATTTGCCATTTTTCTGCCCATTCACTCAGTTTGGAGAGGTCTTTTTGGAGCTCTTCGCAATCCCTTTTTGTTTTAACAACCCTGAACAATTTAGTGTCATCAGCAAACTTGGCCACTTCACTGCTCACTCCTAATTCTAGGTCATTAATGAACAAGTTGAAAAGTACAGGTCCCAATACCGATCTTTGAGGGACTCCACTTTCTACAGCCCTTCATTGGGAGAACTGTCCGTTTATTCCTGCTCTCTGCTTTCTGCTTCTTAACCAATTTCTTATCCACAAGAGGACCTCTCCTCTTATTCCATGACTGCTAAGCTTCCTCAGAAGCCTTTGGTGAGGTACCTTGTCAAACGCTTTTTGAAAGTCTAAGTACACTATGTCCACTGGATCACCTCTATCTATATGCTTGTTGACACTCTCAAAGAATTCTAATAGGTTACTGAGACAGGACTTTTCCTTGCAGAAGCCACGCTGGCTCTGCTTCAGCAAGGCTTGTTCTTCTATGTGCCACTTTCCAGTCCTCAGGCACGGAGGAGGACCCGAGGGACAAGTTACATATTTTAGTTAGCAGATCAGCAATTTCACATTTGAGTTCTTTGAGTTCTGTCCACCGCCATATGAATATTTACTCCGCCACCATCGCATCCTTAAGTAGCTGTTCAGTGGAGCTTATCCATATTGTCAGGGGTCTGTTGACATCAACTCCAGGAAATGGAGTTTTAGACCCTTCGGGGGCCCACTGTGAATTGTTCACAAGGCACTTTGAGGGTAAAGTTGCTCGCCTCCATAGCAATCTTGATGCCACATCCATATATACTCTAGGCCCCTGTGAGGTGTCCAGTGCAATGTCTGCTACCACATCTTGGGATTGGTTTCAGTTGATGCAACCTGATGACATGGACAAGGTGCTTGCAATGATGCGGCCAGCAATGTGTCCTCTCGACCCTTGCCCTTCTTGGCTTATTAAAGCTTGCTGAGGGGATTTGACAAGTGGATCCAGGGTGTGGTCAATGTGTCGTTGCAGGAGGGAATGGTTCTAGCCACCCTGAAAAAGGCGCTGATCCCACCACTCCTGAAAAACCCTACCCAGGAACCATTGGTTTGTGACAATTACTGCCGGGTCATAAATATCCCCTTTGTAGGGAAGCTGATCAAGAGGGTTGTGGCGCGGCAATTGCAAGTACTCTTGGATGAAACAGATTATCCTGACCCATTCCACTCTGGGTTCAGGCCTGGTTATGGGACTGAATTGGCCTTGGTCGCCCTGATGGATGACCTTTCAGCCCCCTAGCAGTTGTGGTGTAGGGTGTCACAGGGAACCATTTTGTCCACAATGTTGTTTAACATCTAGATGAAGCCCTTGGGAGCGGTCATCAGGAGATTTGGGGTGAGGTGTCAGCAGTACGCTGATGATACCCAGCTCTATTTCTCTGTAACATCTGAATTGGGAGGGGCCGTGCAAGCCCTGGACCGCTGCCTGGACTCGGTAGTGGGCTGGATGAGGGCCAATAAACTGAGTCTGAATCCTAACAAGACAGAGGGGTATGCCTGTAATTGGTCAGTTGCCTGCTTTGGATGGGGTTGTACTCCTCTGAAAGAGCAGGTCCGTAGTCTGGGGGTGCTCCTGGATCCATATTTGTTGCTAGAGGCCCAGGTGACCTCCGTGGCTAGGAGTGTCTTTTACCAGCTTTGGCTGGTAAGACAGCTGCGGCCATTTCTGAACTGGGATAGCCTGACCACTGTTGTCCATGCACTGGTAACCTCCAGGTTGGATTACTGTAATGCGCTCTATGTGGGGCACTGGGGCTGCCCTTGCAGTTGGTCCAGAAGCTGCAGCTGGTGAAAAATGCAGCAGCTAGACTGCTCACTGGGGCAGGGTATCACCAACATGTCACCACGCTGCTGAACGAATTGCGCTGTCTACCGATTAGCTATCGGGCTAAGTTCAAGGTTCTGGTTTTGCAAAGCCCTATACAGCTTGGGACCAGGATACCTGAAAGACTATGTTACCCAGAGCTTGGAAAAGTTATTTTTTTTGTACTACAACTCCTATCAGCCCAATCCAGTGGCCATGCTGGCTGGGGCTGATGGGAGTTGTAGTTTTAAAAAGTAACTTTTTAAAGCTCTGATCTTACCCCTTATATATACAGTTGATCACTGGCCTCTGCAGGTGAGGGCCTCCTGCATATACCATCTTATCAGGAGGTCCATTCCACACAACATAGGAAGCGGACCTTCAGTGTAGTGGCACCTAATCTTTGGGATTACCTCCCCATAAATATTAGACAGGTGCCGTCTCTGTTATCTTTTTGGTGCCTACTGAAGACCTTCCTCTTTCAACAAGCCTTTTAAGTAGAGACCTTATCCCAGTCTGCATCTGTATTGGAATTGCTTTTTAATACATTTTTAAAGCTTTTTAAAAAAATGTTTTTCAAGCTTTTTTTAAAACAAAAAGATGTTTTTAAAGATGTTTTTATGATGTTTTCATGTGTTTTTAGTGCTTTTGTTTGCTGCCCTGGGCTCTTACTGGGAGGGAGGGCAGGATATAAATTTAAATAAATAAATAAATAAATATTGATTTTAGTTGTATTTTGTTGCTGCTTTTACTTCTTATATCGTATTTTATTGTATTACAGTTTGAGCTCTATGGAACTACAACCCCTCAATTTTCATGTGGTCGATGAGGGGATAAGTTTGGGAAGCACTGATCTAGACATTTGCCACTGTAATGTTTAATGTCCTTTAACCAGAGATAGTTCTTACTGGAATCTGTGAGCACGTATGATTTAATGGTACCTTTTTAAAAGCTCTCATCACCTCTTTTCTCTTGAGATGTATAGGTGCTGGTGTGGATTGAGTCCTACTAATTCTGAAGCTTGACCTGCAGGATAGTCATACCATTTGAGATGTTAAAATACAGTTGTAATTGGAAAATAGGATCCCACAAAGTTGCTAATTTCTTCTCTGTTGTATTTATTTGCATTTAAATTTTCTACATCTGAACCTGAAGAGCTAGAGAGAATAATGTTAGATTCTAAGTAGATATAAATTATGCTGGTCAAATCCAACTTAACAAAAAATTGACACTAAAACATTTTTTTAAAAAATACAACCTAAAATCCTAGCATTCGTGGGCGTTTATGTCAATTTGCCAGACAAAATCAAAAGGTTTTGCAATGCAATGCTATGCATTTCAACTCAAGACTTGAGTCTGACTGAGTTTAATGGGACTTACTCCCAGGTAAGCGTGTCTAGGGTTACAGCCTTAGCAATGTTTCTGAGGGATTATTGGACTTTGATTTTGATGACAGAATGTTGCAGAATGAAATTCAGAGTACTTTAGTGCTTGAAGAGCAAGATGCTGTGTGGCAACAGGAATTTGCACATTTATGGCAGTCCAGTGTGAAACTCTGCATTCTGAGGCTTAAGGAAATGTGCACTTGAAGCCTGTACTTCTAAAAGTTTCATCTGTCACTCCTGATGTGTGCCCATCTTTCAGAGGGCTCTCCACTGAAACTATTACACAGTCCTTTTTGGTGTATTGCCAGGTTTCCGGTTTTAATCCTCCAAATAAAGAAAATAACCTTAAAGAAAAAAAGGCAAGAAAGAAAGGTGCTGGGGAATGGTAGTGTGGTTTTTGCAGTATATGCTGTCGAGGAAATTATGAAAATGGCCTCTCGCTGCCAGTGCATCTCAATGACAACTCATTTTCTTGAGCCAATTAGTGGAACAAGATTAGAAATTACTGTAATTCTTACCCAGGCTTCAGGACGGCAAAAGTCAAGTTAAAGAAGTAATGCTGTGAGTCTCTGAAGGACAAGGCTGCCAGTCACTTACTACGTTCCCATGCTGACATGTGCACTCTATGTACCAATCAGAGCTTGGAAAAGTTACTTTTTTGAACTACAATTCCCATCAGCCCTAGCCAGCATGGCCACTGGATTGGGCTGACAGGAGTTGTAGTTCAAAAAAGTAACTTTTCCAAGCTCTGGTACCAATAATAATAATACAAATATATAGTAATATATTGTTGTTGTTAGAAAGTGCTCCCCTCCTCATTGTGCCTGAGGCACCCACAATGTATCTCAGGATATAATGGATGGCTTTGAATAACAATAATATCTTTCTTTCTTTTTTTTAATTATAACATTATGGCGATAATATTTGCCTCATACTGTAATCCTCCATTCAGTAGAATTAAGAGAGGGCCTTCCTTAGTATCAGTCATCTTGAAGCCTACAATCAGCAGTTGAAGCCTTGTTGGTGGTTCCACTACAAAGGGCTGCCCAGTTGGCATTGACCTGTGACAGGATCTTTTCAGTGGTGGTCCCCCACTGGAATGCTCTCTCCAGTGAGGTGCATCTGTCTTCGTCATCACTGACATTTTTAGGAGGAATTTGAAAACATTCCTGTTTACCCAGGCATTTTTTCCCAACAAAGGTATTTTTTATTTATTTCTAATGTTATTGTTTAAAAAGAAAAAAATACAATGCCATTATTTTGATCACAAAACAACCAACGTAAGAATCTTAATAATAATAATATATTTATCCCAGGCATTTGAGAGCTGAAGTAGACTGTTCCTGGAAGCTGGTGATCAACGGATTAAAGAATGTTTTTAATTTTAACTGTTTTTTATAATGTTTGCAACTGTTTAGAATGCTCCTTTTTTGTTGTTTGCTTGTTAATTTTGTTTTATTGATGTGTTCACTATCCTGGGCTCCTTCAGGAAGAATGGCAGGATATAAATTCAATAAATAAAAAGTATTGTACTTGTTCTTGGCCTTTCGCCATATTAATCGTCTTTGGTCTACAACCACATTCTTTGCAGCTTCATAATCCATTGGCTTTCCATGACACCTAAGATTTCCTCTAATCTCTTCGCTGTTTTGAAATCTGTTATACCACTTGGTTGGACAGGGCCAAGGATAAAGGTGGGCCCCTCCAGTGATGCAGTGGGGGGGTTGGATATAAAAGGATGTTAAATGGATGCTGTGGATCTGCTTTCTTCCAAAGCCTTTCCTGCTGGGAATGTTCATCCTGATCTTTTCAACATCATAAACACCAGTACACATGCACGCTTTTGCCCAGGATGTGTTATTTTGTCTTTTTGCTTTCTCCACTTCCTTTTTCATTGAGGTTGCATTGAAACTACTGCTTCTGACAGGGAGGTGAGCTGTGGAGAAAACTGTAGCTGAGGTAACACAGCTGCTTCGTATTCAAAAGGCCCCAGGTCCAGTCCCTGGCATCTCCAAGTAGGGCTGGGAATGTAGAGACCTTGGAGAGCCACTGCCAGTCACCATTGACCAGGGATTCCCAAACTGTGGTCCATGGACCACCGGTAGTCCATGAGTTTCATTCCGGTGGCCTGCAGTGTGTCTGTGGATTTGTGGTTGAAGACTGGCGATGGCACATCCATTGCATTAAATATGCTTACTGATTTTAATTGCATTTTTATTGCTGCTTTTATAGAATTCAGATTCTAATACAATAAAATAGAATATATAAGAAATAAAAAGCAAAGAAAAATTGAATTAAAAATCATACAGCTTCTAGCACAGCATGTTAGAATTGCTCCGTCAGGCAGAAAAATCATTAAGTGGTCCGCCAAGGCCCTCTGCAGTTTTTGTCTGTGGGGAAACATGTTTGGGAAGCGCTGGGGTAGACAATACTGAACTAGTTGGACCAAATGGCCTGACTTGGTATAAGGCAGCTTCCTATATTTCTATGGGATGGTCAAGAAAACAGCTAAATGTGTGACAGCATATCTGAGTAAAAAGGTGGTTAATGCTTCTTTTCCTTGAACAGCAAGGAAGCACACCTTTCGCCTTTAATGGGAGGTGAACATTAAATTACTGAGCAATTGATTTTGCAGTTAGAAGCTACTGTGTTTTAAAATAAAAGTGCAATTGTAGGCAGCTATAACCCACTCTTTGTTGGGGACCTTTCCCTACAGACAATCCACTCTTTCAATTATTAGTTCACCTTTGGTGCTTAGATTGCATTTTACCTCTCACTAGTTACCATTATTATTAATTTCTCAATCAGTTTTTTTTGTACTGACTGACCTCTTGTTAGTATCAGACATATTTCCTAGTCAAATAATTGTATATCACTCATTTTCTAATATCTTGGTCTGGGTTTTAGAAGTGGGGAAAACGCAGGAAGAATCTACACCTTCAAACAGCATTTTATAATAGATTATGACTGGCAAGTGTCATTTTGAGGGGTGGGGAGTTACTGCACCTTTAATAAATTTAATCCACTTCTGATTACAGAGGAAGAACGCTCCTTTTTTAATCTTACAGGGATGGAATACTGCAATAACTGCTCCATCAGATTTTTAAAATAAGATTTGCTAAAGGTCAGCGTATCTTCTGGTCACATATGCAGCAACATTGAAATTTCTTTGGCCAGGGAATAAAGTAGATTCTAGCATTAAAAATAAAAAGCATACAGATATCTTGCAAGCCCACAGGGTTTTTCCCCCCACAGAAAGAGGAGACATTTCGTTATCAAATAGCAATCATAAGATTTTTAAGCAATATCTCTAATCTGCTTCTCTTCTCCCTTCTCTATCCTTCCCTCCCCTTTTCACATCAAGGTCTTTTTATCTTCCAATTTTGCATCTAAAGATGAGGTGAATGCCATTAGCTCAATTCAACCTCAAGTGTAGTCAGATGTGCCTGTGATTTCTGAAAAGCACTGTCTAAGGTCACATTAAAATGTATAAGAGCTTCTTTTTTTTCCCCTTTTCCGGAGAAGGGGGCTTATTATTATCTATCCGTGGTGTAAAGCAGTAATGGCAGTGGCTACAGACTTGAATAAAAACAAAAGGGCCTGTCATGTCTTTGAGGGGTGGGGGCTTCTTAGGGATCTTCTGAGGTCACCTTTCCCCACTCTCCAAAACCCGATTCAAATTAATAAAGTTAGGACAAAGGGAAACGTACAAACTCTCCCTCTCATTAAACCATATGTTTGGGGGTATTGACACTTCCATTTACAAGATGGCAATATTGCCACATTTAACAATAAAATAAAATTGCTTGCATAGAGTGTGAAATTCTACAAAAGGCTTCATACACAGAAAGTAAATGCAAATCCATCTTTTCTGTTTGTGGAACCTACTATCATAGCTGCTTGACTACCTTACTGTTGATGTTTGCATTCTGGAGAATCTCAGCTGGGTTCTACTAATAGGAATGCATAGGTGCTAGTGTGGTGTAGTGGTTGCAATGTTGGAGTGTGACCTGGGAGACAGGGTTCAAATACCCACTCAGCCATTGGTGACTTTGGGTCAGGTCACTGTCTCTCAGACTCAGCCTAACCCATCTTGCAGGGTAGCTGAGAGGATGACATGGGGAGGGATAGAACCATATACACCACCTTGAGCTTCCTGGAAGAAAGGTGGGATATACATGTAAAAATGAACAAACAAAGAATATGTTGTGTATAAGGCATATTTTGAAATACTGTGATTACATCTACAGTAGGGATGTTGGAGAATTCTGTTAAAAACAGAAATGGGAGCCGCAATTGCTGCAATTGCCGCAATTCACATGTTCGTTCGAGGTCAGGAATGGAAATCACACAAATGAAGGCGAGCTGTACTTGCTATTGTTTTTTGTCCATAAACATTATATTACATTATTTTCTGCATTGTTTTTGATGTTTCCTTTCCTTTGAAATGCACTGAAACTGATTATGTAATTAATTCCATTAGTTTCAGCCATAGGAGATAGGTTTTAGTGGATGCTGAATGGTAGCAGAACAGAAACAGTGCTGATTGCAACAGACATAAGACAGGATGGAAATCGCTGTCTCCTCTGTGTGTGTGTGTGTGTGTGTGTGTGTGTGTGTGTGTGTGTGAGAGAGAGAGAGAGAGAGAGAGAGAGAGAGAGAGAGAGAGAGAGAGAGAGAGATGGCATCATTGTTGTTTTCCCTGACTCTGCTCCATGTGATTAACTATCCTGGCAGAGGTGAAAAAACTCACAGTATCATACCACACTGCACTCTTACTTTAAGTAGACATAAGGTAGCCAATGTAGTAGTGCCTTGCAGAAGTCAGATTGTAACTCCTAGCATCCCTGACTATTTGGCCACGCTGGCTGGGGATAATAGGTGTTGGAGTCCAACAACATTTGGAGGGTACCATGTTGGCTATTGCTGCACTAAACATTGCTGGAGATTAGGAGAAAAGTAGACATGGGGATGTCATATTCACTGGTAGCCCTATGTCTTTCCAAAGCATCTAGTTCTTTCCTCCCTAAATGACAAGGCTGGTTCACACACTCTATGAACCCCATAAAGCAGTACAGCAGTGGACACATATGCATACTAACCATCTCATATCTGTCATTGCACATGCACCACTTCAGATGGAATCAAAAGGAGGAGTATGCATGTACAGCTCTCACCATTTGATGAAGTACCCTGCTTTTTTTGGGGGGGGAGGGAATTGACTGCATAGAGATATCCTTCTGCACTTTCAGATGAACACACAGGGACACACTTTGAACCATGAAGTTGCTCACATCATGGACCACTGACTTTTTATATTATGCCGGGGGGGGTAGTAGTAAGAACAGTAAGGATCCCTATATCACATAAACAAGGTATTTATATGAAGAGTTTAAATGCAGTAAATATTTACATATTAAAATGTGGGGATTTTTGGCTTCAGAAAAAATGGGAAGTACATTTTTTGTCAAAAGAACATCACATAAGAAGAGCCTGCTGAATCAGGCCAGTGGCCCATCTAGTCCAGCATGCTGTTCTCACAGTGACCAACCAGAGGCCTCTGGGAAGCCCACAGGCAGCACCTGAGTGCAAGGGCACTCTCCCCTCCTGCGGTTTCCAGCAACTGGTATTTGGAAGCAGACTGCGTCCGACTGTGAAGGCAGAGCACAGCCATCACGGCGACAACCTTATCAATGCAATTGTCTAATCCTCTTTTGAAGTCATCCAAATTGGCAGCCATCATTGCTTCCTGTGGGAGTGAATTCCATAGTTTAACTGCACTGAGTGAAGGAGTACTTTTGTCTTTCCTGAATTTTCCAACATCCAGCTTCACTGGATGTCTTATTGACAGGCAGGGTTAGAGAATCAAGAAATAAGAAACCTCCTTCTGCTGTCTACTCACGGGTAAGGAACACGAATGTCTTCCCCACAGTCAAATTACAGAACCAAAACTCATAGACAACAGATCATGGTAATCTTTTTTTATTATGTTTTTATTAAAGTTTATGCAAAGTACAATAACAAAGACAGCACAAACTGCTGTCATAAAGAAAAGAAAGTACAACAATAAAACATTAAAACCTTTTGAGAGGGGCAACATAATATTATTTATTATTATTATTATTTATTAAACTTATATACCGCCCGACTAGCAATAGCTCTCTGGGCGGTGAACATATGGAATAAAATAAGACTGTTAATGGAACTAAGAAGGTCTGGGTAACAGGAAAAAATCTCTCTTACAATTTTTGTTTTACAGGTTTCAACCTAATGTCGATCCCCATATGTGGCCATGGCAGGCTGGTGGATGATAATCATTATCTCTGTCACATACATAAACAATAAAAGAATACCATGGAATCGTTGTTATATCCATTTTTGAGTTTATGTCTTGCCTTTGTACAATATAATCACAATTAATTATACCACCACCGCCACCAGTTTATTACGGACAACAGACCAGAAACAAACTATATAGTATACCAAAATCTTAAAATACAGGACAAACAAAAAAGTATAACATCGTAATAGCAGCTCAATTATACACAAAATGACAAATAACCCCAGCTAAGTCCCTGGAAATAATTCTTTCCAGCTTTAGATGATTCATTACCTTCTTATTCTCAAGTTGGGATTGCCCAGTGGTATGATGTAGAGTGTCACTCTGTGAAAAGGGCCCTGGGAGACTTCTATTTTTTATCCTTTTCAGAATTTTCTCTCTCTTCATTTTTATTGTTTTATTATTAAATACAGTAGAACCTCATTATAACATGAGGGTTGGGGGACAAAGGATGCACCCGCACTATAGGGGTTGTGCGTTATAATGAAAACTATGGTGTGGTATACGATATTGTACTTGGGGACATCGTGATACCTATGGTATGTCCAAATCCACAGTACAGCAAAGCACACTATAGTGAAGGCCTGGCAACTGAAATAATCTTTTTTTTAAAAAAAGAATCAGGTTTACAAATGCTTTTTTTCTTTTCTTTTGAAATGCACTTTTGACACTGTCTGGCAAAGTCTAGTCTTTCTTCCCACCTACCCCCCACCCCTTAGTCCAAGAGAATGTTGGACAGAGGGATGGAACAGCTTTCAATTGGCGGTGGATTTCCCTTCAGGGCCAAGGGCATTGTTGAACTACAGAAGTCTGATGTCTTCAAGAGACTGCAGGCATGCTCTTTCTACTATACAACTCTCAGCTGAACTCCCATGACCTAGCACAGAAGCGACACTCTCTTCGCGATCATACAGTCAAAGTTAGCAGCAGGCCTTTACTACATAAAACAAAGGAGTATTTTCTCAACTTTTCCATTCCTCACTGTAAAGAATGAACAAACCAAAAGATGGAGAGGTTTTCCCCCTATGACAGAGCTATGATTTCTAATACACACACAGCATAGAATCGTAGAGTTGGAAGGGGCCTATAAGGCGATCAAGTCCAACCCCCTGCTCAATGCAGGAATCCAAATCAAAACATTCCCGATAGGTGGCTTGTCCAGCTGCCTCTTGAATGCCTCCAGTGTTGGAGAGCCCACCACATACCTAGGGAATTGGTTCCATTGTCGTATGGCTCTAACAGTTAAGAATTTTTTCCTGATGTTCAACTGAAATCTGACTTGCTGCAACTTGTGCCCATTATTCTGTATCCTGCACTCTGGAATGACCAAGAAGAGATCCTGGCCCTCCTCTGTGTGACACCATTTTAAGGACTTGAAGAGTTCTATCGTATCTCCCCTCAGTCTTCTCCAGGCTAAACATGCCCAGTTTTTTAAGTCTCTCTTCGTTGCTTGCCTTCCAGTCCCCTGATCATCCTTGTTGCCCTCCTATGAACCTGTTCCAGTTTGTCTGCATCCTTCTTGAAGTGCGGAGACCAGAACTGGATGCAGTATTCAAGATTTATTTTATAATTTATTTTTATTTATTTTTAAAACTTATATACCGCCCAACTAGCAATAGCTCTATGGGCGGTGAACATAGATACAATAAAATACAATATAATACAAAACATCAGTCTAAAATCAAATTCCACAATCTAAAAACAGCAAAGGCTAAAATCAAATTACAAACATTACAATCATTAACAAAAAATTAAAATGCCTCGGAGCAGAGAAAGGTTTTAACCTGGCGCCGAAAGGATGATAGTGTCGGCGCCAGGCGAACCTCCTCAGGGAGACTATTCCATAGTTCGGGGGCCACCACTGAGAAGGCCCTTGATCTTGTCACTGCCCTCCGGGCCTCTCTATGAGTCGGGACCCGGAGGAGGGCCTTCGTAGAAGACCGTAATGTACGAGCCGGTTCATAGCGGGAGAGGCGTTCCGACAGATATTGAGGTCCCGCGCCGTATAAGGCTTTATAGGTTAATACCAACACTTTGAATTTGGCCCAGAAGCATATTGGAAGCCAGTGCAAGCGGGCCAAAACAGGTGTTATATGGTCAGACCGCTTAGTTCTTGTTAGCAGTCTGGCCGCCGCATTTTGCACCAGCTATAGCTTCCGAACCGTCTTCAGAGGTAGCCCTACGTAGAGCGCATTACAGTAATCCAAATGTGAGGTTACCAGAGCATGTACTACTGATGTAAGATCCTCCTTACTCAGGTAGGGATGTAGCTGGGCTACCAATCGAAGTTGGTAGAACGCATTCCGTGCCACAGAGGCTACATGAGCCTCAAGTGACAAGGAAGAGTCTAGAACGACTCCCAGACTACGAACCTGTTCCTTTAGGGGGAGTGTAACCCCATCCAGGACAGGATATGTATCCACCATCTGATTGGAAAAACCATCCACCACTTCCGGGAAGGGTGACTTAGCCTGTGCCTGCTTTTGAGACGGGCTCCTGCCTCAAAAGAAGCTTATTCAGATATATCAGTCAGTTTTTTCTTTTTTTTTTGACTGATTAAACTTCTCCCGGGTAGGGAGAAACGAAGAGATTAACCTTAAAGCCTATTTTTGTTGGGACGACCAGATCTCATTAATTTATGGGACGAGGTCCAGCCGACGAAGGTGGGACGGATTTTCAACAGCAAGCTCTATCTGTTAAAGCGAACGTTCATCTTATCTTCTAAGAGAGAACGCACTAACAGGCAAGCACCCTTCTTTCTATATTTTTCTTTTACTTGACTTAAATTGTTGCTGTTTAAAAGAGATTTGCCAGATTGATCGGTTTTTGACATCTCACTGGGGAGCCGTAACTTCTCTCTGCTACGCACTAATTAATAGCTTATCTCTGTTTTTGTTGCAAAAAGCTGTCCTGGATTTGCATTCTAAAGATACACACAGAAGAGGGATTTCTATTCCAGATTTTTATTTTGAAAAATATTATACTGTTTTGAGACTACTCTCTTTTTGGTCTATTTTATTTTGACGAATCTGTTTCTTGACGATTGCCATTAATTGCTTCGATCCTGGGAACTGCATTTTGTTTACTTAACTATTGGAGAGATAAGGCTGTCTGCTCTGTTTATACTGTGATGTCACCAAGTTTGGAGTATTAACCCAATTGTTGCTGAAATAAGAAGTGGTTTTCCTATATTTTTCTTTTAAAATGGCAATTAAGAAAGTGGCTGAGAATCTGGAAATAACTATGTTTCAGAGAATAATGAATGAGATTGAGATAACGAAAATTGAATTGAGTAAAATGAAGCAGGAGATTAAAGATATAAGGGTCCCTGTGAGAGAGGTGACCCTGGAAGGGGTCCCTGTGAGAGAGGAGACCCCGGAGATTGGAATAGGGGTCCCTGTGAGAGAGGAGACCCTGGAGACTGGAATAGGGGTCCCTGTGAGAGAGGAGATCCCGGAGATTGGAACAATCGTGGAACAGGAACAAGATTTGGAGTCTATGGACTTTAGAAATAAAATCTATTGTTTGGAACTCAATGTTATCTCTGAAGAAATTAATGAAGATTCTAGAGATAAAGTTATCAATGGCATGGATTATCTTCTGGACTGGAATGATGTGATGGAGCCCAATATAGAGAAAATCTATGGAATTAACTGCAGCCATGTGACAATGGAAAAACTTTTAAGAGATGACCCAGTGTATTTTGAAAAAAAGAACAGAGATATGATTTTACAGCAGTATTTCAGCAACTTATTCAGAATGGATGGCAAGAAAATATTTGGGATAGAGGTAATTCCCATCAGACTCTTATTATATGACTATGGCTTTGACAGCAAGATTATTATGGAATACTGATAATGGAAGATTGGATATTGAAATTACTGGACTTAACAAGACTACTGAAGATGGAAGATGGAAAATGGAACTAATAGAGATAATAGAACAATGGCTACTGAAATTACTGAACCTAACAGATTCTGATGTGATGGATTAATTGAAATGTTTATTTTGACTATGGTTATGACAATAAGATTATCATAATTAGTAATGAGATGGATTAATCGATATGCTTATCTGGAAAAAAAAATTGATAGATATATTTCTTAAAGAATTGAAACCTCTCTTTGACTTTTTGTGGAAAGAATAAAGTAATGTTTATGAGATTTGATGATTAAGTAAGATAACTACTGGAGGAAAGTGATTTTATAATATGACTTAAGAGACAGGATTGCTATATATTATAGACTTATAACTGATTTGATCTTTGACAAATGGGAAGTCAATATTTTACTTTTTATTTTTTATTTTTGTTTTTTTTTTTTCTTCTTTTCTTTTTTTCTTTTTGTTTAACTATTTTTGATTTTGTTTTTTGTCTTTGAATGTTTTATGATTTTGTCTTGTATGTTTTATGAAAATCTGAATAAAAATTATTGAAAAAAAAAAAAAAGGAAAAACCATCCACCAACAGCATCTCAGTCTTCTCAGGATTGAGTCTCAGTTTGTTAGTTCTCAACCAGTCCATTGTCGCGTCCAGGCAACGGTTCAGCACATTGACCGCCTCACCTGAGGAAGATGAAAAGGAGTAATAGAGCTGCGTGTCATCAGCATACTGATGGCAACGCACTCCAAAACTCCGGATGACCGCACCCAACGGTCATGATGAGGCCTAACCAGTGCCAAATAGAGGGGAACTAATACCTCACATAGCATTTGCCTTTTTTTGGTGGCCACATTGCACTGTGCGCTCATATTCAGCTTGTGATCAACAACAATCCCAAGATCCTTCTCACATGTCATATGGCTGAGCCAAATATCCCCCATCTTATAATTGTACATTTGGTTTCTTTTTCCTAAGTGTAGAACTTTGCATTTATCCCTGTTGAATTTCATTCTGTTTTTTTCAGCCCAATGCTCCAGCCTATCAAGGTCCCTTTGAATTTTGTTTCTGTCATCCACGCTATTAGCTATGTCCCCCAGTTTTGTATCATCTGCAAATTTGATAAGCATGCTCTGTACCTCCTCATCCGTTAATAAAAATGTTGAAGAGCACTGGGCCCAGGACTGAGCCCTGTGGTACCCCACTTGTTACTTCCACCCAGTTTGAGAAGGAACCATTGATAAGCACTCTTTGAGTATGATTCTGTAGCCAGCTGTGGATCCACCTGATAGTTGTTCCATCCACTGTATTGACACAGGCCCTATTTGTACTATACTTTTAAAGCAGTATCACACCTCTTTAAATAGTCATGGCTTCTCCCAATGAATCCTGGGAACTGTAGTTTGTTAAGTGTGCTGAGAGTTGTTAGGAGACCCCTATTCCCCTTGCAGAGGTACAATTCCCAGAGTTCCCTGGGAAGAACTGGTTATTAAACCACCCCGAGAATTGTAGCTCTGTGAGAAAGTAAGGTTCTCCTAACTGTTGGGTGTAATGTGCCAATGCTTATAACAAGTAACCTGAACCAGAGGCAGTGACAGACAGAAAGCCAACCTATTCTTGCCCTCACTGATTCCTGTTTCAGTAACTACTGGTTGTTTTCAGGTTTTATTTCCTCCCTTTTTCTTCCTTTCTAGTCAGTTAGAGATAGTGTATGTGAGTGCAAGCCTCTTGGCTCTACAAGAGCCTGTAGTCAGAATGGGTATTTCTCAGTAGTAATACACCTTAAGTTTCTTTATTCTTTCAACTACCAGTCTTACCAGACTATTCATTTCAGCATTCCACTGCAATAGATACCAAACTCCAACACTAACAACTCTCAGCTATCTTAACAAACTACATAAATATTTGGGAGAAGCCATGACTGTTTAAAATAGTATGATACTGCTTTAAAGATAAATACTTTGGTGTCATCATTAAACTTGTCCACTTCACTGTTCACCCCAAGCTCCAGATCAATAGCGTAGTGGCAAATTCAGAAGTGCAAGATCCCTTCATGTTAGTCACAGCCACACCCTTCTCCCTTTTTTTCCTGCTGGGTCGAGAATGAGATCCTTGTTTATGCCCTCTTCCACAACAACACACATTCCTAGGAGCCAACAAGCATGAAAGGGAAGAATGTTAGCTACTAAGAAGAGCCTTCTCAGTGGCTGGCTCACCTTCTTTCACTCTGATTGGCTCCAATCAGCAGGGAAAAATAAGAAACATGTTAGAAGACTCTTCTCAGAGGCTAACACACTCCCCTTTCAAGCCAATTGGCTCATAGAATGCTGGAGACATAGGGACCCTGCTGGGATCCTGTTCCCAAAAAAGTAAGGGGTCTAAGACCCCCTGAGGGTCCAGACAACTACACCCTTGCTCCAGATTGTTTATGAACAAGAAATGTTCATATATTTCTACTCTCTGCTTCCTGTTCTTTAACAGTTACCTCTTCATCATCTTATCACTGGTATGTTTACTCATGACTGTTTCTGAGACACTAAGTACGCAATGTATACTGATTCACCCCTGCCTATCCACATACTTGTTGACACTGTCAAAGTACTCCAAAGTGTTATACAGGATTTTCCATTGCAGAATCCATGCTGATTCTTCTTCAGCAAGACTTGTTCTTCTGTACCGGAGTAGAGAACTAAATCAGGCAAGCAGGCAGGATCCTGGGTTCCCCCACCTCCAAAGGCGCACTCCAACACCTGTCAGTCACTTGATTTCACTATGAGATCAGGTGATCCATTTTACCTTTGTAGCACGACAACAGAATATTCAAACCAAGTGAATTTTGCAATGCAGTTGTCCAGCAAAGTAATTTATACAAAAATGCAGATACCTGGGTAAAGTGTACATATAAAAGCATATAATAGTGAAAATAACATACAAAAATGCATTATTTTAAGGGAAAGGACTTTTCAAAAATATGTATATTAAGAGAAATTTGCACTAAAATGCTGATGAATTTTCATGAGGATTTTTTTAAATTGCAAACTGTGGAAATGTGGAGAACTGAACTGGAAACTGGAAAAAGGAGATGCTGAGAGAAACCAAAATTGAAATATTTGCTTATATCTTAATTTAACGCCTGCAAATGGCAAATTCCATAGCCCCACATCAGATATTCAAGGAGATCAAAAAGATATTTTGCAGAGTTCAAAGCTAGTTCTCTGTGAGTCTTTGATTCAGTCTCATCTCAAAACCACAGCTTTTCTTTATTATTTATTAGTTGCTTTTTTTCAAAAAGAAACTCAAAGCGGCTTACAGCTTCTTTTATTGCTTTTCAAAGAGACACACAAATCTAGATTACACCCTCCTTAGCTGGGGCAATGTAAGAAAGACATGCCCCAGTTCAGATCAGTCCAAGACCATCCAACTAAGTAGCTATCAAGAAAGTATCCACCAGCCATTCCCAGCAATCTTCCTTAACTGAAGGAAGATAAGGCTGTCAGATTTGGCCAGTTTTAAGCAGGCCTCCTGGCTGCATTAACTTCTCCTGACCAATCCCCTAAAATTACAACACCATTGTTCCACCTTCAGATCAAGTCCTGAAGCGAGCACAAGGGCACAGAGAGGAGTGCAGGATTTCGCCATTGAAGTAACTTTAAGGATTGGTGCTTTTCATCATTTTATTTGCTTATTTAGTCAATGCATATGCCACTTACATGACTCTCAAGGTGGTGCACAATTTAAGAACATATATAAAAAAGTTGCAGAATTATTATACAGACACAAGAGTGGCTGCATACTATAGCCAACATGTATTTTTCACACTCCGCAATGTTAAATTGGGAATACCCCCCATGCCATTCTGGTGCTTCCCATAAGCTCATTTCAAAACAAAACCTTACAAAACGTATAGTCCTGGACTCAGAAACGCTTGCTTAACAACCCTCTAAATTCTCATGGCGATACACAAAACAGTTAGAGAGAATTGAGAGTTCAATGTGTAAAACAAGAGAAAAACAACCCAAACCCCTGTTGGACTTTTTTCTGTCAGAGTTCTCATAAGTTGTTGAAATTCATTAAAAATCAGCCATGCTCACAGAGTACCTGTAATCCTACTACTGACCTTGCCGCATACTCTGACCTTCATCTTCTGCAGTTTAAAAGTAAAAAAAAAAATGCCTGGCTGATGTTTAATTAATTTAAGAAATTTAACACTGAAGCCAATGACAAGCACAGTAAGAACCAATTGTCAGCGTTCTAAAAGCCAGACTCACAACTGCTTGGATTGTCTAATCAGGGGGCAGGAAAGAGAGACAGGCTCTAGTGCTGAGTAGATTTATTGTAAGCTCGACACATTTCGGAATTTGTCCTTCTTCAGGAGCAGTGGAGATCTGTTTTCTTTACTCTGTCCAGGCAATGCAAATTCTTTGTCCAGCTCCACACGAAACACAAACCAAACTCGTTGTATAAAGTGTGGAGCTGGACAAAGAATTTGCATTGCCTGGACAGAGTAAAGAAAACAGATCTCCACTGCTCCTGAAGAAGGACAAATTCTGAAACGTGTCGAGCTTACAATAAATCTACTCAGCACTAGAGCCTGTCTCTCTTTCCTGCCTTCAGTTTGGTGCTTTTTCCCTTTTGTTTCTGTCTTGTCTAATCAGGGGGCCACACCCAGGCCAGACATTTATTCCACTTTAGACAGTCATGGCTTCCTCCAAAGAATCCTAGGAAATGTAGTTTGTGAAGGGTGCTGAGAGTTGTTAGGAGACTCCTATTCCCCTGACAGCGCTCCAGCAGCCAGAGTGGTTTCACAGTCAGCTCCTCTTCTGGGGATTTTAGCTCTGTTAGGGGAACAGGGCATCTCCTAGCAACTCTCAGCACCCTTCAAAAACTACACTTCCCAGTATTCTTTGGGGGAACCCATGACTATCTAAAGTGAAATAAAGGTCTGGTGTGGATGTAGCCAGGGACAACTTTGGTTTAAATTTGGGTGGGATACAACATGTACCTTCTGTATAATAAAAAGGTAGGGGAAACCCTGAAAAACAATGATACTGTTCACAATGTTTTCCTTTTGCAAAGGAAAAAGGTTTTCCCTCTGCCCAGTGCCCACCCACCCAATCTCCTCCCCTACCCCTCCCTACCCCTCCCCTTTCCCCTACTCCCCCCACACTGCCCCTCCCCCAGGTCAGTTTCACCTATCCCAATGATTGTACAGGAGTAAATCCCACTGAACTCAAAAAGCATGCAAATTATCAAACCTGCCCTCCCCTCCTCCTCCCTCCTATCCCCTCCCTCTTGCCCTTTCCCTCCCTCTTTTTTACTCCCATCCCATCCCCTCCCCTTCCAATCTCCTCCCTTTCCCCCTCTCCTGTCCCCTCCCTTCCTCCTTCCCTCTCCTCTCCTCTCCCCCTTTCTCCTCCTCCCACATGGTCAGTTTCACCTATCCTAAGCATGATTGCATGGGAGTTTCATTCATTCATTCATTCATTGGCGATCACTCATGGCCGAGCAAGATTGTCTTCCAGGGTAAGGTCTTTAACAGTGGGTCGGTAAGTGACTGTATCCCAGTGAACTCAATAAGCATGCAAATGATCAAACCCACACTTCCCTCTTCCTCCTCCTCCTCCTCCTCCCTCCTATCCCCTCCTTCCTGCCCCTTCCCACCTCCTGCCCCCTCTCCTCTCCCCTTTCATTCCTCTCTTCCTCCTTCCCCATCTCCTTCCCTCCCTTCCTCATTCCCTCTCCTCTCCCATTCTTCTCCTCCCCCATGGTCAGTTTCACCTATCCTAAGCATGCTTGCATGGGAGTAAATCCCATTGCACTCAATAAGCATGCAAATGATCAATCATTTCTCAGAAAACTTGTGCAGGATCTCATTTCTTACCTCCCAGATTAAAAAGCAGAGGAATTCACCAATAGGCAAAAAAAAAACCAACCTTGCGGTTTGAGAATATACCTATAGCCAACAGCTATATCTATCAAACTTTAAAAAGCAGGGAAATTGGGCAGCTATAGTGAATGTACCAGGAGAGCAGGAGACCTGACCTCCTCTCTGAGATATTGTACTGCCCTACAAATTTGTCAAAATGCAAACACAATTTGGGTTTGTCTTTCACAGTCCAATCCACTTCCTGTGTAGCTTGGAAGAATTTGGTAACATGTGCCTCTGAGCATATGGTGAGTGGTGGCAACACCTGCAGTCAGCCCAAATAACAGAAACAAGACATGTGCTGTGCTGATCTTGTTTTAGCAGGGATGAAGCAACAATATTAAGACAGTTGATGTAGTTCAGATAGTTACTTTAAATATGTTTGATTTACTTTGCAATTTTAGTGAAGCATTTTCTTTTGCTTCTGTTTCTGTGAATATGTGAAGTACAGCAACACTTTGCATAATTTACACTAAAAAAAAATCCAGACACAATTGTGGAATATTGGCACTGACTATTCTGCAGAAGAGTCTCCAATGGACATGAGGAGTGTCTCAGTTTGCACAGGATAAAACAATGGGAGGTGAAATATATTCTAGCAAAGTTCTACATGTACTTCATGTTTTTAATTGACCATGCCCACCCTTCCTTAAGTGGCTGGATTAAGCATAGCAGGCTGAATGCATGCATCTTGGGCAGGCCACATTTATTTTTTCCAACAGCTAGATTCATTACTTAAGTAGCAACATATTGTAATCAGTCTGGTTTTACATCAAGCTGCAGTTTCAGATTCAACTGTTAATGCATCCAAAATAGAAACAGAACATAACCTCTAATTTGAAACACAAAAGGCTGTCTTCACCATCATATGACACTGACCAATTAAAAAGGCTTTCAAATTAATACAAAATAAATTTGACACAAATTTCTAGGATAAATAATGAAAGAAATATAATTTCCTAGGTTAGATGCTGTGTAGAAACAGGAAAGACGCAAAGCAAGAAGAACACCAACAAACATGCAAAAAATGTAATTCTCCATCTTTGGAGATGTACCCCTGCCCAATTTCCCTGCTTTTTAAAGTTTGATAGAAATATCTGTTGTCTATAGGTAAGTTCTTAAACTGCAAGTTTTTTTTGCCTATTAGTGAATAGAGCCACTAGGGGAAAATCAACTAAAATCCAGCAAAGTTATTAAACATAACTCAAACCAAAACTCCCAATCTGTTGAAATGAATGGATGTGTGGACATCTTACTGTTGGCAGAGCCACTTAACACAGTTGGATTCCAGAGAGAAAAGAACTGGGTAAACTGAACAAAAACAGTGTATAATATGAAGAGATATAAACAGAGAAAGTTTTTGCCTTTCTTAGGTCAGGCCTCATCCATAACAGGGAGACATACAACTAACAAATACGGGGGGGGGAAAACCCTCAGTATTACACAGCCAATCAGAGCACATGCTGCATCACTGAAGAACATGCCACTCCAAACAGTTGCTAAGCAATATTTCCACCAGCTACCCTCTTGGCTGCTTAACTCTAATACTAACAGAATTAACTCTTAAGTTACAAACTGATTGATCCCTGCTGTTGTAGTGTGGTGTACATAAGAGAAACTTTTTTTAGATTAATTTTATGGTTTAACCCTATCACTTCCCCCAACATGTAACGTAATTTGTCATAAAAGGTATAAACCCTTTGTTTATTTTAGTTGATTTCAATGCTGCTGTTGCTTTCAAACTTCAATTACACACTGACAATAGTTGTGAAATGTAAAGCCCTAATTGTTTTATGTGCAACCAACAAATATTCACCCAAATCAAGCAAGGGAAAGCCACAAAAAACAGCAGGTTTCCCACAGACTTCTTTAGATATTGCACAAATGATATGTACACCAAGGGGAGCCAAGATAGTGCTCTCCTGTTGATCATGGATTACAACTCCCATCATCCTTGACCAGTAGCCATGTTGGCTGGGGCTGATGGGCATTGTAAACAGCATCTGGAAAACACCACCTTGTCAATCCCGATGTTCAGATTAATCATTAAAATCTCACCAACATAGAGATTACGTTCCCAGACAGCCTTCCATCCAAGTACTGATCAGTTAAGACCATCTTCGTTTTAACAGCATCATATGCCCTCTGACCACCATGGAGAATGAATCTGGAAGCACATTCACATGGTGATGCACCTAGAAATACAAAGCATCTAATACAACCCCCATCTGTAATGCAGGGTATCAGTGAGAATGTGCATTCCCCATCTCTCTTGCAAAGTTGTTAGCTCAGGCTAATAGTCATGCAAAACACAACAGTTGAATGTAACCATCTCTAAGTGAAGGCCACCGTCTGCACTTGCTTCTGCTTCAGCATCACTCTTTAGATTAACTAGACAAGGCCGTCAGCTGCAATCCATACTGGCCCAAATCCTTGCCTGTACAATGTTCCTAGGCTTGCTTGGCTTAGATACAGGAAAGCGAGCGAAGGAGGTGGTCAAAGGTTTCAGAGCCAAGAGACCACTTAGTTAGTCTGAGCAGCCCATGTGCCAAATACATGATATAAACACCTTTCCTGTTTGTCATTTATGTACTTCTGAAGTATAATGAATTGTTCTGGTTAGGCCTGCCAAATTCCTATATTCATAGAAAGCTGGCATTTCACAAATATCAAAGAGTGTTGCGAGGTGAGCCAGGCTTCTAGAAATTCGGTTAGCATCCATCCCTAGAGCTCCCTGTTATGTTGTGAGAAGAGCTAAATACCATTTCAGCATGTTAGTTGTAGGAAGAAGACTCATCCTGTTATCTTTTTGATCATGTTGTATTGCAATACATCTCCCTTTTTTCACATTCTGTCTGTGCTTGATGGGTTGGATTCTGTCCCACATCCGGCCGAATGAAAAGCAGTGCTGGATTAAACAACATAGGGGTCTTATGCTGAACCATATTTTGGGAGAGCAGCAGCAAAACTTAGTTTGTCTTAAGAATACAACATGTGATACCAGCCCTGTTCCAATATTCTACTCTATCACACAATTAGTGAAAGCCAGGAGGAATGCTCTAAGATGAACCTGTCACCCTCTCCATCACCTTCCACAAATTGGGGGCATGGCCTTGGAAGTGGGGAGCCTTTCCACAGGTGTAGGCTCCCTTTGTAATTTAGAAACCTGCCTTCGGCTTGCATGGGGGGTGAGAATGCTCAAATAGGGCTACAGTACAGAAATCTGTATAAAAGCGTATAAAAGTGTATAGGCCTTATCCAAGTAATGCATGTTTGCCCCCAAACAGGGCCGTGTGGATGTCAGGGCCAACTCCATCATTAGGCGGAGTAAGGCAATTACCTCAGACATCCCCAGCTGCTTCTCCTGATCCCCTAGCCAATCTCCTCTGTTGGAAATCAGAACACTATGTGCCAAAGGCCTGTCATGTACCCCCTAAACTGGACTGGTACCTTAACAGGTACACAGATATATAGAAAGTAGGGTTCCCAGGCTCAGGGCCTGAGAATAATTCTGTATCTTTAAGAGAAGAGAAAATCAGCCAAGTGCAGGTGTTCTTGCAACACTGTAATGGGAAATACCACAAGGTGGAATTCTCCCTTTCCCCTGCACAACTTTTAAAGATACAGAAGACCTCTTGGAGGCCAGGCCTGGTAACCAAGAGGTCTTCTGTATCTTTAAAAGTTGTGCATGGGGAAGGGGGAATTCCACCTTGTGGTTTTTCCCATTACAGTGTTGCAAGAAAACCTGCACTTGGCTGACTTTCTCTTCTCCTAAAGATACAGGATCAGTCTCAGGCCCTGAGCCTGGCAAATTTAAGCCTGGGTAGGGAACATTTAATCTAGTCTACTTGTTTCTGGCAAGAAGGATTTAAGTGCCCTCTGTTCAGGCCAGTCACCAGAAAGCCGTTATAGGAAGAAAGCCTAGTGCTGTAGAGATGTTAGATGGGAGCATTCAGAATAAAAGATGGATACCTCTGAAGGCTGCAATTCTAAACACACTTACTAAGGAACTAAGCCCCATAGAACTCAATAGGACTTACAACTGAGTAGATAGTTAGGATTGTAAAGATATAGTGCAATCCTATGCATGTTTAGTCAGAAGCAAGTCCTAGTGTATTCAATGGGGCTTACTCAAACAGGTAAGCTTGCACAGGACTGCAACCTCAAGTGATAAGGAATTACACTCACCCAACCCAAAATTCAGAATCATGCTGTCTTGCAACTGTCTTATACTTGTTTCATGGTTATTAGATTTTAAATAGATTTATTTCTTGTTGTGAGCTGCCTTGGTTTCCAATCATCAACCCTACCTCACGTAGTTGTTGGAAAGACTCCATGTACACACCCACACTGGAGATGTAAAAATACATACACCCCATATAATCGTTTATTGTCAACAACAGTTGGTCATTGCAGAACATTTTTTAAAAGAATAAAATCAGTTTTAGTTTCCTATCAAATAAAAGTAGTGACACTTAGGTAAGTCCTTTCTAACTGCTTTAAAAATAGGATTGGAGGGGGAGAGAAAGATTGACAGTACAAACACACTCCTTTGTTCTGTTCACTTAGAAATCTTTTTGATTTACAGCACAATCCTAACCGTATCTACTCAAATGTAACTCCTGTTGAAAAGTAACTCCTGTTAAATTCAATGGGGTTTACTTGGGGTATATGGGATTATCATTACATCTTTACTTCCAGAAAAGTGAACATAGGAAGCTGCCACATCTAAGATGAGTAACTTTGGCTTCTTCATTGTAGGGTTCCTGCAAGTAAATTCCTCCAATGACCAAAGTATAACTTATTCTAAATTGCTACATTCTGGGCCATTTCATGTGCTCCTTTCATACTGACAAAATAATTCTCAATGTAATATATAATGGATCCCTCAGCATTAAACCAGTGGACAAGTTTTCATCTGCAAAAACATTGTAGTTTCAGAGTGCAAGGTATCAAATTACCAGTCATCCCACCAATGGTCAAACTTAATTCCTGCTACAATGCCATAAACTTCAGGATGAATTTGTGTGAGTGGTAGAATTGCTTCTCACCCCCATCACCCATCCATGTGCATTACATCATACATTTGCAATTTACTGGCAATCCCATAAGAGAAAAAGAGGAGGAGAGGGAGAGAGCAACTCACCAACTCCATTTACTGTGTAGAATGATACACTCCATTTGCCAAAGGTTTTCCCTGAAGAAGGGCCATCAAGTTGTGAGAGACTCAGGAGATTCACAGATTAAAGGCAACTCAAGTGCCTGTTCCAACAGCTGAAATGATTAACATAGACCTTTCATAATATATTTATCATTAAGCCTTGTTCTGCCAACTCCAGCCATGAATTTGGAGAAATGGAACACACGCACGCATGCACACAGACCCAAGCTTATGGACATATTATGGAATATTATGGACATTTTCGATCCTTGTTTCTTTGTTATCCTTCCTGCAAGTTTTGCACCTGTACAAAGAGAAGAGATTCTACCAGTTCTATCCAGGTTGGATATTAAAACACACACAAAAAAAAACAAATTAAAAAAGGCCACCAGATAAGGCAAGGCCATTTTTAGTCAAATGACTCCTTCACAAAAGTTGCAGCTTCTAGGAACTTGGAAAGACAGAGCAACTTTCCCACTTGCAGTGACCTTAATAAAAAAAATTTTGTAATTAATGTCAGTGGGGTGGGGGTTACCAAAAGCAACTTTTTGAAACACTTTCAGAGGCAGGGAACTGTGAAAAGCTGAGAGCTGGAGAGGAAGGTCAAAAAGAGGAAGGCATTTTCTGTGCCTGCACCTTCTGAACAGTATTAATAGCGATGATAAGAAGAAGGAAGAAGACAGTGAGGGAGGCAGGAGAAGATGACATCATGGCTTGCTGAGCAAGTTGGACTGTCCCTTCTCCACCAACACTACAGGGCCAACTTTACATTTTATATCATTTATTTTATTTCAGTATTTAAAAATTGTAAAACTGCCTTGGGTGCTGTGGCAGAAAGGGGGTATATAAATACAATAAATAAATAATATTTATTTCCACAGAATCAGGAGTGGCCCATCCACATAGGCAAACTAAGTGGTTGCCTAGGGTGCCAGGTCAAGGGAAGGGGGGCCAAATTTAAAAAACAAAAAACAAATATAATAACAAAAATGTCATTGTCAAATGTCAATTCTATGTAGCACTAATGAGATCGCACTGTCAGCACAAACATTTCTGCTTGTTTGAGGGACTGATCTCCCATCTCCTGCCCCCATGCCATGTGGGTTCGATGGGGGGGTGCAAGGGGAGGAGGGGGGGAAGCTACAGTGGAAATCCTTGCAATGGCTCCTGCTGTTGTCTCCCAAATGGGTTCGTTGCCCGGTGCGCAGTACAGCCAAATGACCACACCCAGGTTGAAGGGTCCAACAAACTTTAATTCGTTCTGGTCAGAAAGAGGTGCAAGGCGATAATTCGCAAAACAAGCACACCCCTTATGTAGGTACTACACTTTTATACATTGCAAGCAAAAATTCATGGCACATTCTAATTGGCCCCCTAATGCCAACTTGTCACCTTTCCATTGGTTGATCTTCTAACTATGTCCTCCACTTCTTATGCACACGGCAGATTAATTTCTCCTCCCATATCTGCATTCCAGTTTGCCATTACAGCAGCAGTTTCCAAGCACATATTTTACTGATAAGGTTCAGCAAGCATGTGACTTCAGTTCCTTCTTTGTTTTTCTTAAAAATGCTGGCCTTGAGTCATCACTGCTAGTGGAACTGTTAGTAACATCTGTAATTATTGCAATTCCCATGCACATACATATGGAATATAAATTATAATAACAATAAATAAGGTGGTCCAAAAAAGAAAAATAACAGTGTTAACCAGAGCCATTGTGCCCCCCTTAAAGAGGTCAATTGCCCTTGGGGCCTCACATAGGAGGGAGGGCCTCATACATGGAGGGGGCCACATGATTGTTGGCATTGCTGCATTGCTGCCAGCTCTTTTCATTCATAATCCCACTAACTTGAGCATCATTAATGGAAAAAATCACAAAACCTACTGGGTGGCAGCGTCCTTTTGTCATGACAGAGTGAGCAAGATGCTAGAAACCCAGCCCAACCATAGTCAGACTTTTTTTTAAAAAAAATTATATTTATATCTCACCTTTATTCCTCCAAGGAACCAAAGGCAGGTTACATGATCATCCTCCTGCTCTGCATTTTATTCTCACAACAACATGTGAGGTAGGTTAGGTTGAGAGTCAGTGAATGGCTCAAAGTCACCCAGTGAGCTTCATGGCTGACTAGGGACTAGAAACTGGATTTCCCCAGACCAACACTCTAACCACTACACCACACTGACACCACATACACCACAGGCCCAGAGTCCTCAATATAATGCCTAAAGGTACCGGTGTGCTCACTAGGGTTGCCAGGCCTCCAGTTTTTGCCCAGAGACTCCAGATTTTTTGAGTCCTCTCCAGGTCTCTTGGTGAGTCAACTTAATCTCTGGACTCTCAGCTTTCATTTTAAAAAAATTAAGTTTCTAGGTGGTCTGGTTCAAGAGATATACACAAAAACGTCACACACACCCAACTTCTGTTCAATGAGCTCCTAGCTGGCTACTCTAATGCCACCCTTTCAGATTTGTAGCCAATAAATGAAGTCAGGGTTGTGACTGACAAGGCAGTAGTTAGACCCCTTTGCAAGGCTAGAAAACTGTTGCCTTTTCCTGCTTATCTGAAAATCTCATAAATTAAGAAAGTATATAGCTTTCAATCTTTTTCTAATTTGTGTGCAGGAGTAAATAAAATTGAATTTTCCTGAGTTGTTAAACAGGGCAGTGTTTTGAAAACCTTCCCAATATGAGACTTTAATCCTATAATCGCTTTTCTGGGAGTAAAGCTACAATGCTAATCCCACATACCCAGAGTAAACCCCATAGAATTCAATAGGACTTACTTTTGAGTAGACATGGCTTGTGGACATGTATATACAAGTATTTAAAGTAACACTTGCTCGATAATTTGCTTTTAATAATGTTATTTTTTATTTAATTTTGAGAATTATTTAATTTTGAGAATTATATTATTTTATTGATGTATTATGTTCTACTGATGTATTGTTATATTCATTTCTTTTTGTAAGCCGCCTTGAGGGCCTTTTGGCCATAAGGCGGGGTATAAATTTAATAAATAAATAAATAAAAGGATTGTGCTGTAAATTAATGGAACTTTTGAGTGACCATAGCAAAGAATTGTCTTTATGTTATAAATCTTTCTCTCCCCCCAATCCTATTTTTAAAGCAATTAGGCAGGGCTTACTTAGGTGTCACTGCTTTTATTATGTAGGAAACTAATACTGGTTTTATTTTTTTTAATGTTCTGCAATGACCAACTGGTTTTGACAATAAACTATTACATGGGGCATACATATTTTTACATCTTCAGTGTGTGTATATATAGGGAGTCTTTCCAAAACCCTGAGAGATAGGGTTGCTGACTGGAAACCAAGGCAGCTCACAATAAGAAATAAATCCCTTTAAAATAAAAAAAACCATAAAAACAAGTATAAACAGTTGCAAAACAGCTTAAAGTGGCATGATTCTGAAGTTTGGGTTGGGTGAGTGAAGTTCCTTATCATTCGTGGTTGCAGTTCTGTGCATGCTTCCCTGTTTGAGCCAGCCCCATTGAATACAATGGGGCTTGTTTCTGAGTAAACAAATGTAGGATTGCACTATAAATATCTATACAGGTTGTGTAAATAATAAAATCTTTGACAGTCATGCTTATATAAATATTTCTTCATACTATGTCCCGATAAGTATCTAATTTCACACTATAGTTTTACATCGTTATTTCCTTTACATTTTAAGCGTGCCTTCTTCCTTGAGGTGGTCATGGTCTAAGCAACTGTGGTTGATGCTTAATGTATCATGCTTAATAACATCACTCAGGCCCACCCCTGTGACATCACTCAGGCCCGCTCCTGTAACATCACTCGGGCCCATCCCTGAAATCTCAGGATTTGGGATGCTTCTGACCTCACAGAGACCTACCCGAGTGCCCTCTACGGTCTCTATTACTGACATTTCACAATTATAATGGCTGCCAGCTTTTCTTAACTCTCAGTGACACAGTTCTCTACCATTATAATTCACCACAAAATCAGAAATGGAAACTGGTCCCTTTCTTCTCCAATGAGAACACTGATTAGAACTGAGAGAACAGTTCTAATTGGACAGGACCGGCACAGAGAAGAAAGAGTAATTCTAATTGGACAATATCAGTAGGAGAGCATGTGCAGTCCAAGGAGATAAGAGTGCAGGAGATAGCCAGTGGGCAGCAATTATACCTGTAACTCAATGACCAGCTGGGGTCTTTCACAATAAGAATGATAAATTTAAGAAATGGTGCCTGAAATTTCTTTTTTTCCTCATCCATTTTTTCCCCCTTTTGGGTCATGGCTTTCATACTGTAAACCTGAAGGCAAGACTGTTTTAGGTTTGTATTTACTATCTAAGCCACTCTGGGATTATTTTCAGCTAAAAAAAGGTTAAAATATTTTAAATAAAGAAATGCAAGGAGCACGTTCTACCCTTATATTCGCTCTTACGTACTAGTATATCATATGCACAGATTTTAAAATGTGTCTTTTATTATGGTACCTGCAACCTGTTGTTTTTTCAAGATAAAAGTCTCCTGCATGGGGAAGAGGCTCCAATTACTCAATCAAAATATATTAATTCTGCTGTTTTCTGATTAAAGCGATCATAGTCAATCTTGTGAGTTTTAGACAATTAATCAATTAATTTACATGCAACTCTGTTCCCAGGGATGCTCTCCTGACATTGTCTCAGTTATCTTTTTCAGGTGTCAGGTCAAGGTTTCTGTTTTGTCTTTTTACTTCACCCATGCTTTTCAGGATGTTTAGTTTACTGCATTTTTATATATTCTTATATTCAGACTTGCTGTTGTGCTCAGGTCCCTGCTTTCAGGCTTCCCATAGGCATGTGCTTGGCACCATGAGAATAGGATGCTGGATTAGATGGGCCTTTGGCCTGATCCAACAGACTCTCCTTATATTCCCTTTCAGTGTGGGATGGTCTGAAGTGGAGCTTGCATATGCTGGGATGTTGAGGGCAAGGATTGCATGCTTGTGGCTTCCCTCTTCCTACTGTTAGCCCACACACACTTGCCCTAGATGCCTGAAGAGACTCATATATTTTCTTTCAATTAGGAACTAGAGTTCTTATACATATGCAAAATATTCAGATAATAATTGATTAATCAAATTAAAATTAATAATTATTCAACTAAGGGCCCCTCCAGACTGCTGGGTGTTTTTTGAGTGTGTATTCTGCAACATGTGATTGATGCAATCATAGTTCAGTAGTGGTGAACTGATAAGAGGATTATCTGCACATCATTCTGTATTATTAGTTCTGTAATGCTTCCCTGATCTTATGGCATTATTGCCATGTGAAGGGGCCCTCTTGAGCTATAGAGCAACAAAAGCAGGAAAAAAAACCCTCTAGAAAATTCATGGTATGAAAAGTTACAGGGTTTTAGCAGGAAGCTACGGGACATGTAACAATTTAAAACAAAGAAGGGTGTCTGATCCTAATTTTTTGCAGACACAAAGTCTTGACAGCAGGATCACATATAACTGCCCCAGTACCAATCATGAGCACCAGTTAGGGTTGCCAGGCTCAGGGCCTGAGTCTGATCCTGTATCTTTAGGAGAAGAGAAAGTCAGCCAAGTGCAGGTGTTCTTGCAAGCCTGTAATGGGAAAAACCACAAGGTGGAATTCTCCCTCCCCCCTGCACAACTTTTAAAGATACAGAAGACCTCTTGGTTACCAGGCCCGGCCTCCAAGAGGTCTTCTGTATCTTTAAAAGTTGTGCAGGGGGAAAGGAGAATTCCACCTTGTAGTATTTCCCATTACAGTGTTGCAAGAACACCTGCACTTGGCTGACTTTCTCTTCTCCTAAAGATGCAAGATCAGTTTCAGGCCCTGAACCTGGCAACCCTAGCACAAGTCATCATGAATGCATAATAAAAAGGATGTCTGGAGCAGCCCAAACATTTCTTTTAATTATGTGACATCGCTAAACAATGGAATTTCCCAAGATTATGTCATCACTCCATTCCCCCTCTCCAATCAGTTACTCTGTGTAGGATTGGTATGCATAGTGACTCTGGTGATGGCTCAGAAACAAAATCTGGTGTTATTAGAATAATGTCTAAGGAAGAGAATTGGGGCAAGAAAGGAGGATAAACATTTTTAATTATCCTATTAAATCCTTTGTGATGCTCCAGAGATACAAAGTTAGAAAGCTTGCAATTAAGAAAGCAAAAGCTGTGTTGGGCCACAGTGGCCCTATACAGAGTTGTATTTGTAGTATAATAATATCAAGGTTTCTAATGTCATCAAGTTCTATCAAGGAATTCAACACATACTGATTTGTTCATGCATAAATATTCCTTTAGAAATGCTAATTGGTAAACTGAAGACCAAGAGCAGGCAAGCTTCACAGATCTGGCATGAAAAAAAGACAATTTCATCATAGTCCCTTACCTGCGGGAGTCCATCTCTTAATTCTCTCATGCCCACCGTTATCAAATCACCTACTTCTCCTCCACAATTCTGTCTCGGGATTTATTTATTTATTTATTTATTTATTTTTCTTAACACTTCACTGCAAGTCAGATCTGTGGAAAACTTCCTACTCCTACTCTTCAAGATGCTGTTTGGACCAAAGGGTTAATTGGAAGCTAAGCAGTTGTATATTACAAACAAAATGTTGACAATAAAACAAGAGACAGGAAATCAGTATGATGTCAGACAAATTAATTATCAATGGTGTACAGAGTTAAAAATAATGGAATGAGATCATCCACTTAGTTCTTTTTGATGGACTGCATTTCTATGAGCTCCCCGGCACCCGCCCTGCCCTTGTCTTTCAGTTTATATCTTTCACAGCCACTTTCTGAAACAGGAATGCCTACCTAGGGTGTCAACAAGGGACTCTTTCTTCTTTAAAGAGAGACCTACTTAGTTTGCTAATGCCAAGTATTTTTAAATCCAGGTTCACTTTTATTTTCCCAGTTTATCCAACATTTCCATGTAGGTATCCTTATGTTTTACATCAGGTGTGGGGAACCTTTGTCCCTCCAGATGTTGCTGAACTACAATTCCCATCATCCCTGGCCATCGGCTATGCTTGCTTGGGCTGATGGGAGTTGTATTTCAGCAACATCTGGAGGGCCAAAAGTTCCCCACACCTGTTTTACATCAATGAAACATAAATGATATGTTAGTTCTTATTTTCCCCTCCCCCACTTTTTAAAAATATACCTCTTTACTTCCTACACTGGTTCAAAAATACCACTGGATTACTAATCTCTGAAAAGAATGATAAATTGTATCCAGCCAGTTTGTGTCTTCTCTATTGACAACAGAATCTGTAAACCAGCAAAGGTTTCATGTTAATGACTACCAACACCAAGTGATTACTTGTATGTCATCACAGACCATAGAGCTTTTACATCATCTCACATCAGGTTGTATCCAACTGGTGTCCCTCAGCTGACAGATACAGATTTTTTTCCAAGACAAAACTATACAAATAAGACTCCTTTAAAACAGAAATGAAAACACAGTGCTGTAGAAACCAGATAGATTATCTTTAGGGCTGCAGACAGAAGTAATAGTGAACTATTATAGGATAACCATAGCTCTCTATATGAGCAGAGCTGAAAGGGGCTCTTATGAGCACTGTGAGGCGTCCTTCCCTGGCTCTCCCTGTCAGGTTCCTACCTGCTCGTGGTTACTGCCTGTCTCTAGGCACCACCAGGGACTCCACCAGTCCAGACCGCTCTCTCTTATGATTTCTCTCCCCGCTCTAGCACAGATCTCAACAGATCCCCCTGCTAGGCAACCACCAGTAATGTCCCAATACTAGTATTCCCAGAGACTCTGAATACTGGTATTGTTATTCTCTTCACCGCTGCCACCATTTGTTACAGTTCCCCTTCAGCCTTGGTCATTACCTTACCCTCCCTTCTGGTCTGTGAAACCCCAGCCAAGGATCAGGCCTTTGGTAAACCAAATTAAGTATTTATTACAGATAACAAACCTAACAAGATTAACAAGATTTCTTCTTAAGGCACATAAGCATATGGTTTTACTCAATACTAATCCAAACTCCACCTCCCTCCTGGTAAACAACTCTCTAAACCCCACCAAGCAATCCACTCTTTCTCTTCTCCCCCCAGATTCCACAATTCACCACCTCACATTCCCCCAGATTTACCTGTCATCCTTTCATTTATACTGTCAGCCATTTTAAACATTCAGCCAATCATCAAGCATTCTATTGCCCATTCACTCCCCCTCCTCTTTCACTACTTACCATGTATACTCTAAACAACCAGCACTTACCATATATACACTAATATATAGGAACATCACAAGCACACACACACCCAGAGTACAAATAGTATTGTTGTGTGCCCTTCAGTCTCCAAGCTGTGAGAGACTCCAGGGGTTCCAGCGCTTACCCAGAGTTCAGTTTACTTGTAATGAAGGTCAGCAGAGACTGTGGTGTCTTTAGGATATATGGTTTAGTTACATATATATACAAGCTGAACATAAGATGGAAGGGCTCACAGCAAACAGTCCAATGGATCTTGCTTCCCCATTTGGTTTCTATAGGCTTCAGCAAAGAGAGCCATTAAGCTTCTCCAGCCCAGTTCAGAATAAAACACAAAGGCTAGCTCCTGGTCCTAGGGTGAAGTGGCTTCCAGCCAGGTGAGGAGGTTGCTACCCTCCTGAAAGAACATCATGGGCAAGCTGTTCCTATGGTAACATGTCTGCTCTTTACCAAGTCTTTAGACATGTAAATAGGGTACTTGACAAACTTGGCCAACCCCTTTAGGTTAACAAAGGAACTGCTTTGACCAGTTCAGCAGGTTCCTTCCACTGCAGATCCCAAATTTATAGAATCACAGGCTTGGAGGGTACCCCAGATATCATCCAGGCCAACCCTGCAATCCCATAACAGTATGTTGGACCTAGAAGACCAATTAGCAGCTCTGGTTATTGTCCATTGCCAAGTGGCCTTTTCCAATTTGATATATATATATATATATCACCAGCACCACATGGCCTGAACCTGGAGGACAGTACCACCACTACTTAGCTTCTGCAAATGAAGCCCCTCTGAGCATTCCAT